>NC_142471.1:97177500-97547500 GCF_049115385.1 Moschus berezovskii | reverse complement strand
CCTGGCCGAGCTGACCTGAGCTGGCCGCCACAGGCCAGGTGGTTCTCACCTCATCATGCTGACTCTGCTGCCCAAAGCCAGCTGTGGTCCCCAGGGCAAGGTGACCTGCCAGTCGGCCCCTGGTGGCCAAGAGCCCAAAGAGAGAGAAGCCACTTCCTGCCCCCGAGGTGGGGGGTGCACGCACATGAACACAACCCCCTTGGAAGACACACAGTGGGGGCCGCGCCCGGCATGGTGGCCGCGGGAGCAGGTGGGACCTGGGAGCCCTGGCTCGAACATGGCCTCATGGCCCACGGTGCGCTGGGGCCTGGCACTGGACCCCTCCCCAAGCCGAGGGCAAGCGCGGGGCCGAGCACCCTTCCCCAGCCGAGACAGGCGCAGGGCTCACCGGGCTCTGGGTGTCGGCCGCAGGGTCCCTGGGGGCCTTCTGTCTGGCCAGCTCCTGCACGTAGCTGTGCACATCGGCGCCGAAGCAGTCAGCCTCATAGAAGGCACTACACCAGCCAGGGCTGCAGCTCGGCGTGCCCGCCAGGGCAGGGCTCATGGCTGGGCCGCGCTTGGGGGGCCGGGAGGGCCGGGACTCGGCCTTGGCACCCCCAGCCAGGCCCCCACCCTGCGGCTGGGCCTCCGGCTGCCGCTCCCTCCCGGCTTTGACGGACTGCTGAGGCCGGAATCCCACTTCGAAGTTGCCCCGAGAGAGCTCATCTGAGTCCACACCTGGCTTCTCCTTCCCTGGACAGAGGAGAGAGGGTCACATGGCGACGTGGGTTCCAGGAGACAGTCCAGCCCTGACTGTTGGGAGAAGCGTCAGGTCCTGAGGAGGGGCTGGGAGGGTCCTTCCGAGTGGGCTGCCATGCAGGGCGGAGTCAGTGTGGAGATCTCAGGGAACCTGGGACGAGGCAGAGGGACCTGGGAACCTGGGGTCCCAGCGAGCTGTTCTCGGTCACCTCCACCCAGCGCACGGTGCCCAAGTGTGCGTGCAGTATGAGGGCCATCCTGCACATGAGCACGGCCAACACTGCCTGGCCCTTAGGACTGTGACCCGTCAGATGGGGTTTGGGGACGTGACCGAAACTTCAGTTATCAGGAGCCCGGGGCTCCAGCTGCAGGAAGGACCTCGGGGGTTTTAAATGGCTTGTGTCCAGGAAGGATGCCATTGTCACCCCATCACCACACTGCTGACCCAGCCCTCGCCCTTGCCACCCACTGTGGGCCTGGGGAGCACTCCTCCCACCCTCCCCCCACAGAACAGACCCCCTGGAGAAGGGTCTTACCCCAGAGCCCTGTCTCGCCTGACCCGAGACGCGAGGCCCTTCTGCTGGACGGTGAGCAGCTGCTCGGAGCGTGGGTCCCGCTGCCCTCGGGTTGTGGCCCGGTCTCTTCGGGAGCACTGTCGTCAGAACGGAGGATCCTGCAGGCGCCCCTGGGACCCCTCCCCCGGCTGACCAGAGGTGCCCCCAGGAGGAAGGTGGGAGCCTCGGGCTGGAGGCCTGGCCGCAGGCATGGTGGACACGGGCCCTTTGACAGAGGGCCTTCCGGGCCCGTCTCCCCTCGAGGGCCCTCCTGCAGTGCTGTGACAACAGGGCTTGGCTGGGGTGGAAGGCAGGTGTGCGTAGCCCTCGGTGTGGGGTGCTGGGGGCCGGGAGGACTGGGGCTGAGCCGGGGCTCGGGCTGGCCTGGGAGTCAGTGCACCCGGCCTTTCCAGGTACAGGCCTGCCGGGTCCCCTGTCCACATCATCCTGTGCAGCCTCCCGGAGGGGTTGGGCCACAGGCACCAGGCCTGTCCTGTGAAGGGTGGGGGCCAAGAGCGATGGGGAGGGGCCGGAGGGAGGCCTGCGGCCCTGACTCCTGCAGCCGCCGCCTCGCCTCCGACCCAGGAGGGAGCGGGGCAGCTGAGGGGGGGGATATGTCCCTGCAGGGGCACCCGCCCACGCCCCAGGGGCTGGTCCAGGGATGGGAGGTGCCCCCTTCCCGCCAGAGGAGCGGTTCTGCAGGAGCACTTCCTCCAGAAATGGGGCGTGTGGTGGCTGCTTTGGGGAGGGTGCCCAGCAGGACTGGAGTGGGAGGCGGGCCCCTGGGGCAGGCGGGGATGGGGGTCCAGGCGGAGGAGTCGGGGGTCCGCGCCAGGGGGTGGTCTTACTTCCCCGAGGGCGGCATCCGACCGTTCACCACCTTGAATAGGTTCTGCAGCAGCTTCTCGCCCCAGAAAAGGTCGCAGAACTTTTCTGATATGGCCCCGCAGAACGTGGCGTAGGTGAGGTCTTTCAGGGCATAAATGTACTCCCCTGCATTGGCGGAGGGACGAGTCAGGATGCAGTGAGCGATTTTCCGGGTCCTGGGGGCTGGCGAGGAGGGTGCACAGCCAGGGGAGGGGCAGGCGGGTCTGGGACCCTCCTCCTGCTCCGCCCATGCTGGGCCGCATCATGGCGGTGGGCTCCGTGGTGACCTCCCCCGTCCCCGCGTGCCCGCCCCTGCTCCTGGGCCCTGTGACCCCTGGTACCCATGATCAGAGCCTCCAGCCCGCGGTCCAGGTAGCCGTCGAAGGCAAACTCCTCCTGGATGAGGCGCGTGGCCTCCTGCAGTGACGGGCAGGCCGCCCCCTCCTGGAGGGGTGGGGCGTCCACGCTGGATGGACAGAGCTTGTGGTCTGCTGGCTGCGGCAATTCGGGCTGATCTCCTGGGGCGGCCCCAGGGCTGTCTGGATTCCCTGTGGCAGGGGAGGGGCCGTGTGTGGCTAATGGGGGGCTCTCAGGCTCCTGGCCTGCCTCCTGGGTGGTCTTGCTTCTAGGTGGCTCAGCTGGGTGGCGAGGGCTGCGGGGTGCTGTGGGGGGCCTGGGGGGCTGGGGCCCAAGCCCAGCAGAAGATGCTCGAATTGGGATGGGCTCCTCTGACCCTCGATCCTGGGAGGACTCCTGTGTCTCCAGGGCCAGGGTCAGGGCCGGAGATTGTGGCGCTGTCGTCGATGGCCCCTCTGGTGGGCTGGCGGGGCTGGGGGTCCAGGGGCACCCCTGGGCTGAGCCTCTTGGCGCTGACTCCCTGAGGGTCCCTGGGGTGCTGGGCGCTGGCTGCACAGCTGTCTCCAGGCTGGGGGCCGTGAGGGCCTGCTTCCCATCACCCTGAGGGTCCAGCTGGCCTCCTGTGGCCTCTGGGCTCTCTGCTGGCCCTGAGGTCAGGGTGGGCCTGTCCCTGTGAGCAGAGCAGACAACATTCAGGGGGCGCCTGGGACCCCGCCAGCCCCCGGGAGCGGCACTCACCTGGAGACACCTGCCTCCGCAGTAAGGACGGTGGGCCTGCGGTGAGCGTCTGGAGAGCTGAGCGCCTCTGGCGGCAGCGCGGCCCCTCGGAGGCCAGAGGGCTGACCGGGCACTGACCCCTGCACGGCCACAAGCCTGCTGTCTCCAGCGATCTGCACGAGGTCTGGGGAAAAACAGGGTGACCGGGTGGGCGAGGGCCTTCGTGGGGGCTGGCTCTCGGGAGTGCTGGCCATAGCGAGTGCAGGCCATCAGGAGTACAGGCCTTAGTGGGTGCTGCCTTTGTGGGTTAGGGCCTTTGTAGGGGCTGGCCATAGCGAGTGTGGGCCTTCGTGGGCGCAGCCTGGACAGGCCAGCAAGCCCAGGGCTGCTGCGAGGGAGAGTCCAAGGAGGGAGCCTGAGGGAGGCACATCTGGGGTTGCCCGGAGCTGGCAGGGAGGGTGCGGTTCTTGGCTGAGTGGTTGGAAGGCTGGAACAGGCCAGTGACCCGGCCACAGACGGGAGGCTCTGAGGGTCCTGGGTGGGGGCGGGGCACTGGGAGACACGGGCCACGAGGCAGAGGCGAGTCTCCCGCTCTGGCCACTGGACACAGGGAGGCCTGAATGCAGGGTCAGAGGAGCCGGGGGGAGTGAGGCAGGGTGGCTGGGGGCCAGCTCTGGACACGGCGTCTGGGGTCCTCAGGCACATCCAGCATCCACGCGGGGCTGGACTCCTGGAGGCAGGGGCCCGGGGCAGGGGAGGTGGGGAGGGCTGGTCCCAAGTCCCACCTGAGTTAGGCCTGGGTTCGGCTGCCAGGCTGGGGTCCAGCTCAACCACTGAGAAAGCGTGCTGCAGGCCGATGGTCTCCTCTTCCTGGTAAACCTGGGGCAGAAGGACACGGCCAGCTCTGCTGAACGTGAGGCCCCGGGGCATGGACTCCGCAGCCCGAGCCCCCCCAGCGCTGATGGGCCTGGCTTCTGTCTCTCTGGAGCGGGAGCCCCCAGGGCACATGGGCTTCCGGGAGCAGTGGGTTCTGCTGGTTCCTGGGGTGGGGGCCGGTCAGGCCCGGGGCGGCCAGGCCTCACATGGATGAAGGTAGCGAATGGGCGTTGCATCCGAGGGACGGTGTTGCCACCTGACATGGCCCCGCCCAGTCAGCACGCCCGGAAGCTGAGGGTCACTCTGAGACCCCCAGGACGTGCCAGGGGTTCAGCAGAGACCCAGGGCGGGGGCCTGGCCCCCCAACAATGGCACAGTCGGGCCAGAGGATGGGGAGTGGCCTGCTGCCCTGGCCCGGGGCCCCCTCCTCCCTGCGCAGGAGGAGCAGGAGCCTCCCCCTAGCCCGGCTTACCCGGCAGGTCAGTGCCCTCAGGTGGGCCAGGATCTTACGGCTGTCCATGCCCCGCTGCAGGAGGTAACCACTGCAGGTCTGAAAGCAAGCACAGCCCAGTGTCCAGATACACGGGCATGCTGTGTACTCCCAGGGTGAAGCCTGTCGGAGTGTGCAGTGGCAGCCGGAGGCCTGGGGGCTTCTCGGCAGGAGGACCCCACAGCACGCGTTCATGGGGAAAGCCGGGGGGCTGGGCTGCGATTCCGAGTCGCTGGCTATCCTGGCCGTGATCAGCTGGGACACCCCGGATCGAAGGGCTACACCCAGCCTGGCGGATCCGTGGAGGAGTATGGGAAGGCAGGCATGTGGGGGTCCGTAGGCGGTCAGGGGTCCGTGCTTGGGCCCAGGCTACCCACTTCCACCCGGCTGGTGGACGCACTGGAGACCGGGGCAGGCTGGGGGAAGGTCATGAGAGGAGCAGCAGAGGCCACCAACCCACGCCCTCCCCGTCTGACCCCGACCTGCCCCAGAGACAAGAGCCTGCCCAGCCCCCCGCCGCGCAGGTACCTCGATGGCCTCTGCGGCAGAAGGCCGCTCCTGGGCGCTGCGTCTGGCCATGTGCAGGAGGAGCGTCTTGAGCCTGCGTGGCAGGGCCAGCTTGCGGTCTTGGGGGACACTGAACTTGGCAGCTGTCCACAGGACCGCGGCCACACAGTATACGGAGGCCTGGGTGGGGAGAGGGGCAGGCCATGGGCTCAGAACTGCCCGCGAGTGGGGGCGTCCTCAGAGCCTGGAGGCCCCACCACAGACCCCGAGCTGCACGCCAGGCTCTGCACGGCTGACCAGTACCCACAGGCGTCAGAGCCTCAGCATGAGCAGGAGGGCCTGGGCCCCGGCCACAGCTCCCAGCTTGCTCCCCACGAGGGGAAGGTGGCCCCGCGGGGCTCGAGGCCCAGAGTCCCCCTAAGCCCTACCCTGCTGCTGAATGCTGACAACGGCTCCCTGAACAGAAACACGTCCTCCTCGCCCCCACAGAGGTCTGTTCTAGAATGTGCTGATTCGAGGGGTGTGTCACACGCACTTGAGTGTGTCACAGAAGGGCCAACGCTCCTTTCTGTAAGCTCGTGGAGTTGGCCTCTTCTCCCCGAGGGCTCCCCCCGATTTTTATCCGACTCTCGTATCTGCAGCCGACCTGTGGCCAACACGAGCTTCCGACCTGCACAGGGCCGATACCTTTGTTTCTCTCGAAGAGGGAAAGCGAAAGCAGAGCCCCAGCGCACGTCTGTGCCGAGTCAGCGGACTGTGGCCGAACCCGCAGGGTCGTTCCCGGGCCCGGCGCACTCTCCAGTTCAACCTTGTCATACGCCTCCACCACATCTGTCATTAAGTCTAGTCGGCTGACAAGACGAGCAACCAAGCCCTGAGTTCAGCGCTGGTGGACTTCCATGCTGTGAAGACTCGCGCGTGGCCGGCTCTCAGCCGTCAAGGTGGTGCAGTGGGGCTGGGGGCCACGGGGGGCCCTTCCTATGGGGCTCCCGCCCAGAAGCAGAGACACAGCCAACTGTATCAAGTCACTGTCCAGTCCCTAAATCATGTCCGACTCTGCAGCCCCACAGACTGCAGCACGCCAGGCCTGCCTGTCCTTCACTGTCTCCCGGAGTTCACTCAAACTCAGGTCCATCGAATCGGTGATGCCATCCAGCCACTTCATCCTCTGCCGTCCCCGTCTCCTCCTGCCCCCAATCCCTCCCAGCATCAGTCTTTTCAAATGAGTCAGCTCTTTGCATCAGGTGGCCAAAGTATTGGTGTTTCAGCTTCAACGTCAGTCCTTCCAATGAATATTCAGAGTTGACTTCCTTTAGGATGGACTGGAGCCTGGTAGGCTGCAGTCTGTGGGGTCGCTAAGGGTTGGACACGACTGAGCGACTTCACTTTCACTTTTCACTTTCACACATTGGAGAAGGAAATGGCAACCCACCCCAGTGTTCTTGCCTGGAGAATCCCAGGGAAGGGGGAGCCTGGTGGGCTTCCATCTATGGGGTCACACAGAATCGGACACGACTGAAGTGACTTAGCAGCAGCAGCAGCAGCAGGATGGACTGGCTGGATCTCCTTGCAGTCCAAGGGACTCTCAAGAGTCTTCTCTAACACCACAGTTCAAAAGCATCAATTCTTGGCACTCAGCCTTCTTTATAGTCCAACTCTTACATCCATACATGACCACTGGAAAAACCATAGCTTTGACTAGATGGACCTTTGTT
Source organism: Moschus berezovskii (assembly GCF_049115385.1). Taxonomy (NCBI): domain Eukaryota; kingdom Metazoa; phylum Chordata; class Mammalia; order Artiodactyla; family Moschidae; genus Moschus; species Moschus berezovskii. The sequence goes on along the minus strand of NC_142471.1, from coordinate 97,540,679 downwards.
GGCAAAGTAATGTCTTTGCTTTTCAATATGCTCTCTAGGTTGGTCGTAGCTTTTCTTCCAAGGAGAAAGCATCTTTTAAATTCATGGCTGCAGTCACTGTCTGCAGTGACTTTGGAGCCCAGAAAAATAAAATCTGTCACTTCGTCTACTTTTCCCCATCTGTTTGCCATAACGGGATACCTTGATCCTAGTGTTCTGAATGTTGAGTTCTAAGCTAGCTTTTCCATTCTCCTCTTTCACCCTCCTCAAGAGGCTCTTTAGTTCGTAATTTACTTCAGATCACTAGGAAGTTGTTAGTTTTGAGTATTTATCAACTTTCTTCTAATTTTGAGGTAACTGTCAATTCACACAGCTGTAGGAGATGACCCAGAGAGGCCCAGGCGCCCTCTCCCAGCCCGAGCGGGGACACCCTGCAGGCTGGGTGCAGTGTCACAGCCAGGCCCCTGGTGTGGACCCCGCGAGATGGGGGCTTTGCTGTCACCAGGATCCGACCCGTCCCCTCCAGCCTTACTTGCTCGCAACGACTCATCTGTTCTCCATCTCTCAATCTCGTCATTTCACACAAGTGGGGCCTCACGCTGTGTGGCCTCCAGGGCAGACGTTTCCCCTCGGCTCCATCGCTGCTGCTCGGCTGCTCTCTCCACAGCCGCTCCTCTGTGGGCTGCCCTGCGCCCGCTGAAGACACTGAGCCCAAAGCCCTCCAGGCGGTGGCTGTGGCCAACAAAGCTGCAGAGAACAACTGTGTGCAGGACTTTGTGTGAACACGTTTCACTTCTCTAAGCAAAATGTCCGGGCTGTCTGGGTCTCCGTAGCAGTGGATGAGAGTCCCCACTGCTCCTCACCCTGTCGGCCTTTGCGTTGTCAGTGTTTGATTTCAGCCTGTCTGCTGAGTGTGCGGTGGGAACTCACCGCTCTACTTTGCATTCCCGAGTGCCAGACGGAGTGCGACGTATTTCACGCGCTTACTTGCCATACAGTATCTTCTTTGGTGAGGTGTCCAAAATTATTCCGACAATGTACAGCCTTGAGGTACTCCTTTCCCAATTTTGCACCAGTCTGTTGTTCCATGTCAAGTTCCAACTGTTGCTCTTGACCCCTATACGGGTTTTCCAAGAAGCAGGTGAGGTGGTCTGGTATCCCCATCTCTTTTAAGACTTGTCCATGGTTTGTTGTGATCCATACAGTCACATAATCAAAGCCATTAGTGTGGTCAGTGAAGCAGATGTTTTTCTGGAATTGTCTTGCTTTTTCTATGAACCAATGGTTGTTGGCAATTTGATCTTTGGTTCCTCTGCCTTTTCTAAATCCAGCTTGTACATCTGGAAGTTCTTGGTTCACATATTGTTGAAGCCTAGCTTGGAGATTTTGAGCATGCCCTTGCTAGAAATGAGAAATGAGTGCAATTGTGTGGTACTTTGAGCATTCTTTGGGACTGGAATAAAAACTGATCTTTTCCAGACCTGTGGCCACTGCTGAGTTTTTAAATTTGCTGGCATATTGAGTGCAGCACTTGAACAGCATCATCTTTTAGGATTTGAAATAGCTCCACTAGCTTTGTTTGTAGTGATGTTTCCTAGGGCCCACTTGATGTTGCACTCCAGGATGTCTGAATCTACATGAGCGATCATACCATTGTGATTATCTGGGTCATTAAAACCATTTTTGTACAGCTCTGTGCATTCTTGCCACCTCTTAATATCTTCTGCTTCTGTCAGGTCCATACCGTTTCTGTCCTTTATTGAGCCCATCTTTGCATAAGAAGTTCCCTTGGAATCTCTACTTTTCTTGAAGGGAGCTCTAGTCTTTCCCATTCTCTTGTTTCCCTCTATTTCTTTGCCTTGATCACTGAGGAAGGCTTTCTTATCGCTCCTTGCTGTTCTTTGGAACTCTGCACTCAGATGGGTATATCTTTCCTTTTCTCCTTTGCCGTTAGCTTCTCCTTTTCTCAGCTGTTTGTAAGGCCTCCTCAGACAGCCATTTTGCCTTTTTCCGTTTCTTTTCCTTGGGGACGGTTTTGATCCCTGCCTTACGTACAATTTTACGAACCTCCATCCATAGTTCTTCAGGCACTCTGTTGTTGACTTTTAAGAGTTCTTGGCATATTTGGGATACGCACCTTTTGTCAGGTATGGGTTTTGCTTCCATCTGTGGCCTGACTTCTCATTCTCTTAACTGTATCTTATGGAGCAGAAGCATCTAAGTTTAATGGCGTGTAGCATCGATTGTTTCTTTCATAGATCATGCTTTTGGTTTTGTATCTAAATTTTTGCCTAGAGTTTGTCTAGATTTTCTCCTACATTATATTCTAGAAGTTTTATAGCTTTGAGGTCTATGATCTATTTTGAGTTAATTTTTATGAACAGTGCCAGGTCTGTGTAGATTCTTTTGCATGTGGATGTCTTGTTCTAGCACTGCCTGTTGAGAAGACCGTCGTTTCTCCCAGGATTGCCTGTGCTGCTTGCCGAAGGCCCGCTGACTGTGTTTGTGTGGGTGTTTCTGGGCAGTCTTGTTCCTTTATTTGTTCCATTATTATGTGTCTTTCCCTTTGCCAAAACCACACTTGGTTGCTGTCGCTGACAATCCGTTTTAGAACTGGGTAGTGTCGGGCCTCTGACTTTGTTCTTCAGTACTGTGTCTGCTATTCTGGGTCGCCTGCCTCTTCATGTAAACCTGAGAGTCAATTCATCGGCAGCCGCGCAGCAGCGTGCTGGCACTGTCACTGGAGCCGCCCGGGAAGCACTGGCCTGGTGCCGGCCTTGCGGCTCTCAGTCTGGCGCGGCCTGCTCTGCGCTGTCCGCTGTGCGGTCTCTTCCGCGCTAGTCTGGATCGTCTTCCTCATCTCTGTCTTGCACACGTGCGTGCACACCAAGTCCCTCAGGCGTGTCTGCCTCTGCGACCCCACGGCTGCGCCCGCCAGGCTCCCCCGTCCATGCGACTCTCCGGGAAGAGTACTGGAGAGGGTGGCCCTGCCCCACGCAGCGACTGAACCCGTGTCTTCTGCATCTCCGCATCGGCAGGCAAGGTCTTTACTACCAGCGCCCCGTGGGCAGCCCTTCTCACACACATCTTGTTATTTATACGTAAGTGATTTTTTGGTGCCAGCCTCAATGGCATTGTTTCTTGAATTTCAGACCCCAGTTGCCCGCTGCTGGCAAACAGGAGGGAGGCGACATCTGCGTCACTCCCCCTGTACCCGCACCCTTCCTGTTGCTCTCTGCCCCTGACCTGTCAGCTCTTCGGGACTTTCTGACGTGACTCCAGTCATCTCAGCTGTAAACAGAGTCTTCTTCCTTCTCAATCGACGTAATTTCATTTCCTTTTCTTGTCTTGTGGCTGCATTACCTGAGCTAACACAAATCTGTACACGTGTAGATGGACACATCCGTACACGTGTGAACGATGCTCTACTTCATATGGCATTTGGGGAATGCAAGTTAGAACAATGAGTTACCGCCACACACTCAGGAGAAAGGCTAAAATCGATGTACCATATCGAATAGGAATGAGGAGAAGGGACATTCTTGCCTTTTTCCCAGTCTTGGGGTAAATTATCTAGCTTCTCACTGTTAATTATCTGTTGGCTATTTTTGTAGATATTCTTTATCAAGTTGAGGAAATTTCCTTCTCTTCCTAGTTTGCTGGGAATGTTTATTATGAATGAATGTTGAATTTTGTCAAAAGCTTAGTATCTATTGATATAAAGATATGGTTTTTTTTCTTTAGTTCATGTGATGTATTACATTGATTTTCAGTTGTTGAGTCAGCCTTCCACACATGGAATAAATCTCATTTCACCAATTTTAAATTTTGATGAAAAGTTCAATTTACCCATTTTTCCTTCTATGGAAAAATTTATGGATATTGCTTTTGGAGTCAAGTCTAACAACTCTGCCTAACCCTCCATCCCAAAAACTTTGATTTTTTTTTTTTTAATCAGCATTTTGTGGCCTTCAGCATACAAAGTCCGTACATTCTGTTTGATTTGCATCTATTTGCATCTATTTGATTTGCACTGTTTGATTTGCACTTTTTTGAGTGATTATAAATGTATGATGTTTTTAATTTTAGTGTCTACATGCTCATTGCTAGTACACAGAAATAGTACAAGTAATTTTTGAATGTTTATTCTATATGCTGTGACCTTTCAGAACTCACTTCTGAGTTCTGGGAGGCTATTTTTTTTCTTCTTTGTAGATTCTGTGGAATGCCCTTGAATTTTCTACGTGCACAGTCACGTCATCTGCAGGCCACTCTGTCTCCCTCCTGGGTTTGTCTTCTTACCTGCTTTTCTTGCATCGCTGTAGCGGCTGGGACTTCCAGTGCAACGTGGAATGGGGTGCAGTCGGTGGGCGCCCTCACTTGGCTCTGGACCGCAGCCGCTCCGTCAGGTGTGGCACTAGCTGTGCGGTTCTTGGCAGACGCTCTTTGAGGAAGTTTCTTCTATTCCCACTTTTTGGTTTCTTTTTTTTTTTTTTAATAAATTGATGTTAAATTTTGCCAAATGCTTTTTATGCATCAATTAATGTGATCATGGGATTTTTCTTCTTTAGCTGGTTAATATGTTGGACTACACTGATTGGTTTTCAAATACTGAACCGTATATCCCTGAACTTACATCCCTGGAATAACTACTTGGTTATGGTGTATAATTGTTTTTATGCATCAGTGACTTCTATTTGAATATGTTTTGTTACGGGCTTTTGCCTTTATACTCATGAGGAATACTGACCTATAGGCATATTTGTTGCACTATCTTTGGTTTTGGCATCAGGGTAATAATAGCTTCATAAAGTGGTTTGGGAAGTGTTCACTTCTGTTTTCTGGAAAAGACTGTGTAGAACTGGCATTAATTCTTTAAACAGTAGAGCACCCAGGTAAAACCATCTGGACCTGGAGATTTATTTTTGAGAGTTTAAAAATTGAAAATACAATCACCTCAGCAGTTACAGGGCTGTTCAAGGTCTGTCTCGTCGTGGGTGAGCTGAGGTAGCTGACGTCTTTTGACGCACTGGCCGCTGCATCTGAGTCGCTGCGCGTATGTGAGCGGAGTCGTCTGCGGTGATCCATGACCCTTCTGATGCCCGCAGTCTGCGGGAACGTCTCCCGAGTCAGTCCTGACGGTGGTAGTTTGTGCCTCCCTTCACTCTTGCTCCGTCAGTAAGTTTATCAGTCTTATTGGTCTTTTCCAAGAACCAGCCTGCTTCTCATTGGTTTCCTTTCCTGTTTTTCCGTTTTCACTTCATCGACTTCTGCTCCCAACTTCCCTGTTCCCTCGTTTCTGCTTTAGGTCTGTTTCACTCTTCATTTCCTTGGTTCTTGAGGTACGGAGCTTAGATTACTGAGTTGAGACTTCACTTCGAGTTTTCAGCATATAAGTCCTGTACATGCTTAGTTAGACTTACAACTATTTCATCTTTTAGTGATTACTGGAGGGGCATGGACAATGGCAAAATCCCAACTCTTCCTGAGGCCTCCTTGGGCACTGCCCCTGCTGGGGCGGGGCATTTCTCGCTGCTGGGAGGGCGGGGATCACAGGCTGGCTGCCCAGCCTTCTCCGCCAGCACCCGGACGGGGCGGGCTGCCTTCTCCTTGTCCTGCCTCTGTAACTTCAGAGTATGGGCTTCCCCTGGGCTTGAGCTGTGCCCGCTGGGGTTTCCCAGACGCCCTTCATCCTCCACGTGTGAGGCAGGCGCCCCTGGGCTCGTGGGACCACCGCTCCTAGCCAAGCCCCCCCCCCCCCACCCGGGCAGTCTCTGCTCCCTACCTGCCTGCCATCTACTTCCGCTTTAGGAACCGTGTGCTTTGGGGAGGCAGGAACTAAGCCCTCCCCCATGCTCCCAGAAGCAGAAGTCCTACCTTGGTTTTGAACGTAATTTACTTGATTATAAGTTTGTACAAATTAATTTTTAATAATGGGTATGTTTGACAAGTGCCTTGCAAACCCATGGGGTCCTGGGGTCCACACACATGGCCTGGAGCCATCCACGGAGAAGTGCAAGCTGGGTGACCCCATCACCTTCCGGGCCCCACAGTGCCTCCCGACCCAGGGGCTGCGCTAGGGGGGCTGCCTCAGCACCCCGTGGTCCTCACACTGGGCCCGTCCTCTGCCCTTTCCCCACCAGGCTCTCTGGACAAGGTGTGGGCACCACGGGGAGGGGAAGGGGTGCAGGGGGGTCAGGGGAGGGGTGTGGGCACCCTGGGGAGGGGTGGGAAGAGGTGAGGAGGGTAGAAGAGCCCTGGTACCTTTTCAGTCGTCAGCTTCTGCTCTGCGACCTCGGGCGCCAGGAAGAACGCATTGTAAGCGCCTGAGAGAGAAGACCCCAAACCCCACTGAGCCTCCTTCAGCCTGGCCGTGGGTGCTGGCGCAGGCCCCCAGGCAAGCCCACTCACGCACCGTTGGCAGGAGGTGGCCCGAAAAGCACGGCTCCGTCCTCGGCCACCAGCACGGAGTCCAGACACAGGTAAGCTGTGAAGGGAGGCGCAGGTCAGGGCCCCCGAGGGCCGGCAGAGCCGTGGTCAGGGTGGGCAGCCCTCCCCTCTGGATGCAGCCAGGCCACGTGCTGGCTCCCCTTCCGGGGCCCGGGAACGGGGCGGCTGCCGGGGTGCAGGCGCTGCGGGAGGAGGGGGCAGAGGAAAGCGGCCCGCCTGCTGAGTGCTGCCCAGGGAGGGCCCTCGGGGAAGGCCGGCCCTCTATACCCGCAGCCGAGGCTCACGGGGCCTGGGGGCGGCTGGACCACAGTGCCTGCCCTGTCCATCATGTGCCAGAACCACGGTGGGGCCAGAGACTGTCTCTCTGCCTGGCAGGGCAGAACTTCGGGGGCCACACAGCATCACAACGTCCAAGACCACCCCTACCAGCCACTGGGGACAGCGTCACCCCTGCTGAGAGGGCATGGGCTGAGCCCCCCACGCGGCTTTGGCTTCGCTGCAGGGTCTCCGCTCTAAGACCCACACTTTAAGCTGCACTCTGATCCCCTCAGTACTGAGACCAGAGCCGACGCCCCAGGCTGCCCCCGGCTCACGGGGTGGACACCACCGCCTGGCCCCAGGCTGTGCACACAGCACACGGGCGAGGGAGGCCAGACGTGCTGGGGTGGGCGGGCTGGGGGAGGACTCGCGGGGGGGTCACCTGGGTGCTGGCTGAGCGTTCGCAGGGTGCTGAGGCACGCATGGGACAGAGCCCAGAGCTCGTACTCCTTGAAGGGCCGGCCCAGCTTGGTCAGGAGGTCCTGCAGGGAGACGCCCTGGGGGTGGGGGAGTCGCATTCAGGGTGCAGGCACCTGGGAGGGGCTTACTGGGCTAGGACCGCCTCCAATGCGGTGTGTGTGCCCCCTGCCCCCGCACGACAGGCTGGGGGCATCCCTGAATCTGCAGAACAGGTACTGGGGGTGTGAGTGGACAGTCCAGGTCCCTGTGCACGGCCAGCAGAGACGTAAGACGCGCAACAGTGTGGAAATCGCACGGAGGCCCCTCAGAGAAGCAGACGCGGAATTACCATCTGCTCCAGCAATCCCACTTAAAAGCGGGGTCTTGAAGATGTAGGTGCACACCCATGTTCAAAGCAGCGTGATTCACAGCAGCGGAGAAGTGGAAGCGCCCAAGCGCCTTTGGGCGATGGATGGACAAGCATGATTGGTCCATCCACTCGAGAGCCATCACTGAGCCCTAACGAGGAAGGGAGTTCTGACACAGCGACAACGCAGGTGAAGCCTGGTCAGTGACACGCCAGCCACAGAGGGACACTGATTCCTCACGCATCACAGGCCGAGGGGTCACAGCCAGAGGCAGGAAGCAGATGGGGGGTATCAGGGCTGGGGGAGGGGAGGAGGGGCTCCATGCTCAAAGCGGGCAGTTTCAGTTTGGGAAGATGAGAAGGTTCTAGGGGTGGTGGTGGTGACGTTCGCACAGCAGCATGAATACCTAATGCCACCGACCTGCACACTCGAAAGGGTTAAGACTGTGATTTCATGTTATGTGTCCCCTTTCCTTGCGACCCCGACCCCATAAAAGTCCCAGAATCAGAGACTGAGTTCAGCTGGGAGTGAGTTCTCTGCTTTGGGGCCACAGGAGGAGCTAGGCCGAGCCGCCACCCTCGGACACAGACATGCGTGTCTAGAGGAAGGTTCCAGAGGTGTTGGCTTCACTGCTCCTGGATTCCACTCTACACCGGGGTGCAGCCGCCCCGTCCTGTGGCTTCCGCGCCTGCCTCGCCCAGGCTGTGCCTGGCCCCTGGCCTGGGTTCAGGAACTCAGGGCTCCCCAAGTCTCCCGCTCCACGTGGGGCTGGAGCAGACAGCTTTGCAAACGGGACGTGCCCTCCAGAGATCTGGGTCCCTGACACCTGATGAGCTGTGGCCTGTGTGGGGGGTCTAGTCACCGGAGGCCTTTGTGGTGGGAAAGCTGGTGGCTGAGACAATGGCTGGGCTCCCCATCAGCTCTGCCCCCAGACATCACCCACCCTCTGCACGGTGGTCCCAAGCCTCAGTTTACCCACCTGGGACATGGGCTGTCATGAGGCTGTTGGGCATCTGAAGGTGAGTGGGGCCCCTGGCTCAGGCCTGAGGTCTTCACCCCGAAGCCTGGCTCTGTGTGCACAAGTGCGGCTGTACGGGCGGACATGGTGGGCCAGGCGGTGGGGCAGTGTGGGTGGAGTGGACAGTGTGTGGGCCTTGAGCACATGTCAGTGCGTGCTGGGGTCTCCAGGAGGAATTTGCATTTTAAAGTAACCATATTTTTCATGTAAATTACCCTCAGGTACTTGTCAGGATATGAATAAAAATGTAACTCAGTCAGCCCTCCCCTTGAACCTCTGGTTCAGCAGTGAAGTTGCTCAGCCGTGTCCGACTCTTTGGGACCCCATGGACTGTAGCCTGCCAGGGATTTTCCAGGCCAGAATACTGGAGTGGGTTGCCATTTCCTTCTCCAGGGGATCTTCCCAACCCAGGGATCGAACCCGGGTCTCCACACTGCAGGCAGACTCTTACCGTGTGAGCCACCAGGGGAGCCCTGGGTCAGCAGAGGTGGTGGAATGAGGCTGGGGAACAGCTCTGCCCCACAGACACATGTATTTGGGCCACAGACCCCCAGGTGGCTTTGTCCCGAGATGCTCACAGGGACCCACCTTGCGGGAGTGACTTGCTGGGGCCAAGACTTCCGCCCACAAGAGGGCTGAGGGCTGCTGCAGGCCACTCTGATCACCCGCGGTCACACTAAAAACACACAGACCTCCTGGACACTGGCTCTAAAGGGGTCCTCTGTCCTTCCCAGCTTACAAAGAGACAGTGCCAGGACAGAGGAGCCTGGTGGGCTACGTTCGTAGGGTCGCAATGACTCGGACGCGCTGAAGGAACGCACGCCAGGTCTGGAAGATCGCCGCCCCAGGGAGGCCCCGCCCTCCACGCGGAAGACCCCACCTCCTTGGGGAGACCCCACCCTCCTCCGGGGAGACCCCACCCCCGGGAGGCCCTGCCTCCGGGTCACGGCAGCAGCTCAGAACCCAGTACTAGGAGAACACGGCACGCTGCTCAGGCTCCGACGGTAGAAAATCTCCCTGCAGCGCAGGAGACCAGGGTTTGATCCCTGGGTCAGGAAGATTCCCTGAAGGAGGAAATGGCCACCCACTGCAGGATTCTTGCCTGGAGAATCCGATGGACAGAGGAGCCTGGTGGACTGCAGTCCACGGGGTCGCACAGAGTCGGACACGACGGAGCGACTATCGCCTCTCCAACCAAGCTGGACAGGTGAGCAGCCTCAACCCACATCCCAATGTCTAACTCACAGCCGCCCCTGAGCTCCAGGGCTGGAGAAGCGGGGCCCAGACAGCCCTTGGGCCTCCTCCTGGAAAGGCTGCTCCCTGAGCGTCTTCGAGAGAAAACCTAACCCAGCAAAGCTGTGCCTGGTTCCCCGTCTTAAAGCTCGGAAATTGAGCAGAAGTGAAGCTGCAGCTGCCCTCCTTCCTTGGGGTAAATGCCCAGCACTCGCAGGCCACGCCCGGCGCGCAGGACCCCGTCACCCACCTGCGCGTTGGCCGCCCTGTCCTGCTTCCCGGCTCCGTCCGCAGTCCCCTCGTCAGGCTCCGGAGTCCCTGGGTCTCCACCCACATCTTGAGGGCCCTCGGAACCAGGTGGGGGGCTTTCCCACGCGGGGCTGCCGCCACCCACCCTCTTGTCCCCTTGGCAACGGAGCTCGAGCTCTCGCTCCGGCCACAGTCTGGATCCAGGCTGTGCCTGGAAGCTGGAAAGGTCATGTTTCCCCTCCTGAAAGGCCTTCTTGGGGTCTGGAGGGAAGAATTCCGATGTTGGCAGCGGGGTTTTCATGCTGGTCAGCGACAGGCAGAGGGCGCCGGACTCGGGGCCGTCGGGCGGGAGCCAGGGGAGCGTCCGCACCTTTCTCAGGCGGCTTCTGTCCAGGAAGCCTCTGTCCTGGTCAGCCGGGGGCCGCTGGGCGTCCAGAAGGAGGCAGGCCAGCCTCTCGGGGGCCAGCCCCTCCTGACCCGGGCTCTCTCCATTCTTCACAGGGGAAGACAGCAGAGCCTTGGAGGGCGGGGTTCCGGGTTGCTCCGGTCCTTCTCTGGTGGGGCTCGGGGGCCAGCCCTCTGGGGCAGGCAGGGCCTCAGGGTCAGCAGAACGGTCCCCAAGTTGTCTTTTGGGCCCCGCACCTCTGGGAGCCAGTCGCCCCCTCCAGGTGACGTCGCTGACATCTGGCGAAGGGCAAGGCATGGTCACTGCGGAGCGCGGCAGCCTGGGTGGTCCTCTCCCTGCCTCCCCTGCCCACGGCCACCAGTGAACGCACTGCTGTGGGACCCTTGCTCTGCCCCGCCCCGCTCCGCCCCCCACCCCCATTGGCCCAGAGACGCTCTGGCCTGCCTCCTTAATTACACCATCCTGGCTAATTAATGAGTCTCCAAGGCTCCGGTGCCCCCGCCCCCACCCCACCGGAGATGAGCTTCCCGCGGGGGAAACGTTTCCTAAGGCCTGTCTAATCACTTCATCCAAAAAGCACATCGTTTTGCTATTACAGTTACACAAGCGATCCTCCCCAAAGGAATAAATTAAACCTGGCTGCAGTCCCGCCTCGTCTTGACGGAAAACCTTCTGCGCACACGTGTCTGTGTGAAGCGCTCTAGAGATGCTTGCCCTCCTACTCCTGGGGGCCTGCAGCCCCCGCCCCGGAGCCTCCCCCCTGTTAGAACCGCCAGCGGGCCCGGTGCCACTGCAGCGCTGCGAACGCAGACTTGGTGGGAAAAGCTGCTGCTTGGCTGGGAGAGGGGCCCTGCCACCCCAGAGGCTCTGCCTCCCCCAGGGCCCTCCCAGGTTCCGTCCTTCGCGCACAGCTCAGAGCAGACGCTGGCACTAGTTCAAAGTGCCACTCGAGATTACACCCCACAGCTGTGAAAATCCCAGATGCCTCAGCAACAGTGTGGCAGGAACTGGGTGGCCGACAGAGGACGGCGCTGGCTCCAAGGCCCACAGAGCAGGACACGGGTGAGGGGTCCTGGGCACCCACTTCCCAGATGACCTGCCTCTCATCTCTGATTGGGTATGTGTATGTGTGCGCGTGTGAGTTTGTGGGCGTGCACGGCGTGTGTGCCTGCTGTCTGAGTGGTCTAAGTAGGTGTGTCCGAGTTCCCACATAAATGTGTTTCTGTGTGTACGGGGGGGGGGCACATGTGATCTGTTTGGATACGTGTGCATGAGTGTGGGTGCTTCCACGGTGAGTACGCTGGTGCTGACGTGCACACCCACATGTACATGGCTGCATGTGCGGTAGTGCCTGGGCACGCGTGCTGGCCCGCTGGCGGGTGTGCTTACCTTGGAATGCCCCGAAGGACTCGATGGAGAGCACCTTCCTCCCGGCGGCCGACAGGCTCCGGCACACGCGGCAGGACGGCGTGAGCTGCATCTTCTCCTCGCACAGCGCGATGACGCTCTGCGGCGGGCCGGCGCTCAGCCCGCACCCCCGCCCCGGCGCGACGCCCACCCCCGCCCCCGCCCGCTAAGCCTCCCAGGCTCTGGGGTCATGCGCCCGGGCTGGGGGCGCTCAAGGAAACCCGCGGATTATGTCCCGCCCGTGACCCTTACAGGGCGCACCCTTCATCGCCCAAGTGCAGAGTGAAAAGTCAGGAGCCCGGATGACCGGGTGGTGACGGCCCCGCGTGCTTGCTGGGTGTGCGAGCGGGGGCACGCGGGCCGGGGGCGCGCAGGGCTCAGGGTTTCTCCTGGGGTGAAGCGGAGCAGGCCTGCGAGCTTACCTGGAGGTCGGGCCGGTCCCCGGGGTCCTCCGCCTGCATCTGGCCCAGCAGCGCCTCCAGCTCCTGGCTCAGCCTGGGCTGGGGCTCGGGCTCAGGCACGTAGTCAAGGGCCGCCTTCAGCGTGGCCCCCAGAGAGTAGATGTGAGCCTGCAGCACCAAAGACCCGCTGGGGCCGGGGGTGGGGCCGTGTGGGCCGGACCTGGGGCGGGAGCGTGGTGGGGCAGGCCCGTGGCCGTGAGGCTATGGGCGGGGCTGCGGCCGTGAGGCTGTGGGCGGGGCCATGTGGGCCATGGGCGGGGCATGGAGCCCGTGGGCGGAGCCATGGGGGCGGGCCCGTGGCCGTGAGGCTATGGGCGGGGCGTGGGTGGGGCCGTGGGGCGGGGCCGTGGCCGTGAGGCTGTGGGCGGGGCCATGTGGGCCATGGGCGGGGCATGGAGCCCGTGGGCGGAGCCATGGGGGCGGGCCCGTGGCCGTGAGGCTGTGGGCGGGGCGTGTGCGGGGCCGTGGGGGCGGGGCCACGTGGTCGCGGTCTCGCAGGTCGGCGCACAGCACCGGGACACGTGGTGTTGCCCTTCTGGGTCAGGAGCACCCCTGATCTTTCCAGGGCAGCTCCCCGCCTCACCCCCCACCCCCAAGACATCTCTATTCCTGCCCTAACTTTTCCTCTTTATGCCCACTCATGGACTTTGCTAATTCTCTGCTGAGCTGTTGCCTGTTTTGGGTGCATTCCTGGTGGCTCAGATGGTAAAGAATCTGCCTCCCAATGCAGGAGACACAAAAGACGCGTGTTTGATCCCTGGGTCGGGAAGATCCCCTGGCGAAGGGCATGGCAACCCACTCCAGTATTCTTGCCTGGAGAATCCCATGCACAGAGGAGCCTGGCGGGCTACGGTCCACTGGGTCGCAAAGAGTCAGACACGACTGAGGAACACTTTCCCTTTTCACATGAAGGGGCTGATCTTGGTCTCTGTGTCACGTGTGTGTTCTCTCTGTCACTTATCTTTTAACTTTGTTCATGTGTCTTTGACATTCAAAAATTCTACTGTTTCACTGGTGAAATCTGCTGTGACCGCCCTCACGTGGACGCCTTCATGCAACCACGCCACGTTCACGAAGGCTCAGGCCCTACAAGTGGGGCTGCCGTTCCGGGTCATGGCCAGCTGCTACGGAGCTTCGCTCATGAGGGAGATCATTCCTTTTTATTGGCTTCCTTGGAGGACGTTCCCCAGCCCAGGACGATAAATACTGCTTACTTCTGCGTTTTTCCAATACTTTTGTAACTGTGAAGCATCGAGCTCTGACCCATCTGGGACATGTCTTTTTGCTGGGCACTGCAGGGAGGGGGTTTGTCTCCGGGTGGAGAGCCACCTCCCGCGCAGCGGAAGAGGCGCGGCCCTCGCTCCCCAGCGCCTGCGCTCTGGCCTCCCCTCCTCGTGCTGTCTCCCTCTGTCCAGACTCTGCGCTTTTAATGAGGTAGCTTCAGAGTGCACCTTCGCACCTGGAGGACAAACTGCTCTCCACCTCCCCCCGCCCCCGGGTAGATTATTTTCACATTTGTCAAGTTTATATATAAAGTTCCACCATTCCCATGAAAAAAAAAAAAAGCCAGAATGGTTGGGGTTTTCGTGTAACAGCACTGCTGCTGCAGCATTTGGGAGAACCAGCGTCATACAAGGTAAAACACTTGGGTATGGGCAGGATGGCTGTCTCTAGACTGTATCGTCAGCAGCACTTTGATCCATCTGTGGACAAAAGTTCCCCTGTGGGAGCTGTGGGATCCGGCAACATTTGCCAGGGGACCTGGCAGGGGTTGTGCCCACCTGTTCATCAGGTGAGAGGCAGACATGCCTCTGGCTTGGTGGTGGACCCCTTAGTTAGACTGACTAGGGAAACAAGAGAGGACTCAAGTAAAATCAGAAAAGAGAGAGGAGATTTTACAACTGATGCCATAGAAACAAAGGATCTTAAGAGACCACTATGTATACACCAAAGTGGATAACCTAGGAAGAAAAAATGGATACATTCCGAGAAACATACACTGGACTAAGACTGAATCATGAAGAAATAAACCGAACTGTTACTAACAAGGAGCTCGAACCGGAAGTCAGAACCTCACAACAAAGAAAAGCCCAGGACTACATGACTTCACTGGTGACTTTTTACCAAACATTTATTTAGAGAAGAATTAATGCCTATCCTTCTCAAATTCTTCCAAAAAATCAAATGAGAGGGAACACTCCCAGACTCATTTTATGAGGCCAGCGTTACCCTGGCATCAAAGTTAGATAAGGCAATACAAGAAAACTACAGACCAACATCCCTGATGAATACAAATGTAAAAATCCTTAACAAAATATTAGCAAACTAAATTCAAAAGTACATTAAAAGATCATATGCCATGGTCAACTGGAATTTGTCCCTGGGATGCAAAGATGGTTCAACATAGGCAAATCAATAAATGTAATTCACCATATTAATAGAATAAAAGTTAAAATAATATGATCATCTCAACAGAAGCAGAAAAAACATTTGGGAAAATCCAGCATCTTCTCATGATAAGAGCAGTAAGTTGGGTATGGAAGGAATGTGCAAGGCCACGCACGACCAGCTCACGGCTAACATCACACCCAGTGGTGAGATGCCGACCCCTAAGTTCAGAACAAGACAAGGACGCCCATCTCACAATTCCTTCTCAACACACTGGAAGCTGTTGATAGCCAGGGCGATTAGGCAGGAAAACGAAATAAAAGGCATCCGAACGAGAAGGGAAGAGATAAAATTGTTTCTGTGCGTGTTGTGATCTTACATGCGGAAAATCTTCAGTTCCGTTCAGTTCAGTCGCTCAGTCGTGTCCGACTCTCCGCGACCCCATCACAGCACGCCAGGCCTCCCTGTCCATCACCAACTCCCGATGGAAAATCTTAGATTCCATCAAAAAACTTCTAGAACTAATCAACAAATGCAGTAACGTTTCAGGATACAAAATCAGCATACATAAATCCGTTCCATTTTTATACTTTAACAATGAAATATCTAAAAAAGAAATAAGACAATCAGGAGCTTCCCTGATGGTGCAGTGGTTAAAGAATCTGCCTTGTGATGTAAGGGACGTGGGTTTGATCCCTGGCCATAACACTTAGAAGTGAATGATACTGAAAATGCTATGAGGCAAAACTCATGTTTGGATGGAAAGTCTTAGCTTTAGGCATTGACCCTAATGTTAGGAAAGAAGAAAAGCTCAGACTAACGAGCTGAGCGCCGACTCAAGTTAGGAAGACTCATTAACTTGAAACAAGCACAAGAAGAAGGAGACTGAGACAGAAGCGCAGAGCTGCTAGGGGAGCAGACAGGACGGGACACGCCACAGGGCACAAGCGGGGCTCGCTGGAGCGCCGATGGGAGAAGCTTCCCTGCAGCGGAAGTCGCTCTGGCTCAGACATGATTTGGCTTGAACTTCGTGCTGACCAGAGAAGCCTGTGTTCTGAAACAGTTTATTTTATTGAAGTACAATTGATTAATAATGTGTTAACTTCTGCTGTACAGCACAGTGACTCATATATATATATATATACTTCAAACACTTCTTTCCATTGTGGTTTATCACAGGGTATTGACTGCGGTTCCCTGTGCTGTGCAGTGGGGCCGTGTTGTTTACCATCTTATATGTAACAGTTTGCATCCACTAACCCCAGCTGCCAATCTTTCCCTTCCTTTTGGTAACCACAAGTCTGATCTCTGTGGCTATGAGCCCGTTTCTGTTTTATAGATAGGTTCATTTGTGTCACATTTTATATCCCAGATGTAAGTGCTACCATACGATCTTTGTCTTTCTCTGTCTGACTTCACCTCGTATGATCATCTCTGGGTCCATCCATGTTCCTGCAAAGGACGGTATTTCATTCTTTTTCATGACTGGGTAGTATTCTGTTGTACATACACACCACATCACTTTCTTCTCTTTTTTGGCCACGCCATGAGGCTTGCAGGGTCTCTGTTCCCAAACCAGGGATGAACCCAGGCCACAGCAGTGCAAGTGCTGAGTCTTAACCACTGGACCGCAGGGACATCCTTGCATCTTCATTATCCATTCATCTACAGCACCTTGATTTATGGCCTGCTGACCACACATCGTATGATGTTTTAACCATTAGAGAAGAGGATGCCTTTAAAAATCAGAATGGAGTCGCTGTGGTTCAGACATCCGGGGTGGATCCAGGGGGCTGAGGGTTCAGACACGCTCCTGCATCCCTGAGAACTTGAGTTTCGGGGTGCTATCAGACTCAGGGACACCCCCAGCCATCCTCCAAACAGTATCTGCCAGCAGCTGCGACCTGTGACCTGAGGTCTCGAACTTCCCCCTGTGACTATGCAGCCATTTCAGACCCCAACAAATCCTGCTTAACCAGCACCCTTCCTTCCTGCAGCTCCAACCCCTAATTCTTGACAGACAACTTAAGTAATTTTGTGGGTTTTGCCTTTAAAAGCTTCCACATTTTGTATCCTGAGGACACAATGCAAGTAATTCTTGACTCTTGTGTCTTCCAGGCTGCAGTCCTCTGTTTGGCTGAAAGAGCAGTCTCTGCATTTCTGTTATGGATTGTTATTATTTCTGTTGACAAAACTAACAGAATAAAGGCTATAGAAGGGATGTACTCCTTCCCGCAAGACTAGCAAGAGAAGGCACAAATAAATCATCCAAGGAGTGGAAGGGGCACCTACAGTAGGCATTGATTAAGAAAGGATCTCCCCTGCAACTTTAAAAACACAGGTAAAAATGGGTAAATTTTTAGAAATACGTGGTTTATCAAAAGCTGAGTCATTAAGAAATTCAAAACAGGTAAGTCCTATAATTATTAAAAATTGAGCTGCAATTAAAACTCTTTGCTCCAAGGAAACAGATGGCTTCCCAAGTAAGTCTGACCAGACTTTCAAGGACCAGACCACTCCATTCTTACGTAAGCTGTAACACGGCAAAGGAAGCGGGGGCGTTTGCACACGACACAGATACTCCTGATGGCAACACAGTCAGAAACAGCAACAGGAGGGAAAGCCACCAGCCACTCACGAAAACACGCAGAGATGCAAAGAGGCGTCGGGCGATCAAACGCAACGGATGAAGCAAACACAGGATGCTGCCCGTTTAGCTATTTCTAAGTAAGAAAGGTTGACTTAATGTTAGAAAATAAATTGGGAGATACTGACATCTTAATAATCATTTCAAAAGCTGCAGAAGCATTGCACAATAGAACACGATGCCTCTGCACAGCAGGGGCCTCAGGCAGAAGCCTTCCTGCTGGGAAGGTGGGAGGTGCTCTCAGGATGGCGGACAATCACTGACCTGCTCACCCCCGCCCCAGCCCACCCGGGACACGTGGGGCGGCGGACGTAGCACCAAAGCTTTGGACAGCAACACAGCCTGCCACCTTCTGCTGGTGACTTGATCAGCTGCAGGCAGGTTTTTTACCACTGAGTCACCTGGGAAGCTTCCCTGAGGGCTCACTGTAAAGAATCTACCTGCAATGCAGGAGACACAGGTTTGATACCTGGATCAGGAAGATCCCCTGGAGAAGAGAATGGCTACCCACTCCAGTATTCTTGCCTGGAGAATCCCATGGAGAGAGGAACCTGGTGTGCTGCAGTCCATGGGGTCGCAAAGAGTCAGACATGACTGAGCGACTAACACTTTGATCAGTTAAATAGAAAGTTATCAGAAGTAATCAAATAATTTACCACAAGGGCTGATACAAGATTAAGATGTTAACATGAACTGCATTTCTGTAGACTTGACAAGAAAAGCATGACAATGTGATTACAAAGATGACCGTCCGTTTACATAGAATCAGAAACATCTCGTGCCTGAGAATAATCTAGTAAAGGACATTCAAGTAAAACACAGGAGAGGCTTTAAACTGTTACTGAGACAGTAAATAAGGAGGAATAACGTGTTTCCAGAGGAGACCACAAACTGCACGGGTGTGAGTTCTCCCCAAACTGAGGCGCAGACTGAGCCAGTCTAGTCACACGCCAGCAGAGCTGCTCACGGAAGCTGACACCAAATCCAAGCCTTCCGTGGAAGAAGGCAGACTTCAGAGCAGCCAGGACGCTTCTGAAAGGAACAGGGAGTGAGCCCTTCCCCCGTGAGACACTGGGCTCCTCGTGGAGCCGGGATTGCTGATAAATGCAGGGTACAGACCCCCCTGGACTAGAGCAGAGGTCTGGGAAGTAGACCTACTTTTGTCTGGACTGGGGTGTGTGTGGCTTAGCTGGAGGGTGCCCAAGGCGAGCCAAAAAACAGCTGGAAAGACCCTTTTCTACACAGAAAAGGATGAACTTGGATCCTTGGCTCACATTACATAAAAAAATCCACCTCGGGTAGATTAAATGTGACCAACAAAACCTTTAAAACTCTTGGTAGAAAATGCCAGCAAGTATCTGCGGGACCTTGAGGTGGGAAAGGTTTCTTGAGGCAAAAAACGAAACAGACCACAAACAGTGAGAGAAAGCACTGTCGCCCACAGACTGGCACCTGCCGTCCGCCTCTGCGAGGGCCAGGCCAGGCGCTGCTGCAGCTGCCGACCCTCAACACTCCTGAAAGGAGCTCGCGGTGGAGAGCAGGACTGAGGCCCTCCGCTCTGGGGAAGGGGGCGGGACAGCTCTTCAGGCAGACAGATGCCGTCAGGACCCAACTGTATGCGCCCCGTTTCTGCATCTCCTCGTTTCCAGAAGAGCACTGAGATCCCGCATGGTGACGTCTGCTCCCTGTGACCGGCAGAAACCTTCTGCAAGGATATGTGTTTGGGCTTCCCTGGTGGCTCAGTGGTGAAGAACCTGCCTGCTGATGCAGGAGACACGAATTCGATCCCCGGTTCAAGAAGAGCGCACAGCCGGTGGAGCAACAAAGCCCGTGAGCCGCGACTACGGGGCCTGAGCACTGGGGCCTGCGGGCGACGACCGCTGAGCCCGCGGGCCTGGAGCCCGAGCTCCACAGCAGGAGAAGACACTGCAGTGAGGGGCCCGCAGGCTGCAGTGAGAGTAGCTCCTGCTGGTCACAACTCGTGGAAAGCCTGCACAGCCGATGAAGACGTAAACAAATAATAACATCTAAAAGATGAAAGAAAAAATAGGAGCTTGACTGCACACAGGTGGTGCAGTGCTAAAGAATCTACCTGTCAACGCAGGAAACGCACGAGACACAGGTTCCATCCCTGAGTCAGGAAGATCCCCTGGAGGAGGAAATGACTACCCGCTCCGGTATTCCTGCCTGGACAATCCCACGGACAGAGGAGCCTGGGGACCCGGTCCACGGGGTCACAGAGTCGGACACGACTGAATGGTTGAGCACGCACCCACGCCACTTCCCCTTCACCAAATCACATACACACTGACCTCCCCCCGCCCCTCTGGAGCACTTTCTCAGACATGTCTGAAATGCTGTCTGCTGGACGGAGAAGGCAATGGCAAGCCACTCCAGTACTCTTGCCTGGAAAATCGCATGGACAGAGGAGCCTGGTGGGCTACAGTCCATGGAGTCGCTACTAGTCGGACACGACTGAGCGACTTCACTTTCACTTTTCACTTTGACACATTGGAGAAGGAAATGGCAACCCACTCCAGTGTTCTTGCCTGGAGAATCCTGGGGACGGGGGAGCCTGGTGGGCTGCCATCTATGGGGTCACGCAGAGTCGGACACGACTGAGGTGACTCAGCAGCAGCAGCAGCAGCAGGACTGTCGTCTCATCTTGCCCCAAAGGAAACGTAACTCGCAAGTCTCACATTGTGCATTTTTTTAACTCAACACCACCAATAATTTGACTATATTATAAATGACAGGGCTCCCTTGGTGGTAGAGTGGCTAAGAATCCACCTGCCAATGCAGGGGACATGGGTCTGACCCCTGCGCTGGGAAGACTCCACTTGCCGAAGATAGACTATGCTGCTGCACTGCCACTGCTGAGCTCGAGCTCTGCGGCCGGAGCCACAGCGACCAAGCCTGCACGTCGCAGGGCCTGGCAGCGACCGAGCCCGCACTCCCCTGGACCTGCAAGCCGTGGTGACTGAGCCTGCACGTCGCAGGGCCTGGCAGCGACCGAGCCCGCACTCCCCTGGACCTGCAAGCCGCGGTGACTGAGCCTGCACGTCGCAGGGCCTGGCAGCGACCGAGCCCGCACTTGCCGGGCCTGCAAGCCGCGGTGACTGAGCCTGCACGTCGCAGGGCCCGGCAGTGACCGAGCCCGCACTTGCCGGGCCTGCAAGCCGTGGTGACTGAGCCTGCATGTCGCAGGGCCCGGCAGTGACCAAGCCCGCACTCGCCTGGACCTGCAAGCCGCGGTGACGAGCCCGCGCGCCCAGAGCCTGTGCGCAGCAATGAGAGAAGCCACTGCGGTGAGAAAGCCCGCACAAAGCAACGAAGACTCAGTGCAATAAATAAATAAAGCCAGGAAAAAGTTTCTAAAAAAAGAAGGACCGATAGACTTTCTGTTCTTTTCATCAGAGGATGCCTTCAGGCAGTTTTTCTCAAAGCATGGTTCCAGAGACCACACAGCTTCACAGTGGAAGGCTGCAGGGGCTCCCAGGGCCGTGGGCCGGGCGCGGGCACGGCAGACTGGCTGCAGACGCCGTGTTGAGAGCCAGGCCTTCAGGAGGGTTACAAACAGGTGAACGATGCCACTGTCCTCGCCACTTTTGTGGGGAAAATACTGCTACTTTTCATGAAAGTGCGTTACACGTGTGAACGTGGAATGGGCTTATGATCGTTACTGTTAAATGAGTTAGTAGCTGGGCTTTTCCTGCATTTCTCCATTTTATCCGTGACACAGTGAGCACTGGCAGGTGTGACTCACACAAAGCTCTCTGGAGACTTGATTTCTAGGGTAAGGGTTCCAAGAACCAAAGAGTCTGAGAACTGCTGCCTCAAGGAAGTGAGATGTCACGTTCCACAGTGAACACGACATCTGCAATCCTGACAAAACAGAGGAAAATACGGGGAGAAAAGCAGAACAACTGGAGACAGATGGGCCTGCCAGGCCCCACCCCCCCTACAGGACCATCATCTGGGGTCACCCGGGGAGGCGGGCCTGTAGGTGCTGGTCTCTCCGAGCAGGGGGAGCATGCCCCCGGGCCCTCCCAGCTCTGCAGTGACCGGGCTGGGAGGTCGTGCTGGACGCTCTGAGGCCACGCAGAGCAGCACCGACCCCAGCAGGCCTGCCTCCCCCCGCCCCAGCGAAGGACGTGATGCCAGTGCAGAAAAGGAAGTTCCAGGGGCTGAGATGCAGCAGGAGGCTCTTTTCAGGAAGCTGAATGGCACAGGTGGGCCCTCCCTCCTCTAGGTCTCTGCCTGCCTCACTGCACTGGGGGCACCCAGGGGTTCACCTTGCTGGGCAAGGCCTGGTGGCCTCGGTGACCTTGACCCGAGTGTTCCTGGTGTGGCTGCGGCTCACACTCTTGGGGGGTTCTCCAGGCCACAAGCTTCCCACGAGTGGCCCCGCCAGTCCTTCAGGGGAGCTGTGACTCCTGCCAGCCACCACTGGTAATTTTAGGTGCTTTTAACATCTTAAATATAGTCAGTTCACACTCAGACAACATGCCAGGCGCGCAGTGAGGAGCCGACAGCCAGAAGCATGCTGCCGCTGGAGCCTAGCGGCAGGGTGAGTGCCCCACGCAGCCCCTCGGAGGGGACTCCCGGCACTCGTGGAGGGGCCCATGTGCCGGCCTCCTTGCTGCCACTTACCTCAAAGGTGTTCCCCGTCACATCGAACTCTGGGGGCACAAAAGCTCCCTCAGGGTCATCTGGGGAGGGAAGAGAAGGTGCCACTCACACGGTGACCCCCCAACACATGTCAGGTGAGACGGGCCGCTAGGCTCTTCCTGGATGGGGGAGCTGCATGCACCTGGGGCCCAGCCAGGACCACCCTCCAGTGGGGCCCAGTCCTCGGCCTCCCCTCACCCAGGGCCAGATAGGTTGCTGTGGAAACCCAGCTCCAGATCATGGCGCCCCGGGCGGGGGCCGCATCCCCGCGGGCCTCATTACGGCCGCATTCGCCGTGCGGGCCTCACCGCTGAGCTGCTCCATGAAACACACGTTCCCGCTGGTGTTGAAGGCCAGCGTGTCGGGCGTGATGCACAGGGTCTGGAAGATGGCCGAGTGGGCAACGCTCCGCATCGCCAGGCTGCACTCCAGGCACACGGCCCAGGCCTCCTGCTCGCTCAGGCCGCTGTCCCGCAGAGAGAGGATGTCGGCCAGGGACACGTTCTCCTGCCGAGACAGCCTGGGCTGAGCCCTGGGCGCCTGCGGAGGGGCGGAGGCCTGGGGACGAGACCCCACGGCCGCCCCCACGTCTGGATCTGACTCAGCTGTGGCCCTGCCACCCACACATGCACTTGTGTGCACACAGCACACTAACACACTGCCGTGCGTATGTGCACGCACACCCACCTGCTGTCCCCATACACGCACACAACTCTCACACGTTTACTTAGTCATCAGAGGCACAGGCATGCAAAACCTGCACATCCACACACTTGTGCCCACATGGCCACGCAAGTCACATCTGCACGAGCATATTCATCAGCAGGCGCTCACAGTACACAGGTGCACACATTTCGGACAACCTGTACCTCACCGCCCTTTTCCAGGCCATTGTTTCCAGGCCCTGATCAGCCCTGTGTGTCTGTATGTTCACACATCACCCACCTAAAGAGGGGACGGGGCACAGAGGGAGCCAGACTGGGAGCTGACGGGGAAGCATGCGGGCAGTGGTCAGGAAAGGGCCTGGACACCCAGCCTCAGAGTGGAAGTGGAGAATGGAGTGAGTGGGGGTGAGAAGGAGGGGTGAGTGGGGTGGGGAGTAGGGGTGATTGGGGGTAGAGAGTAGGGGTGAGTGGGGGTGGGGAGTAGGGGTGAGTGGAGTAAGTGGAATGAAGAGTAAGGGTGGGGAGTAGGGGTGATTGAGGGTGAAGAGTAGGGGTGAGTGGGGGTGGGGAGTAGGGGTGAGTGGAGTGAGTGGGGTGGAGAGTAAGGGTGGGGAGAAGGGGTGAGTGGGGGTGGGGAGTTGGGGTGAGTGGGGTTGGAAAGTAGGGGTGAGAGGGGTGGGGAGCAGGGGTGAGTGGGGTGAGCGGGGTTGAAGAGCAGGGGTGAGGGGGGTGAGCAGGGTTGGAGAGTAGGGGTGAGTAGGGTGAGCGGGGTTGGAGAGTAGGGGTGAGGGGGGTGGTACAGAAGAGAGGTCCCCAGCTTCCTGTCCTTATCAAGCTTCTGCGTCCAGCCTCCACTGCCCCTGCCCTAGTGCGCAGAGTGTTCTCAGGTGTAGCTGAGCTCAGGTCCTGAAAGGAGCCTCTGCCTCCTGCCTGTAAACTTCTCCCCTTCCCTGCATGGGGTCCCGAGCCATAACCAAAGAGATGAAGAGTTTAAAGGGAGGAACAGTAGGCTGGGTGGCAGTGTGTGCGTGCAGCGCTGGGGGACGGAGGTGGATGGGGCGGGTCCGGTCAGGTGACTTGGTTTCTCCCACCGTCCACGTCCTTCTCAGCTCAGGAAGGGGCTCGGTGCCATCTTCTTGGGCCTGCCCTGCTCTTTCTGTTGGGTGTGGCGTTAAGATGGGTGAAGATAAGGCAGCCCCAGGGCTCACAGCTCCCAGAGCCGGGATGGAGGGGCCCGGGCCAAGCTCCGGAAGTGTGTTGACCCTGCGGGAGGGTGGACGGACGTCTTAAAAGGAGAATCCTGAGCAAAGAGTGGAGCACGCGGTCAGACCGGGGCAGCAGACAGTGAATCCAAAACCTTGGCTTCTGAACCTGCCGGCTGCATCCGGTTCTCCCGTAAGAGGTCATCCACGTTCATCTCGCGCAGGGCCTGTCCCCCAGGACCCTGAGGACTCAGAGCCCGAGGCGCCTGGGGGTGCCGCGGGGCCTGGTTAAAGAGGTACTGGGCACTGTGTGCACAGAGTCGCACGCCCGCATACCAAGAGGCCCATGTACATGCACACAGACACACACAGTCCGCAGCCCGAGGGCCCCATGGGCTTGGCTGTAAGGAGGACGCATCTGAGTCGGTGCCACTGCAGCGGCCTCGCTGACTCTCACTGGCCGTGGCCACGCGGGCATCAGGCCTGCCTGCTTACACAGACAGACCTGCTGCCAGGAGAAGGCGCCCAGGGTAGGCCCATGGCTCCTGACCCAGGGCCAGGCCTCTGCTGCCCTACCCAGTGGACAATTCTCTGGTTGAGAGAGACCCTCAGGAAAGCCGGAGCCCTGCACCCACGGATGGGGGAGCCCCTGCAGGGTTTCTGTGTGGCTCTGTGGGGTGATGCCCAAGAGCCGCTAGTCAGTGCTTCCATTCAGCGGAGTCCGCCCCACCAGGCAAGATGGTCTCAGACCCCCCGAAACCCCACTACTGCAGCGGGAGGCAGGATTCAGCTGAAGCAGGTTCCGGCACACCCAGGGAAGGTCCTGCCACATGACAACGGACCCCGGACCCTGGGCCCATGCCTTCCTCTGAGACCTGCCCCTCTGGTCCACCCTACTCAGGCCCAGGCAGGAGAAGGGACCCTTCCTTGCCTGGATCTGGGGCTCAGGGAGGCCAGGCGGGTGCCAAGCTGACTTGACCAGTGGGCCCAGACAAGGCCCGAGGGGCCAGGCCACGTTGCCTGTGCAGGGCCTTCAGGCTACCAGCCCCGCTTGAACTCCCACCTGCTAGACGGGAGCCGAGGCTCTTCCCTGAGGGGCAGCTCGGGACCCTGTGGACCCTGAGCCTTGTGCCAAGCAGGCCCCCGTTCACACCCGAGGCGACAGGACTTGGAGGCTGGCAGGGGCTTCACAGCTGAGGCAGATGTTTGTGGGCGGTGGGGGCAGGGGACAGCGACATGTTAGGAATAGACAAGCCGGTGAGGCTCCGGCGGACAGCTGAGTTCCCCCTGCCTCCGGGCGCCCGGGACCCACCAGGGCTGTGGCAGGCGGGGTCACTTCCATCCTGCCACTGCCCACATGGCCAGATCCAGACACCGCGGCCAGTGGTCACTGGCTCCAAGTTCTGGGTATAGACCCAACCTTCTGGGCAGGTCCAGAAGGTTCTCCAGAACCCAGCCGGGGCTCGCACCCCACCCCTCAGCACTGCCCAGCAGGATGCTGCCTGGTGGGCCACGGGCTAGGTCTGTGGGTGGGCCTCCCAGGGCAGTTAGAGCATGGGTAGACATGGGCAGACTCTGGCAGCCGTGTGGGCAGAGGCTCAGTGTCTGTCCCGGCTGGGAGGAGAGCAGGGGAGGTGGGGGATGCAGCCTTCCCGGGCAGCCCCGTTGTCACGCTGGGTCCCAGACGGGGGTCTCCTGCCGCCAGCCGGTTAAGCGAGGTGCTGGCCAGCGGAAGCGTCTGTCTCTCTGGGGCGGGACATGGGCCAGGCTGCCTGGGCCATGGGACCCCTCCACGGGCCATTCTGCATGTTTCAAACACTGCCCCTCTGCCTGCAGACCCCCCGGCCCAGCCCAGCTCCCAGCCCACAGGCGCCAGGGAGACAGATGTCTTGCTGGACTTGGGGGGGCAGTAAGAACACTCCCTCAGGGGAGCCTTGGGACTGGGAGACCCTGCCCCCCGAAGGCCCCTGAAGACCAGGGCTGCCTGCCGCCTGTGGCTGACATCTGCCCCTCCCGGACAGCTCTGCCTGCTCTGCTCTGGCCTTTACGGGTGCCAGTGTGGGGGTGCTGCCTGCTGGTGGCCAGGGCCCGGGGGGCCAGGACCTTGCTGGGCGGTGCCGGCCCTGAGTTCTCATGCCCACATGTCGCCCATGCATCCCCAGATCAGGTCCCAGAGTGAAGTTGCTGGGATGGCGGGGGGCACCCACACCCCACTACCAGACCCCTAACTGTTTTCCAAAGAGGTCGGTCTGCTCCACGCCGCCCACCCCGCAGGGAGGGCGGTCTGGCTCTCGCCAGCCTGGTGCTGGGGGAGGCAGTCACGGCAGTACATCTCATGTCCCGAGTGTAATGAGGTCAAACGTTTCCACACATGTTCACCAGCAATGTGAATTCTGTCCGTGGGCACAGCTGGGGAGGGACCATCCAGAGGCTCCTGCTGGGGGCTCCGGCTCATGGGACTCAGCTTATACAGTGAGCTATGTAA
Source organism: Moschus berezovskii (assembly GCF_049115385.1). Lineage (NCBI taxonomy): Eukaryota > Metazoa > Chordata > Mammalia > Artiodactyla > Moschidae > Moschus > Moschus berezovskii. The sequence continues at coordinate 97,514,333 of NC_142471.1, read as the reverse complement.
GCAGTGAACACCCGCGTCTCCTGCGCCATGTACAGTCCCCGTCAGAAGCTGCCCGTGTCCCGCCCACGGTTCCCTCTGGGGCTCCTGCAGCCTGGCCCTCCATCTCACACAGGATGGCCTTGGGGAATCAACCTGATGGCAAAGTGCTGTCGCGGGCAGTCCCACGTCCCTGACGGGACTTAAAGCCTTTAACACTGACCACACCCACTGTGTGCAGGCACCGGAATCTGGAGCAGGGACAGGACCTCAGCTGGAGCCCCAGGGACAGACCTCTGGGTTCAGAACACGCCCAGGGCAGTGCCTCGCATCAGGAGAGGCTGCGGCGAGAGGGGCCAGTTGTCCTGACTTCCTTGCTGGACAGACTACCACCGCAGCCTCCCACGACACCTGGAGGTCACGGCCACGGATGGCGGGGGCGGGGGCCCCGGCCCCATGCACCGGGCTCAGCGGGGGCTGCTCCATCCCCAAGGCGCTGCTACGGCTATCAGAGGGCATCAGGGCTCCTCAGTGGGACAGACGGTGGGCTCAGGGTGGAGGCTTTGGGTCCAAACCCTGCTCTGCCTGCCCTGTTTACTGGGCACCCGTCACAGCTCGGTGTGTCAGGCTCAGAGGAGGCCCTAGAGGCGTGGGGCGGTCGGTGCAGAGAGGCCGTGTGGAGAACCACGTCCCGCGTCTGCCTCAGAGGGTGATTCTGGGGACGTGAGGTTTCCAGCAGACACTTTAGGAACCTGCCCTCCAGGAGCATCTGCAGGCTGTGTGTCGGGAGCGCCCTTCACTCCTCCATAAAGCCATGGAGATACCCACAGTTATTTATTCCCTGCGGTTCCCTCCGCAGCCCTCTCTCTCACCAAATCCAGGCCACGGCGCGTGGGGGTAGGGTGGGGAGGCAGCACCCTCCCCCACCCCGGGCACTACCCCCTCCGCAGACTCTGAAGGACTGTTTCTAGGGCATGAGCCCCTCTGTCCTCAGAACCAGCTTGGCTAAGGACGTGGGCAGGGACCAGCTGGGGGCAAGGGCCCCAGGGACTACAGTGATGGTTTCTGTGACCCTCTAGTTCAGGAGGGCGGGTGGGTCTGTCTGCAGACCCCACAGATGGGCATGTGCTGGGACCGGGGCTCTGCAAAGACCCCAAAGCCTGGGGAGCAGCTGAGCTATCCAGCGGCCACCTCTCCCGTGGCCAGGACTGGCCTGTTCAAGGGCCACGCACAGGGTCTCCATCCGACCCTGACCTACAGAGCTACCTGACGGACCCAGGCCCAGGGGCAGCTTCTCCGACGGGGTTGCAGGCAAACTGGCTCTAGAGGCACTTGGGCTGGGTCAGTGGCCAGAAGCCCCACAGGACAGAGCCTCCGGCCCCGGGGAGCCCGGTTGGGGGCTCAGGACTTGGGCTCCTGACTGAAGGCCCGGAGTCGGTCGTCAGTCACAGGGCCCCCACCCCCACACCACCAACTCCCAAACAGGCCTGACTGGACTCTCTGCCCGGAGTCCCCGCTCACCTCCTAGGACCGCGGCGAGGGCGAGCACCGGGCTGGGCCTGGGGCCAAAGCACCCGCGCTCAGCCCCCCAACATCTGTAACCCCGGGCCCACCCCTGCAGGGCGCCGACGTCCCCACCAACGGCCCACAGCTGCTGTCCGGTGGGGAGGGGGCGGTGAGAACAGCTGCGGGGTCCCCTGCGGCCGGGACCTGGCCGCGGGGGCCGGGGGCTTGGGGGTCTCTCCGCGAACCCCTCGGTGGGGGTGGTGGGAGTCCCGCCGTGGGGCGGGGACTCACCTCGTCTTCTGGCAGAGTGGGGAGCGGTTCGAAGTCGTAGAAGTCCAGGTCCTTGCTGTCCTCCTCATAAAAAGCCGCCGCGGCCCGGTCCATGGTCTGCATCCTTGGGCGCGCCGCCCCCGGAGCCGCCGCGTCCTCGCCGCCCGAGGTCCGCACGGCCGGCGCCCCTCCTACCCTGGCCTCGCCGCCCGCGGCCCCGGCTCCCCGGCCGCCGGCTGGCTCCGCGCGCCGGGCTGGTTCTGCGCTCCGGGGCTGGCTCCGCGCGCCTGGCCGGTTCCGCGCTCCGGGCCGGCTCCGCGCTCCGGGCCGGCTCCGAGCTCCGGGCCTGGCTCCGCGCTCCTGGCCGGCTCCGCGCTCCGGGCCGGCTCCGCGCTCCGGGCCTGGCTCCGGGCGCCGGGCCGGTTCCGCGCGCCGGGCCGGTTCCGCGCTCCGGGCCGGCTCCGCGCTCCGGGCCTGGCTCCGCGCTCTTGGCCGGTTCCGCGCTCCGGGCCGGTTCCGCGCTCCGGGCCTGGCTCCGCGCGCCGGGCCGGTTCTGCGCTCCGGGGCTGGCCCTGCGCTCCGGGCCGGCTCCGCGCTCCCGGCCGGCTACGCGCGCCGGGCCGCCATGGCAACGCGCCCGCGCCCCCGCCCCGCCGCCCCCGCGCCCCGCCCGCGCGCTGCCGCAGTGACTCCCGAGCAGGGCGGGGGTGGGGACGCCTGGGCGCCGGACCAGGGCACTCGGAGGGCCGCCTCTGGGGCCTTCGGGGGATTTTGTCCCTCGGGATGTTAGCCGTTTCCGGGGGCTGTGCTGGGGGCGCTGGAGGTCTGTGCGCGGCGGGCGCCGTGCGGCGGCGGGGCGGGTGTTCCTGAGCGGTGCGTCGCAGGCTGCCGCGGGGTCTGCGCCCACCTGGGCACACGGAGCGGGGGCCGTGGTCCACCCCGAGGAGGCTGGCAAGCGGGTACCCCACCTTCCGCGGGTACCCCGCTCCCGCCCCCACCGGCCGAGGGCGGGGCTGCCGCAGTCCCCGGGGGGCGGGGGTTGGCGGCTGCAGAGGCTCCCGGGGTGGGTGGGGGGAGCCCGGGGAGAGGGGCGCCGGGGGGACGGCAGGAGCGCGGGTCGGGAGGAGACCGGGAGGGCACCCGCGTGAGCAGCTGCGCTCTGGCCGGCGGGCTTCTTCAGTTAGCCCGATGGGTGACACTCAGAACAAACACTTGGAGCCCCATCCCAACGTTGCCAGCCGGCTGTGGAAAGGAAAACGGAACAGACAACCCCTCCCTCAATTTGGCGGCTTCCGGGCTGACCCTTCACCGCCCCCTTAGGTTCTGTGGGCCAGTTTCCTCCGCACCAGGGCCAGCCTTGCCCCAAGCTGGGATCTGTGGCTGGGCAAAGAGCAGGACATTCTGACCCCAGCCCTGCAAAAATCCAGGGCGCTTCTCTCCCTGGGGTGTGAAGATCCAGGCCCCCACCACCGACCCCCCCAGCAGAGATCCAGACAGCACAGCACCCCCCTTTTCCACAGGAGGGGGCATGGTGGTCTCACCAACCTGTATGGGCATGGCTGGTTCCCCCCCCAGGTGGAGCAGTGGGCCAGAGCTCCCACAGGAGAGTGGGCACTGTGGCCAGGCCAGCCACACCCTCACAGCCTGGCGGGGCGCACAGCGGTCGCTCTGTAAACACTGCTGTGTGAAGAAGCAGACTTGTGGTGAGCCCTGCAGAGTCCCAGGATGCGGGGGACGGATTCCATCCTGGCTCAGGGCTCGGGGCCTCGGGGCCTGCGATGTGATCCCAGCGGGGCACTCAGGTCAGGGGAGAAGCCGGGGACAGTGAGGCCTCAGGCTGGTGGCCGGGGCTCCGGGCAGCCTCACCTTATGCAGCGCACCCCAGGCACCTGAAGCAGAAAGGGCTCCGGCTGTCTGGGCGCTGAGAGCAGCTGCCGGCATGTCTGGGCTGTGGGCGGGCACTGCCCGGCGTCTCAGAAGGAGGAGCCCTGCTCCAGGGCTCCAGCTGCGGCCTGGCGTGGACCCTGTGTCTGCAGAGCTGTACTGCGTGGTTGGGGGCTGCCGCCTCCCTGTCCAGGGCTGGTGTCGAAGGGCTGCTGAAGCCGGCGTGTGGCCTTGACACCCTGGCCCGCCAGCTGGCCTCCGTGCCCTCTGGGAGCCTTGGGCTGTGTGCCGACTCTGTCACCTGGTTCTCGGGTCTCCGGGCTGCCAGGCCCAGGGTCTGGGGGCAAAGACCACCCCCTAACTGAAGGAGCCGTCTCACTGTGGGTGCTTCTGGGTCTAATGGCGTTGTCTGCTTTGGGAAGAGGGGCACCCAATCTGGTTAAAATACAGAGCACGCAGGCTGTAGATGCTGGCTGAGTCGGCTCTGGCTGTTGCAGCCGACAGGTGCTCAGCGGGCATCACCCATCTCCTTGGTCAGGCAGGGACCAGGCCCTGGCCCAGTGGGGAGGGGACCGGGGACTGGGGATCTGGGCCAGACGCTCCTGGCAGGGGCCGCACTGGCCTTTCTTCTTCTCCTGGAGAGTTGTGGTCACTGGTCTTCGTTGTTCAATGGAGTGACCAGACACTTATGCTGGGTGTTCTGTGAGTCTCACTGTGCGTTTGCACACTTGCCCATGCTTACGGCAGGCTTTGCTCCCAGGAAGGGTGTGGCCCCTGTGTCCTGGTGTGGTGGGTGCTTGTCAGTGTGGTTACGTGACCGCGACGTTGCTCTTGAGAGAGAGGGCTTCCAGATTGGGCCTCTCGGCCTCCCCAGAGCCGATGGGACGGCACAGGTGGGACATGGATCTCCAGGCAGAGCTGGGCCCACGCAGAGTTAAGGTCAGCCCCAGACAGGCCCGAGCCCTCTCGAGCAGACTGCAGGAAGGGACCCCTCACCCTGACTGAGGCGTCTCCAGCACTCGCTTGGTGAGCAGCCCACTTCCTGGGGGCCCTTGGTGTCACCAGAATCCTGCAGAGGCTTCCTAGCTCCATGGCCAAGGCCACGACCTGGAGGGCCCTACCTCCTCATCCCTCTGACCCCCCGACTCGCTCTGCTGCACCCTCATCTCCTCCAAGACCCTCCGTTGGCCTCCAAGCAGGCCCTGGACTGAGCGCCCTCCCCGGGTGCCCAGCCTCGGGCCTCCCCCGGCTCCCTCCAGCTCAGTGACCGGGGGGCTAAGCTCCGCGCGAGGCTTGGCCTTCGTCACGTGTGGACCCCGCCTGTTCTTCAGAGCCTGTCTCTCCTGGCTTCCGTGCGCGGTTCCTCTGAGTGCAGGGTAGGGGTAGAAGGGGGCACTGAGGGTGGGTTTTCAAAGCCTTGGCTCCTGTTTTCCCAGAAAGAATCTTGAAGAGCTGTCACACCGCTTGTACATTTGAAATTGACATCCGTGGCTTTCAAAAAATAAATGTAAATCATTGCAAAGAATGTAATTTCTGTTGTATAAATATTGACATTTTGCAATAAAGCTGTTAGTCATTCATGTAAATGTACCCAAGGAGCTAAAAACCAAAATGGTTTTGATACCCACTATCAATCAGTTAGAAAAAAAAAATGTAAAAAACCTCATAAACACGTTTTTCTTCAATAGTCAGGCATTCCCGTCATAACACTTTGCTCAAACTCATTACAGTCGTCTAACTCTGGCCAGAATTTTATCCTACTGTGGTGTATTTTTATGCTTGAAAATTTCCGTAGGTTTTCCATAATACTTCTCAACAAAATGCATGTAAGTTTTGATAAATTGAATACTTATTAGATAAAAATTTTAAACATTTTTGTTTTCAGTGACCATAAGACTCATTTTATGGTGTTATTCCCGAGATGGAGACACGCACACGAGGACCTCGGCGGCCGACCGGCTCCTGCCCGGGCGCCGGGGCTGGGCTGTCACTCGGTGGCCATCACTGCATGCCTGTCACTTTGTCCCTGCGCCGCTGGCCTCCGTTTGGCGGGTGAGGACCTGGCGAGCAGGAGGAGGCCCCCTCCACTGCTCTTCCCTGGGGCAGGGCTGGTCCTGATTCCAGCTCCCCCAGGACCCCAGCCCCATGGCACTCTCCTCAGAGGTCTGCGCACCCCTGCCCCCTGGGGGGAAGCCCGTCCTGCAGGTTCTGTCTGTGGGGACCTGTGCCCGGCTCCTTCCAGCTCTGGTTCCCCGCACGTGGACTCTGTTGATGTGACCAGTGTGGCGGACCCCGCAGAGACCCAAACCACTTCCTTTCACTCACGGATGGTGAATGCCCTTGCAGTCACACAGACATGCATCTGAGTTACGCTTCCCAGGAGATGGCGCGGCCAGGCTCGAGGGCTCGCATCTCAGGGCACATGCTGCCCACGCCTGCAGCCGAGCGCCTTGCCCTTCCCAGAGGCCACAGGCCGGTGCTGGGGGACAGGGTGAGGTCTCTGTCCACAATGGTCCCCCGTCTAGCTGAGCCGAGCTGCAACATTCCTGATTGGGAGCATTCGAAGACCCCAGATGCAATTTCTCACAGCTGGGGAGCTTGCGGGAGCCTGGGGTCCCTTTATGGATGGAGCCAGCAGGGTGCCTGCTGGAGGTGGGCAGAGTGATGGGGAACCCTGGTCAGAAAACTGTGTCTCTGACACACTCTTTCCTCCCCAAAGCTGTACGATTCTGACGCTAAATCAGCTGTCCCTTTAACTCTGACCGTAGATGTCCCCTTCCCCTCCCGCTGTGGGTCTTTGCTGCCCCCATGAACACCCAGGGGAAGTCTTGGCCCCAGAGCTCACAGCTGGGCTGGAGTGTTTTGGGCCGCCTCGGAGCCCCTTGGTTCCGGCGTGGACACCTGCTCTGCACCAGGTGTTGGCAGTGAGCTGCCTTCTGCTGGGACACAGATGAAGCCGCCAGCATGCTGTGGGGGAGCAGGTTCCGTGTGAGAGGGAGCCACTGCCCGCGGAGGGCAGGTCCTGGGGGCGCTAGAGAAGGGGCTGCAGGAAAACTACGGTCAACTGTCCACGGACTGAGGTCCCCCCCGAGGTATCAGGAGGAACAGCAGCGACGCCCTCACCCCCGTCCACCCCTGAGAGCCCATGGCAGCCGCCGTCCCGCCTTGCAGAGGAGCTTCCTGCTCTTTTTTCCATAGAATTTCACCACTAAGCGTATGTTGTTAAACACATAATTTAGTTTTGCTCATTTTTTTCTTTTTTGGTAATCTGTATAAGTGGAATCACACTGTGCGCATTTTCTTTTTTTGTCTGGATTCTCTCCCTCAGAGTTATTCTGGGAGCAGGAATCTCGTTACCGAGTTGTGTTAAATACACGAAACCACCGCTGGCGGACGTCTGGGCCGTCCTAGGTCTGGGGTGTCGGCTGGGACACATGCTGCTCGAACTGTGCAACCAATGTGCACCCGTTTTGGCCGGGTCAGCGATGACGCTGGCGCTTGAGTCCACGCATGTGCCCAGCCTCCGTCTGCGGGAAAGACTCTGAGCGTGTGCGAGTGTGAGTGTGTCCAGCGGTCTGTGGTCAGCCTGGCAGAAGCGCCCGTGGGAAGTCCCCCTGCTCTGACTCTGCCCCCACCCCTCCTTTTCCTCCTGAGCGTCTCAATGTCTGGCCCGTGAGAGTGGCTCCCAGCAGAGCCGTCCTGTTGGGGTCTGGCTGCAGTCTGCACGTCCCCAGGACGGAGGGGCAGCAGGTGTCCCAGCGCCCACCATGGGCACCTCCCTGTGGAATCAGGCCCCCTTCCCGTCTCTCATTTCTATTTCGTAGTTTTCATTGGGAGGACTTGCGTTTTCTCTACTGGATTTCTCATGACTGTTGGATGTATTCTGGTACCGTTGTAAATTGCTGTCTTTGTAAAACTGTTGTTTCCTGTGAAGCGCTGGCCCACCGGGGTCAGGTTGGCTCTTGCCCGTGACCTTGTGTCCAGCAGTGTGCCAGCCCTACTGAGTCGTTCTGGTCGGGACCGACCTGGGCTTCCTGTGGCGATCACGCCCCTGGGAGTCAGCTCAGCTTCTCGGTTTCTATCATCACCATGCCTTCCACCCTGGGACCGCAGGACCACTGAGCACTGAGCAGGCTTGGCAAGACGGTCTTCTGGGCTGAGTTCCCAAGGTGAGCAGTTGGGCTTCACTTCATCACGGTCAAGCATAGTTTTGCTGTAGATTTTTACAGGTTAATGAAGTTCACTTTTATGGCTAATTTGGCAAAGGCTCTGTTTTGTTTGTTTGTTTAAAGGGGGCTTCTGAGGTGGCCCTGGTGATAAAGAACCCTCCTGCCAATGCAGAAGATGTGAGAGATGCGGGTCTGATTCCTGGGCTGGGAGACCCTGGAGGAGGGCGTGGCGACCCACCCCAGTGTTCTTGCCTTGAGCATCCCACAGACAGAGGAGCCTGGTGGGCTACAGTCCATGGGGTCGCAAAGAGTCAGACATGACTGAAGCGACTCAACAGGCACACTTATTATTATTTTTTAAAGAAAAACATTTTTCGGCTGGGTTGAATCTTCACTGCAGTGGGTGGGCTTCTTGTTGCAGCATGGGGGCTTAGTTGCCCGGCAGCAGGTGGGATCTTAGTTCCCTCACCAGGGACTGAACCCACGTCCCCTGCATTAGAGCTGGATCCCTAACCACTAGACCACCAGGCAAGTCCCTGCCAAACCTCTTAAAATCGAAAACGGATGTTGAGTCTTACCGACTGTGTTTTCTGCGTCTGTGAAGGTGACGGTTTGGCCTCCTTCATCCCGTTAAGTGTTCGTGTCTCAGTCAGGCTAGTTCTGTGCCCCGGGAGCAGCCCCCCACCCTGACACATCCTGTCTTGCAGACGTCCTCTTGCAGACGTCCTTCATCCCCGTGGCCGATATTTTTGTGGGGATTTTTGCATTTATTCTCACTCGCCATTGATCTGTTTTTCCCATGATGCCCTCACATCAAGGTTATGCTCACCTCACAAAACAATTGGGATGTGCTTCTCCTTTTTCTATTTTCTGGAAGGTTTCTGTAAAATTCACACGATTTCTTCCTTAAATGTTTAGTGGAATTCTCTGTGAAGCCATCCGACTATCTGGACCTGAGACTTTTCTTTAACGGGAAAGTTTTAAATGATAGATTCAGTTCTTCAATGGTTCAGTTCAGTTCAGTCTCTCAGTCGTGTCCGACTCTTTGCAACCCCATGGACTGCAGCACGCCAGATCCCTGTCCATCACCAACTCCTGGAGTTCACTCAAACTCGTGTCCACTGTGAATCGGTGATGCCATCCAACCATCTCATCCTCTGTTGTCCCCTTCTCCTCCTGCCCTCAACCTTTCCCAGCATCAGGGTCTTTTCTAATGAGTTAGTTCTTCACATCAGGTGGCCAAAGTATTGGAGTTTCAGCTTCAACATCAGTCCTTCTAATGAACACTTAGGACTGATCTCCTTTAGGATGGACTGGTTGGATCTCCTTGCAGTTCATGGGACTCTCAAGGGTCTTCTCCAAAACCACAGTTCAAAAGCATCAATTCTTCGGCACTCAACTTTCTTTATAGTCCAACTCTCACATCCATACATGACTACTAGGAAAAACCATAGCCCCGACTAGATGGACCTTTGTTGGCAAAGTGTCTCTGCTTTTGAATATACTATCAAGATTGGTCATAATTTTCTTCCAAGGAGTAAGCGTCTTTTAATTTCATGGCCACAGTCACTTCTGCAGTGATTTTGGAGCTTCCCAAAAAATAAAGTCAGCCACTGTTTCCCCATCTATTTGCCATGAATTGATGGGATCAGATGTTACGATCTTAGTTTTCTGAATGTTGAGTTTTAAGCCAACTTTTTCATTTTCCTCTTTCACTTTCATCAAGAAGATCTTTAGTTCTTCTTCTCTTTCTGCTAAAAGGGTGGTGTCTGCATATCTGAGGTTCTTGATATTTCTCCTGGCAATCTTGATTCCAGATTGTGCTTCATCCAACCCAGCGTTTCTCATGATGTACTCTGCATATAAGTTAAATAAGCAGGGTGACAATATACAGCCTTGACGTACTCCTTTTTCTATTTGGAACCAGTCTGTTGTTCCATGTCCAGTTCTAACTGTTGCTTCCTGACCTGCATACAGATTTCTCAAGAGGCAGGTCAGGTGTTCTGGTATTCCCATCTCTTTCAGAATTTTCCACAGTTTATTGTGAGCCACACAGTCAAATGCTTTGGCATAGTCAATAAAGCAGAAATAGATGTTTTTCTGGAACTCTCTTGCTTTTTCGATGATCCAGCGGATATTGGCAATTTGGTCTCTGGTGCCTCTGCCTTTTCTAAAACCTGCTTGTACATCTGAAAGTTCACGGTTCACGTATTGCTGAAGCCTGGCTTGGAGAATTTTGAGCACGACTTTACTAGCGTGTGAGATGAGTGCAACTGTGCGGTAGTTTGAGCATTCTTTGGCATTGCCTTTCTTTGGGATTGGAATGAAGACTGACCTTTTCCAGTCCTGTGGCCACTGCTGAGTTTCCCAAGTTTGCTGGCATGTTGAGTGCAGCACTTTCACAGCATCATCTTTCAGGATTTGAAATAGCTCAACTGGAATTCCTTCACCTCCACTAGCTTTGTTAGTAGTGATGCTTCCTAAGGCCCACTTGACTTCGCCTTCTAGGATGTCTGGCTCTAGGTGAGTGATCACACCATCGTGATTATCTTCGTCATGAAGATCTTTTTTGTACAGTTCTTCTGTGTATTTTTGCCACCTCTTCTTAATATCTTCTGCTTCTGTTAGGTCCATACCATTTCTGTCCTTTATCGAGCCCATCTTTGCATGAAATGTTCCCTTGGAATCTCTGATTTTCTTGAAGAGATCTCTAGTCTTTCCCATTCTGTTGTTTTCCTCTATTTCTTTGCACTGATCACTGAGGAAGTCTTTCTGATCTCTCCTTGCTATTCTTTGGAACTCTGCATTCAGATGCTTATATCTTTCCTTTTCTCCTTTGCTTTTCGCTTCTCTTCTTTTCACAGCTGTTTGTAAGGCCTCCTCAGACAGCCATTTTGCTTTTTTGCATTTCTTTGATAATGGTTGTACAAGTCTTAAAGCTGTTTCTGTTTTCACAGGTCAGTCTTGTTAGGTGGTGCTTTCCTGGGGAGTCGTCCTTCCATCGGGCGCTTCAGACTTCCTGGCGTTATGTTGCCGATGTCACCTCCTCTTTATCTTTTTAGCATCTCTGGGGTCTGTCACAACGCCTCCCTCAATTCCTGGCATTTGTTGCTTTATTTTGTCTTGATCAGATTTGCCAGGCAGTGCTGATCATACTAAGTCTATATATATTTAATCAACATCTCTTACCTTCATTACTGCATTTAACTCACTTGGGGGAAAGTTTTATTTGCTGTTATTTTGGCTGTTTGGGTCTTTGTTGCCGCCTGGGCTTCCTCTACTGCGGTCAGTGGGGCTGCTCTCTGGTTGTGCCGGGCGTTCCCCCTGTGGGGGCTTCTCTTCCTTCAGAGCACCGGCTCTAGGGCGCACGGGCTTCAGGCGTTGAGGCTCCAGGCTCTAGAGCACAGGCTCAGTAGCTGTGGTGCCCGGGCTTAGCTTCCCTGGGGCGTGTGCAAGCTTCCCAGACCAGGGAGCAAACCTGTGTCTCCCTGCACGGGTAGGAGGATTCTTCACCACTGGGCCACCAGAAGTCCAGCTTTTTCCTCTTCTGTAATTTATTTAAAGCTATAACTTTTCTCTCAACAACGTTTTAGCAAGACAAGGTTTAAATGTTTTTAATTGAGGTAATTACCTATAACATCATGTGACTTTCGGGTGTGTAGCATGGTTATTTTATATTTGAATGTTGCAAAATGATCACCACACATAGTCAAGCTTTTTGGGAGGACTTTTATCTAATGACAAGGCCTTTCTTGACCGCTGAGCGGGCCGCGCGTCTGTGTTTCTGCTGGCACTGCTGCAGAAAGCAGCCTTCCCCCTGTGTGACCACCTGCTGCAGGGCCCGGCCCCAGGGACATCTGTGCCCCCAGGCTGGGGGCTGGTGAGGGTCCTGACTGTGCCACTGCTAGACAGAGATGGTGTTCCCACCGGCTGGCCAGGTAGATCTTCCCGCTGGTTCATGGGACAGGCCCGGGTGTTGGGGGCCTCCAGCCTGCCTTCCTGCAAGCCCTCCCCGCGCTGGGTGGCTGCTGCCCTGGCTGAGGGTTGAATGACCGGGACCTGCAGGCTGTCTGTGAGTGGCTCCTGCCGAGGACAGCAGGGGCTTGGCCCTCAGGGTCAGGTTCTGCTGCTTCCCTGCTGGCCAGTGGCCAGTGGCCTGGGGCCTCTTGCTGCTGAACTGGGACCCTTCAAGTGCGGAGTCAGCTTGCCACCCGTGGGTGGGGCATCTTTCCACCCCACCCCGCAATGCTCTGGATTCTCTGCAGGCTCTCTGTTTCTTTGCCTAAGCCTAACCCCTTTGTGTTAATAACAGGAAGGGGTCCCTTCATCCCACAGGCTCCACGGGCAGGCCCAGCTGAGACTTTCTTCGCCCCTAGACTAACACTGATCCATCATAAGCAAATGTTGATCATTAAAAACAAAATTATAGAATAAACTCAGTTAAACCCAGTTTAAACAAGATGTTGCCAAGACATGGAGCTCATTGGCTATTTTCCCCACGTGAGCCGCAGAATTGACTTTATGCTGTGGGTCTCCGTGAGCAAGACGCTGGAATACCGCCGTCAACACCGCCGTCTTTCCTGGATGGGTGTTGATGTCTCACATTTCCTGAGAAATGGCAGAGGCTCCATTTCATTCACTTCAATGTGGTACATTTCTCAAAAAAAAAAAAATGTTGAGACTCAGATACACAGTTATGTTTTTCACTCTTTGTCTATTTCTGCACATACTGAACTCAACGGCTGTCAGGGCCATGGTGGGAGGCAGGGCACAGGAATCGCCCGGGGTCTGTCTCCCCTTTGCTCCAAACTCCACCCAAGTTCCTGCCTTTCGAGGCTGCCCTGTCTGCTCTCAGCTTCCCTCCTCAGGGTCTCCCCAGGGCGTGGCTGTGGAGGTTCCCACGCAGCCGGGGACTTGGGCCGGGCTCCTGGGCCATCTCAGGGGTCCCCGCCACTGGTCAGTGCTTCCCACCATCCGGCTCATGGACTGGCTTTTCCTTTTTCCCAGTGGTTCAGTTCCATCATGTTCACTCAAACCCTGGTTGGGTCCTCCCCGGGTGGGGCTCGCTCGGCCTGCTGGCCGTGACCCTCCTCTCGTGATGCATCTCTGGGGGGGTCACCCTCCCCTGGAACCCAAGGCCAACACTTTCTGTGCAGGATGTTTTGCAGCTCATGGAGAGAACTCCACATGTTTGTGAACATTCCAGAAGGTGCACCTTCCAGGCATTTGTACTCACTGCCTCAGTTTCTGGAGCCTTTGTAAGAAACGAGAGGACTGCTTCCTGCCTGTCGGCTTCATCCCAGGAGTTCTGTCTGAGGCCTTGAAGAAGTCCGCACTTGGAAATCCCCACCCATCCATCAGTGCCACTTCCCTGGTCCAGGAGGCGCCCGTGACATCCTCCTGCGAACGTGGCCCCCAGGCCCCTCTCCTGCCCCTCCGGGGTCTCAGTCCACCTGGAGATCACTGGGGTCCCAGAGCCCCCCACCCGCTCTGGAGCTCTGAGGACACGGACCAAGCAGGAAACAGATGTGGGCACTGGGCAGCGGGCAGTGGGCAGTGGGCTGAGCCTGCCGCGGGCTTGCCGCGTGAACACAAGAGGGTCCCCGGCGGATCGACCACCCTGGCCCCGCAGGTGGGGCCGGGCGAGCGTGCTGTCTGAGCTGACGCCCTGGAGCCTCTGGGGGAGCGGGTGGCAGATGCTGTGTGATGCTGGAAGTCGCTTGACTTCTCTGAGCCTGCTGCCTGGGCTTGATGCGGGCGTTTGACAGGTGGCGCGTGAAGGGCTCCTGGCCCACGTGTCGGGTTTGGCGGGGCGTGGAGTCTGCGGGTGGAGACGGGGGTGGGCCCTGGTGGAGGTGGGAAGCGTCCCGAGTGAAGCCTGGGGGCGCTTCCTCCGGTGGGTCCTGAGTGGAGGTGGAGGAGGACTCAGGGAGGAAAGGGAGCCCCTGACCCGTCCGGAGGGGCGGGGCGTCATGAGGGGCGGGGCGTCCGGAGGGGCGGGGCGTCCGGAGGGGCGGGGCGTCCGGAGGGCCCCGTCGTTTGTGAGCCCCGTGTCTGCTGCGCGGCGGGTGCTGGGCCCGCAAGCTGAGGGGCTGGAAGGGGCCGCACACCCGCGTGGCCCCTGCTCCCCCAGGGCGCCCCCCTGCCCTTTGTAAGCCGCGGAGTGCAGTGCACACTTCTGGCCCCTCGCCCCCCGGTGTTTCCTGTTTTCTAGCTCGAGTGTCTCCAGCTCGCGGGGTGCGGCGGCCTTGCTGCGTAAGCAGGTTGATTCTGCGTGTCCGTCCGCGCTCCGTCCGCTGCGCCTGACTCGGGCCGTCTCTCTTTCGGTTCCGGGCGGTTCTGTCCCTCTTCCTGTGGCAGCGTCGGTCACTGTCTGGGGAGGACCTGGTGGATGCTGGCGTGGACTGTCCTCTGAGCCGTGTGTCAGCAAGGCTTCCCCGACGCCCACACTGGGGCCCACCAGCAACACCGATTCTGACTCCATTTAAGATTTTGATGCTGGTTATCGTGAATTTTTGCATCATTTTTTTTTTTGAAACATTGTATCACAACCTTACTCGTCTTGATGACTTGAGTTTGCGGGCCTCTGAAATCTTGCGCTGAGTGGTTATGGACAGGGAGGCCTGGCGTGCTGTGATTCATGGGGTCGCGGAGAGTCCGACACGACTGAGCGACTGAACTGACTGACTGAAATCTTGCGCTGAGTGAGCATCTGCTCACCTGGACCCCCAGGAGCTGGCTGCTTCTGGCTTGTGCTCCTCACTGGCCCCACCCTCTCGGTCCCCCCCATCTTGCCCCCTGGGCCCTGGGCTCCTGGCCCCACCTTCTCACCACCCCTCCTTGGGCTCTGGGCTCCCGGCGCCACTGGCCCCTCAAGCCCTGTGCCCGCTGCTTTGGTCCCCAGGCCTCCCCAACCCTGCTGATATTCCTGCCTGCTCCCCAGAGGAGGTCAGCGTCTGATCAGCCGAGAGGGCCCTCCCGCCTTTGCAGGCTCCCAGTGCTCATCCAGGATCCAGTGGTGACTGTGTAGACAGGCCACACGGAGCCCACTGCTCTCTAGCCGAGTCCCGGCCGCGCCGGGCCTCCCGGGGGTGTGAGCAGGGTCTCCACGCCTGTGTGTGCAGACCGTGGCCTCTGGGGGTGTGAGCAGGGTCTCCACACCCGCGTGTGCAGACCGTGGCCTCCTGGGGGTGTGAGCAGGGTCTCCACGCCCATGTGTGCTGACCTTGGCCTCTGGGGGTGTGAGCAGGGTCTCCACGCTGCGTGTGCTGACCTTGGCCTCTGGCGGTGTGAGCAGGGTCTCCACGCCTGCGTGTGCAGACTGTGGCCTCTGGGGGTGTGAGCAGGGTCTCCACGCCCGCGTGTGCAGACCGTGGCCGCTGGGGGTGTGAGCAGGGTCTCCACGCCCACGTGTGCAGACCGTGGCCTCTGGTGGTGTGAGCAGGGTCTCCACGCCCGCGTGTGCAGACCGTGGCCTCTGGGGGTGTGAGCAGGGTCTCCACGCCCGCGTGTGCTGACCTTGGCCTCTGGTGGTGTGAGCAGGGTCTCCACGCCCGCGTGTGCAGACCGTGGCCTCTGGGGGTGTGAGCAGGGTCTCCACGCCCGCGTGTACAGACCTTGCCCTCCTGGGAGTGTGAGCAGGGTCTCCACGCCCACGTGTGCAGACCGTGGCCTCCTGGGGGTGTGAGCAGGGTCTCCACGCCGCGTTTGCTGACCTTGGCCCAGGCTGTCGGTGTAGCAGCTGTGTGGTGAAGCTGTCTCTCAGCAACATGACCTCCCACATGGGGCCTTTCTGCACCCCTGGCCTCCCCAGTGCCCCCGGGCTGTGCCGTCCACCCCGCGCTGGCATGAGCGCATGGCATTGCGCCTGTGTCCTCTCACTGCGTCCTGTCCCAGCTTCTGGGGCCACAGACCAGGCCTCCGGCAGGCGCCCCTCCCTGGCCTGTAGACCCTAGAACACTCTTAGCAGGTGGATCCGACAGGCAACTTTATGGCCCCAGATACCTGATGATCGCTGGTGGGGAAAGCTGCTGCTGAAAGCTTGGCCCAGAGAAGAACCGGGTGTGCAGGCTGGGTGTGGCCAGGAGGCCTGGGAGGGGCATGCACACCGCCTGGCGGGACTCAAGCAGGTCTTGGCCAGTTGGCCCGTGTCTGGCTGCTGGCGTCCCTGAGCCCTGAGGCCTGCCAGTGTCCCTGGGGCTGGTGGTGGGGCTGTGGGGCTCTGGGTTCTCTCCAGGGTGCTGTGGCCCCCTTCCCGCCGCTGGCTGTACCCCTGCCCAGGGCCCTGGGGCCTGGGGGCACCTGGCCTGGCAGAGGACAGGCCTCCCGAAGCTGCGGTCCCTGCAACTGCCCCTGCTGCCCCACTGGAGCCCAGCACGATGGCCCAGCCTGATGGCTGCCGTTGCAGCCTCAACCCAGGCCCCATGACCCGACCCCCGAGGCCACTCCTGGGCTCCCCCCGACCCAACAGCTGGCGCTCTGTCCTCTGAGCTGACTCTGTCCCAGGTTGGGGGTCCTGGGGTCTGAGACTCCCCTCGATGGTCTCTCTCATAGAGCCCGTCAGCCCAGATCCTGGCCCCGCCCCTCCCGCAGGCCTGGCTGTGCCGACGCCAGCAGATCCCGAGGAGCTCCTGGGCCTGGAATGTTCAGAGGTGGCTCAGGGGTTTCTGGAAAAGTTGGGGGGTCAGCAGGGATCTCTTACTGAGCACCAGTGCTCCCTGCAGTCGGCAGGGCTGGCCATGTCTGCGGGCGAAGGCTTCCTGGGCCCCCGGCAGCTGGCTCCCCAATAGCAGACACTCGGGACGGACCTTCACACTGGGGTGGACGTTGATGCTGGGGGTGGACTGCGACGCTGGGGAGAGGGCGGCTGACATTGTCAGAGCCCCCTGAGGGGCAGTTAGACAGCGGCCAAGCCAGGGCAAGGGCGCTGCACACATCCTCTGTGACGGGCACGCACATACGTACACCCGCGCGCACGCCCACCCACTGGGTTTACTGGCTCCCATCCAGTCTCTTTGGCCTTAGGGATGAGCCGCTCTCTGCTCTGCCAGGGGCGGCGGGGCAGGAGGGCGGGGGATGCCTTCTGGAGGGACTGCGGGCAGCCTCGTGGCTCCCTGGCCTGCTCTGAGCCAGGCACCGAGGGGCCTGCCCCTTGAGGGATAGAGAGGCTTGCAGATTTATGAACCAGCCTCACAAAGCACCAACAAGGACGCACAGAGCTTTGTCTATGGCTCTGCATCTGTGGTGAGTGCTTGGTGCTGACCTGGGGCGCTGGTCACTTGGGCCAGGGGCAGGCGAGCAGGCTGGGGGGTGGAGACGAAAGCCACCCCGCGGCAGTCATGGGTAGCTTGTCTGGCTGTCTTGTGAGGATGCAGGTACTGGACACCACGGTCTGTTACAAGGTCACTGTTAGGGTTACAAGAATCCCGGGAATCGAGGCTCCTGTGCTGACATACTAGCTAACGCGCCCGGGACCATAGGCTAGCTAACCGCTGCGGGTGTGGGGAAGGATCTGGTCCTCCTGGAGCCCCCCGCACCCCCAAATCCCCCTGTAGCCCCCCCACACCCCCAAATCCCCCTGTAGCCTCCCCTGTGGGTGTGGGGAAGGATCTGGTCCTCCTGGAGCCCCCTGCACCCCCGAATCCCTCTGTAGCCCCCCGCACCCCCAAATCCCCCTGTAGCCTCCCCTGCGGGTGTGGGGAAGGATCTGGTCCTCCTGGAGCCCCCTGCACCCCCGAATCCCCCTGTAGCCCCCCGCACCCCCAAATCCCCCTGTAGCCTCCCCTGCGGGTGTGGGGAAGGATCTGGTCCTCCTGGAGCCCCCTGTACCCTCCACGCAGATGCTGACAAGGCCTGGTGATGAGGCTGCATAGGGCAAGGAAAGCCTGGCGCTCGGGGGGCCTGGAAAACACGTGTGTGCCTGGCTGTGCAGCAACGTGTGCACACAGGCGGTGTGTGATGTATGCTGTGTGCAGCGCCTGTGACACACATGCTGCATGTGTGTGCCCACGGTGTACTGTGCACGCGTGTGGTGTGTGCGTGTATGTGGCAGTGCACACACGTGGGTGCGGGTGTGGGTGTGCACAGGCACAGACCCGGGGGAGGGAGCCCAGGCTGCACAGGCGCACACGCTCCCCCTCGGGCTGTCTGGGCTTCTGCCTCTGCAGGGACCCAGGCCCCTCCCGTGGGACATGTGGCTGCTGTTGCAGGACTTCGCGTGTCCTCTGAGTCGGGGCTTTGCGCCCAGATGTTCATGGAAATGCCAGACCCTCTCTCTCTGTGGCAGGGACTTTATTGTTCCCAAACGCCATGGTGGGCAGGCCCCAGTCCCAACGGCGCCCGGCTTCAGAAGTTGAGTGGATGTTAGAGGACGTGTGGTGGGCATTTCCAGGGCACAGACCCCTCAGAGGCCCTGCTGGCCCCGGGGAAGGCTGAGGGTCCCCAGAATGAGGCAGCTGCCCAGGGGCCCGGGGTGAACACAGAGCCGGCCTGGGCCAAGGAGCGGGCTGAGTCCTCTGATGCTGTGGACCGACAGGCAGGCTGCCTGCCTCTAAGAACAAACCTTAACAGAACGGACACGTGAGACACTGGGAGACGTCGGTGGTGCCTCCTGCCGCGTCCAGGGCCATCGAGGCAGCAGGGGGGCGACGGGTGCACGCGGGCTCGCAGGGCGTGTCCTCCACCTGGCTGCTGGGGACGGGGCACTGTGGGCTGGAAGCAGGTGACTCTGAAAGGTGGAGCGCCTGAGCACGGGCTCCGTGGGCTCCGTGGGAGCAGCCATGGCCCAGAGCACCTTCCCTCTCACGTCCTTCCCAGGCAGGGGTGGGTGGGGGGTCTGCCAAGGCTGGATTGAGCGGCGACCCCTGCCCACTGCAGGGACAGAGAGCTCTGCTCTGGGGCAGACCCGGCCGCAGGGGTGACGGGGACGGAGCCCCGCCTGCTACACTGACGTCTCATTCCTCCAGGGCCCCGTGCGGATGTTGCCTGTGCTGTCCGAGCCGAAGGGGGCGGCATCTCGCGTGTCGCCCTTGAGCAGCCCGTTCTGGCTGGGGCTACCGAAGGGCAGCGACTGTGTCCGGCGGAGCATCTCCAGGCGTGCTGGGCCGCGGGCCGCCTCCCTGCCAGGCCGCGGCGGACAGCTGTAGAGCACGGGGCTGGGGGCGCCGCCTTCGGGCTGGCTGATCAAGGGGAAGGGGTCGCCCTGGGCACAGCAGGCCAGCGCGTGCGGGCCCACGGGGCCCTCGAGGGAGCTGGGCAGGCTTTCTGAGCGCGAGCTGTGCGGGCTGCCGTCCAGGCTGGACGGGATGTGGTAGGCATACTCCTGCTCGGCTGTGGCTGCCCGGTGCCGGCTGAAGTAGTGTGGCTTAGTTCTGCCCTGGACGCACGTGTGCGGGTGAGGGTCGTGCTCAAAGGCGTCCCCCTCGTGCACGTGGGCTGCGTCCTCCATGAGGTGCTGGCAGTGCATCTGGGCACAGCAGGGCGTGGCTGGCGACAAGCAGCTGACGTGGCCTTGGGTGGCCTGCAGGTTGGTCATCTTGCAGTGGCTGGCGGATGGGTGGCCGAAGCCCAGTGCCTTGCCAGGACACGGCGAGTCCTGAAGGCAGCCCACGTGGCCCAGCGCATCCCCGTTGGCATCGAGGGCAGGGCGGGTGCTGAGCTTCACAGGGTGAGGGTCCTGGCGGGCGGGGCAGCAGGACCACCAGCAGTGCCACACGTCGTCACGCTTGGCGCAGTGGTGGATGAGCACAAAGAGCCCCAGGGTCACGCAGAAGGCGCCGTACAGGCAGCTGAAAACCATGTCCAGGAAGTGGCCCTGTGACACGGCCAGTGCCCCAAAGGTCCACGTGGCCACAAACAGGAAGAGCGTGAAGGCGGCAGCCCGCAGCTGGGCCTTGAAAGAGTGCTCGTTCTGCAGCAGCGAGGCAGCCAGGCCATTGGGGGCGGGTGGTGTGCCCCCCGGGGTCCCTGGGCCGCCCTCGGGGCCTGCCAGCCGCTGCTGCTCCTCCGTCCGCTCCCTGAGCTCGTACCTGCGCTCCGGGTGGCGCCGCAGCTGGACATAGGTGCCAAGGAAGTACACGCAGGTGACCAGGGTGATGAAGGCCACTGGCCCGTAGAAGGCGCCCAGGCTGGGCTCCCAGGCCATCCAGCAGCTGCAGGGGAGAGGGCGGTCAGCAAGGGGTCGCTCCGGCAGCCTGCTGGGTCAGAGTAGGGCTCACTGCCTTCCTGTGGTCACGTGATAAGGACACACCTAACCTGAGACAGTGTGGCTGGGCTGGGGCTCAGGGAGCAGGTAGGGCAGAGTGGGGCCCCAGGAAGGGCCCAGGAGGTGCTGGGCCCCCGAGAGCAGGACGTGGGGCTTTGCCCCTCAGGGCAGCTGTGGGAGGAGCGTGGGGGTCCAGGCGTGCTGGCCCCCCAGGAAGCTCTGCCGAGGAAGGCGGAGGGACTGCTGGGGCAGCCCAGGGGACCAGCCCCACAGCCTTCGACCCACAGAGGTCACCTCTGGGTGGAGCTGGCAGGCGGCCCCACGCTGCAGGGCCATGGAGGCGAAGGGCCCCACCCTGCCCCCCAGCCAGAGGGGCCTCAGCCGGGCCGGGGGCGCTGGGGGGGCGGGCGGGGGCGGGGAGGGGCGGCTCTGCGGTGCTCTGCGGTGCTGTGCGGTGCTCGGGGTCCTTGGCGCCCCACCAGGCCCGCCCTGTGCGGCCAAACTGGCCCGAGCGGGGGCGGGGCCCCGGTACTCACTAGGCCGCGTCCTCGGCCTCCATCCCGTAGTTCCTGATGTTCGTGGCGGCCGTGACGCCGCAGATGACCAGAGGGGCCCCGCCGCCCACGAGGTAGAACCTGCGGGGGGCGGTGTTCACTGCCCTCGGGGCCTCCGAGCCCCGGGTAGCCCCGCTCCCTGCGCCGCCCGCGGGCAAGGCAGGGGGAGGCCCTGCTGTCTGCTGCCCGTGCGGCAGCAGCCCGGCCTGACCAAGAGCTGCTGCCGGTGTCCGGCCGGACTGGCCTCCCCGCGCCCCTCCCCCCGACCCCCACGGCCCTCCCCCACCCACGGCCCTCCCCACGCCCCTCCCCCACGCCCCCGTGTCACCTCCCCTCCCACGCCCCTCCCCCACGCCCCCGTGTGGCCTCCCCACCCACGCCCCTCCCCCTCCCCCACCCCACCCCTCCCCCACGCCCCCATTCCCCGCTCCCCTCCCCCCCGCCCCCCGCCCCCCGCTGCTCCCACACTCCCCGTCCACGTGTCCTCCCCTCGCCTCTGCCCGCACAGAGATGACCCCGGCCGGGCCCGCGTGTGTCTGGGGGCGGGCGGGCGGCGCCCTGGTTCAGCAAGAACAGAACGTCGTGAAGGCCCTGGGCGGGGTGGCCGTGGTGGACGGGGCGGGCCGCGCACCCCAGGGGACGGCCGGGCGCTGTGGCGGGCGCCTGCTCAGCCGCCCCCCTCGGGCGCAGGTGTGGCCGGGCGGCGCTGGACGCTCTCAGCAGGGGCCCGCCGAGTCGCCCTCCGCCGGGGGCCCAGGCCACACCTGCTGGCGGTGTCAGTGACCGGCCGGACGCCTGGGGGAAAGCGCTGGGAGCCGCAGTTCCTTGAGCCTGGCAGCTGAGTCTTCCGCGGCCTGGCGCAGGTTCTGGCGTCTGACTCTCCAGAAGGGGCAGGGACTCATCCGAGTTGGGGTCCGCTCGACCCCCAGACGGAGCTGACTCTCCCGTCCGCGGGGCCTCGGCCAACAGCTCCACCCTAGGGTGCTGCCCAACGTGGGATCCAGGGGGCGTGAGCGGGGCGCCTGGCCACAAGCACGTGGCTGTCACACACGCACAGGGGGCAGCCTTGGGGGAGCCTGGGGGGCCAGCGCGGGACGACCCCCACAAGAGGATGTCATTCTCAGGATGCCACAAGCACCTACGTCACTGCGATGGCAACAGGCCCCCAGTGACCCGAACGATTCCGAGTCCACAGGCGAGAGCTGGGAGACCTGCACGTGGTTACCCCGGTGACTGCCGGGGCCTCTGCGCCCCCAGAAGTTTACTTCAGAAGGAAGGGCAAAGGAAAACACATCCCCAACAAAGACGAAGCCCAGAAGGGTCCTTGTCAGCTGACCTGCACTTCAAGAAATGCCAGATGGAAGCTTCCAGGCTGAAGGCATACTGCACAAACAGAAACTTGGGGGAATGAAGGCCATAAGAAGCACTGAAACATTGTTTCCTCTTAGTTTCTTTGAAATATATACTGCCATTTAAAGAAAGACTTTAACACTGCCCTGTGCAGTTTGCAGGACTTCCCTGGTGGCTCAGATGGTAAAGCGTCTGCTGCAATGCTGGAGACCCGGGTTCAGTCCCTGGGTGGGGAAGATCCCTTGGAGGAGGAAATGGCAACCCACTCCAGTATTCTTGCCTGGAAAACCCCATGCACAGAGGAGCCTGGCAGGCTACAGCCCATGGGATGGCAAAGAGTTGGGCACGACTGAGCAACTTCTCTTTCATTTTCACTTGTGGAGTTTACAGTATATATGGGGCAACACTGATGACTTCTGTAGCAGAGAGAGAGTCGGGGGCACAGGGTCGCAAAGTTTCTAATTCTAATGGTTTTCACATGGAATAGTGTGGCTTTCAAACTAAACCGATGTGAAAAGGTTGAGGATTTTAATCCCTAAAGCAGCCATGAAAAGTAAATAAGCAAAAAATTAATAGATAAATTAAAATGAAATATTAAAATAACTCAAAAGAAGAAAATGAAAAAGGAATAGAAGAAAAAAGAGAGAAAAAAGTAAAAACAGAAAACAAAGAGAAAAATGGAGCCAAAATAAAAATGCCACTAAATTTTAATGGATTAGCATTTCAGTTCAAAGGCAGAGATCATCAGAATACGTCAATAACAGCAAAAAAGCAAGACCCTGTTATATGCTACCTACAATAGGAGAAAACATTTTAAATAAAACGATACAGAGTCGTTGAAAATTAATGGATGGATAAAGCTATCCACACAAACTGAATCTAAGAGGCCAGAGTGGCTGCGTTAAAACAGGACAAAATAAACTTCCAGAAAAGAAAGAAAGAGAGGCATTTCATAATGATATCCGTGTTAGTTCGTAGGAAGACGTTTAAACTGTAGATGGGGGGCCAGAGGGAAGATTCAAAATATGCGAAGCAAAAAGGGACAGAAATAATCAAAGGGAGAAATAATTCCAAAATCATAGCTGGTGTTTTGAACTTCCCTCTCTTAGCAAATGATGGAACAAGCAGGCAAAAAGTTAATAAATAGAAGATCTGAACAATAACATTAATCATGTTTCCCTAATATTCTTTCTAGAAAATCACACCCAATAATTGCACAGTACGAATTCTTTTCAAGTGCACACGATCTATTAATCATCGCAGATGATACGATGCTTCATAAAACAAGTGTTGATAAGTTTAAAAGCATTTAAATCATACAAAGTATATTCTCTGAGATCAAAATGAGACTAAATTAGAAATTAATAGCAATAAGATAACTAGGAAAACCACGCTTATCTGAAAAATGAAATGATATACTTCTAAATAATTCATGGATGAAAGAGGAAATTATAAGGAAATCTGGAAAATATTTTAACCAAAGTGAGAAAGAAAATTCAGTATAATATTTCTGGGATGCATGTAAAGCTAGGCTTAGAGGGACACTTGTAGCTGTGAATACTTCCATGAGAAAAAAAGAAAGGCTTAAAGTTCAATGGCCAAAGATTCTATCTCAACAGGGCAGAAAAATAAAAGAGCAAAGTGAACTCAGAGTAACCAGGAGGAAGGAGATGACAAAAACAGGGGCAAAAATAAATGAAAAAGAAAACAAAAAAAAAGGTGCAACAAGAAACTACTGTATAGCACAGGGGACTCTGCTCACTGTGACGTGGCAGCCTGGGTGGGAGAGGAGTCTGGGGGAGAATGGATATGTGTGTGTGCAGCCGGTGTCAAAAATCAGGGTCAGCTGGATGTGGTCAAGCAGGAGATGGCACGAGTGAACATCGACATCTTAGGAATCAGTGAGCTAAAATGGGCGAGAACGGGTGAGTTTAGTCCAGACGACCACTCTTGTGGGGCTCCCAGGTGGCACTAGTGGTAAGGAACCCGCCTGTCAGTGCAGGAGATACAAGAGATGTGGGTTTGACCCCTGGGCGGGGAAGATCCCCTGGAGGAGGAGATGGCGACCCACTCCACTATCCTTGCCTGGAGAATCCCATGGCCAGAGGAGCCTGGTGGGCTACAGTCCATAGGGTCACAAAGAGCCGGACACACTGAAGTGAGTTAGCAGGCACTGTGGGCAGGAATCCCTCAGAAGAAATGGAGTAGCCATCATGGTCAACAAAAGAGTCCGAAATGCAGGACTTGGATGCAATCTCAAAAACAACAGAATGATCTCTGTTCGTTTCCAAGGCAAACCATTCAACATTACAGTAATCCAGGCCTATGCCCCAACCAGTAACGCTGAAGAAGCCGAAGTTGAACGGTTCTATGAAGACCTACAAGACCTTTTAGAACTAACACCCAAAAAAAGATGTCCTTTTCATTATAGGGGACTGGAATGCAAAAGTAGGAAGTCAAGAAACACCTGGAGTAACAGGCAAATTTGGCCTTGGAGCATGGAATGAAGCAGGGCAAAGGCTAATAGAGTTTTGTCAAGAGAACGCACTGGTCATAGCAAACACCCTCTTCCAACAACACAAGAGAAGATTCTACACATGGACATCACCAGATGGTCAACACCAAAATCAGATTATATTCTTTGCAGCTGAAGATAGAAAAGCTCTATACAGTCAGTAGAAACAAGACTGGGAGCTGACTGTGGCTCAGATCATGAACTCCTTATTGCCAAAGTCAGACTTAAATTGAAGAAAGTAGGGAAAACCCCTAGAGCATTCGGGTATGACCTAAATCAAATCCCTTATGACTATACAGTGGAAGTGAGAAATAGATTTAAGGGACTAGATCTGATAGATAGAGTGCCTGATGAACTCTGGACGGAGGTTCGTGACATTGAACAAAAGGCGGTGACCAAAATCACCCCAAAGAAAAAGAAACTCAAGAAGGTAAAGTGGTTGTCTGAGGAGGCTTTACAAACAGCTGAGAAAAGAAGAGAAGTGAAAGGCAAGGGAGGAAGGGAAAGATGCATCCAGCTGAACGCAGAGTTCCAGAGAACAGCAAGGAGAGACAAGAAAGCCTTCGTAAGTGATCAGTGCAAAGAAATAGAGGAAAACAGCAGAATGGGAAAGTCTAGAGATCTCTTCAAGAAAATTAGAGACACCAAGGGAACATTTCATGCAAAGACGGGCTCAATAAAGGACAGAAAAAGCAAGGACCTAACAGAAGCAGAAGATACTAAGAAGAGGTGGCAAGAATACACCAAAGAACTGTACAAGAAAGGTCTTAATGACCCGGATAACCGCGATGGTGTGATCACTCATCTAGAGCCAGGCATCTTGGAGTGTGACATCAAGTGGGTCCTAGGAAGCATCACTACAAACAAAGCCAATGGAGGTGATGGAATTCCAACTGAGCTATTTCAAATCCTGAAAGATGCTGCTGTGAAAGTGCTGCACTCACTATGCCAGCAAATTTGGAAAACTCAGCAGTGGACACAGGACTGAAAAAGGTATTTGCATCCCATTCCCAAACAAAGGCAATGCGAAAGGATGTTCAAAGTGAAAGTGAAGTCACTCAGTCGTGTCCAACTCTTTGTGACCCCATGGACTGTAGCCTATGAGGCCCCTCCATCCATGAAATTTTCTAGGCAAGAGTCCTGGAGTGAGTTGCCATTTCCTTCTCCAAAAGGATGTTCAAAGTACTGTACAATTGCACTCATTCCATATGTTAGCAAGATTACGCTCAAAATCCTTCAAGCTAGGCTTCAACAGTTAGAACTGGACAGGGAACAAAACACTGGTTCAAAATTTGGAAAACAGTATGTCAAAGCTATACATTGTCACCCTGCTAATTTAACTTACATGCAGCACATGTCATGCAAAATGCAGGGCTGGAAGAAGCACAAGCTAGAGTCAAGATTGCAGGGAAAATATCCACAACCTAAGATATGCAGATAATACCACTCTAATGGCAGAAAGCGAAGAGGCACGAAACAGCCTCTTGATGAGGATGAAAGAAGAGGGTGAAAAAGTTGGCTTAAAACTCAATGCAAAAAACTAAGATCATGGCATCTGGTCCCAACTGTGGTGTTGGAGAATACTCTTGAGAGTCCCTTGGACTGCGGGGAGATCAAACAGTCGATCCCAGAGGAAATCAACCCTGGATACTCATTGGAAGTGACAGTGAGGTCGCTCGGTTGTGTCCGACTCTTATGGACTGGTGCTGAAGCTGAAGCTCCAGTACTCTGGCCCCTGATGCGAAGAACTGACTCACTGGAAAAGACCCTGATGCTGGGAAAGGTTGAGGGCAGGCGGAGAAGAGGGTGGCAGAGGATGAGAGGGTTGGATGGCATCACCGACTCGAGGGACACGCTGCTGTTCAGTCACTGAGTCCTGTCTGACTCTGCAGCCTCTTGGACTGCTGCATTCCAGGCTTACCTGTCCTTCACTATTTCCTGGAGTTTGCTCAGACAATGGACATAAGTTTGAGCAAACTCCGGGCTTTCCTGGTGGCTCAGATGGTAAAGAATCTGCAATGAGGGAGACCCAGGTTCGATCCCTGGGTCAGGAAGATCCCCTGGAGAAGGGCATGGCTACCCACTCCTGTATTCTTGCCTGGAGAATCCCATGGACAGAGAGGAGCCTGGCGGGCTACAGTCCATGGGGTCACAGAGTTGGACGTGACTTAGTGACTGAACAACAAGAAGCCAGTGTGTCCCTGGAGGGTGAGGTGGTGAAGGTCCCCCAGGTTCAGGCAGGGGCAGGGTGACGGTGCCTCTGGTCCCTCTGAGCATCTCCTGGATGCCGGCGCCGTGACGAGGCAGCAGAGAAGCAAAGGTACCAGTGAGAACGCAGTCAATGCCCTTCCGTTTGCAGGTGCCCTGACTGGTTCCCTGAAAAACACAACTGCTGGGAATAAGGAGCGAGTCTAGACGGCCGCCAGCTTGTCGCTCAGAGATCAGTCACCAGCTTATCACAGGGATCAGTCACGCTTGGTACACTGCATGGGGAAAGCACAGGGAGACAAAAGTGCTGTTTGCAGTGACATCAGGTTGAAACCCTGGAGGCCCTTTTTTCTACATTGAAAATTTATATGGGGGCTTCCCCGGTGGTCTAGTGGGTAAGAGTCTGCCTGTCAATGCAGGGGACACAGGTTCAGTCCCTGGTCTGGGACGATCCCGTGTGCTGCGGAGCAAAGAAGCCCTCACACGCGGCTGAGCCCGCCCGCCTGGAGCTCACGCCCCGCAACAAGAGGCTACCGCACCGCACCTAGGGAGCAGCCCCGCCCGCCACAGCGAGGGAAAGGCCGCGTGCACAGTGGCGAAGACCCTCTGGAGCCAAAAATACAATAAGATAAAAAATAAATTAATAAAGTAAAACTTATATGGAAACATGAAGGGCCCGGGCTATCTGAAAAACAGGCAGTGGGTCACCCCCTGACTGCAGGGACGGCCGTGAGGCCCAGCATCCGGACGGGAGGGAAGGCTGACAGCTGGCAGGGTTGCTCAGCTCCGCCCCGTCAGGCTGGCGAGGGGTCTCCCGTGGAGACGGCAGCTGAGCGCCCCCTCCGCCAGGGGCCTCCCTTCCTGGGGTGAGGCTGGGGCTCCTCACAAGAAGAGAGACCGCCTGGCAGGGGCCTGTGTAGGCGGCACTTTCGGCCTGGTGACAAGCAGTGACGGGAGATGAGCCCCCAGCCCCGGCCTGGGCAGGGCTCCCCCCATTGTCTGTAGCCCCTCCGGGCCTGCTCCCACCTGGATGTCCCCTGTCCCTCTCCCGGGCATGGGCCCTCCCACTGAACCGTGGACCTCAGCTCCAGATACAGCCTCACCCCTTCTCGCTGTAGCTCAGTGCCCCCCAAACCACTGCCCATCTGGCATGACTGTCTGCGCACCGTCTGCGCTCCTACAGGGCAGCCGCCGTCTGCAGCTGAAGGCGCCGTGGTGGGGCAGGGCCCACTCTGGCCCAGGCTCCTCTGGCCATGAGCTCCGAGGGCCTTCTCTGGGGCCCTGGGCGTGAGCACGGGCCGTGAGACCAGCCTGGAGGGAAGGAAAAGGGCAGCGACGGGCCCTGAACAGGCCGGATTCACAGGATCTGCTGCAGGCCAGTGGGGCCCGGGTGAGCGAGGGGCCACCTGGGGGCCGGACGCCGGGGTTGACCCCGCCGGGCGGGGCTGCGCAAAGGAGGGGCCTCTGCAGACCTCTCGGGTGCAGCCAACAGCCTCTGGGGCTCCAGCTCAGCTCCCACAGGGGCCACGCCAGGCCAGATAGAGCTCCAGAGACAATGGCTGTGAGGCCTCAGGGTGTGGGGAAACCTCAGGGGAGTCAGTCTCCGGTGCACAGCAAGGGGACCTGCCTACTAGACCCCTGCTACCCCCCGCCCCCCATCCCCCCATGCCCCTCTGGGCCCACCACGCTGACACGTCCACGGAGAGAGGCCCTGGGCTCCTTCAGCACGTGGTGAGGGGATGTGGCAAGCGTGCAAGGGGCCTCTGCTCAAGTCTGCAACCCGCAGCGGGCCCAGGGCCCAGAGCCCCTCAGAGGCCCCCAGCCACCCAGGGACAGCTCACCAGGAGACCCCACTGCCGGCCTCACCTTGGGCAGGTCGGTGAGCCCTCCTCTCCCTTCCCTGGCACTGACCATGGGTCCAGATGGGTCCCCCAGCCGGCCCAGGAGGAGACCCAGCCCAGTGGGGGTCCGGAGTGCTGGGCGGGCTCCGGCCCCTTTCCCCCAAGGCAGACAGTCTCCGCAGCCCCCTGGGAGGGGCTGCCGCCTGGGCCAGACTGTGCCCTCACCCTGGAGCCCTGCAGGTGGGCTCTCACGGCCTCTCCGCCGCCCCTGGTCGGGCCCCTGCAGCCCAGCGCCTCTCCCCGTGCAGGGAGCCTCGCGCTTCTCCTGCCGTTCGGCTCCGCGTCCAGCACCTGCGGGGCCGCGGCCGGCAGAGGGCGCTGGCGGCCCGGGGCGTTGTCCGCGCGGCGGCCGCTGGGCGCCCGGGCCGGTGCGAGCCCGTCCGGAGCCCTGCCCGGCCCCCGGCGCCCCCGTGGACCCTCCTGCTCAGCGTCAGCTCCCACCCCCAGCGGACCCCATACGGCCGCTCCAGTGAGGTCGTGACCCCAGTGCCTGGGCGGCCGCTGCAAGAAGCGGGAGCTTGGAAGCCCTGGTCAACCCTGGGGGCTCCGCAAGGGCCTGGGTTAGCTTGTGGGCTGGTTTCGGATTACAGCGCCAGGCCTGTGTATGATAAATTTGCCTGCTGCTAAGTCGCTCCATCGTGTCAGAATCTGAGACCTCACGGACTGCAGCCCGCCAGGCTCCTCTGTCCATGGGATTCTCCAGGCAAGAATACTGGGGTGGGTTGCCGTGCCCTCCTCCAGGGCATCTTCCTGACCAGGGGTCAAACCCGGGTCTCTTACTTCTCCTGTGTTGGTAGGAGGGTTCTTAACCACCAGTGCCCCTGGGAGCCCCCGACGATAAATTCATGTCGTTTTAATTTGTTCCAGTAGGAGCAGGAAACTAACCTGGTCCCCAAGCTCACACTACCCAGAAAGCCACGTCCCAGCAGAAAGCACGGAATTGTAAGTGGAATCACAGAGCTGAACCTTCGAGGCGTGTCATTGAGAAGGGTGGGTCTGTAAGGGGAGCAGCGTTGGTGCCCAGGCTCCTGCTTCCGGCTGGGGGAGGAGGAAAGACACCCGCGCAGGTGATGCGGGGGACGCGCCTACCTGGTCCTATAGCAGCAGAAGGACGGACAGATGGACAGACAGCCCAGCGGGGGCCGGGAGGAAGCTGGGTGCTCAGCGGGGAGCGCAGATGGGGCCCAAGAGCCCCCGCTCCCAGGAAAGATGAGCAAGAGCTGGGGGGATGGTGGGGTCACAGACTCCCCCTCCCCCACACCAGGAGCAGCGTGACTACAGTGGCTGGCCACTCATCCACATCACGCGGCCAGATGGTGACACAGTTTCAGACACGGGTCTGGAAAGCACGCTGGGCAGTGAAATAAACCTGATAAAAATATAAAATGAGTGAGTCCATGTGTATATGGCTCAAAATCAGTGCAGACAAATTTGGGTGGTAAAACTATAAAAAAAGGCGATAAAAGTCATGAGTCAGGATGGGGCTGGGGCATGGCCGAGTTTCCTGCAGAGGAGGCTCCTGTTTCTTCCTTTGAAAGGCACAGGACTGTTTCATAAACCTGCATTGATGTTTTAGGCTTTTGGGGGGTATAGATGTTCTATTTCTCAAAAAAAAAAAAGGTTTGAAAAAAAAGAGGAAGGGCCAGCCTTCCCCCTGAGCCTGGGGTGCCTCCGAGCTGGAGGGTGAAGGTTCTGGCAGCTCTGACCCCGGCTGACCCTGCTGCCTGCCCACCCGCCCAGGCACCTGCCCATCCTCTGTCCTGTCTTCAGGGTCTGGGACCTGCTCTGCATGCTCCCCTGGTTGCTGACTGGAGCCCACGTGCAGTCAGAGTACACCAGCTCCCAGGACAGGGAGCCCTGGTGGGCGCAAGGCCCAGGTGGAGGGTATTGTCCCTGCTGAGGCCCCTGGGCCCTGCGTGGTGGCCACCAGGGAGTCCCTGTGGGTGTCCGGCCGGCTCCACGAGTCCCAGCTGTCCTGGAGGCCTCGCAGAGGGGCTCCAGCAACTGTTCGGCACACAGTGACCTCAGGGTTTTCGGACTCTGATCCACGGGCTCTGTCTGCTCCAGCTTCAGTGTTCAAGTGGGGCATCTGTTTACCGACCCCGCGTTCTGAGTTTAGGGCCCCTGGGAAACCTGACTTTGCAATCCCAGAAACCACCCAGGTGCCTGTCTCATGTCAGCTGAGCTGGGCAGGCCCTCTTTCCAGGTCACGGGGCCCACGCTTCCCTGAGTGTCCGAGGGGCCGGAGAGGACAGAGGACTGCAGAGGCCAGATTCTCCCACCACGGCTCAGCGACCGGAAGGGACCAGCAGGGGAAGATGCCCGCAGCAAGGACCCGGGAGGAGAAGCCACGTCAGGTTGTGAGGAAGGTCCCCAGGCCCTGCTGGACGCTCTGTCCACTGTCCAGGCCAGGCAGGCCCGCCCCTGATGGCCTGAGGAGCTGCCATCACCTGACAGACACCGGCTGGTCCATGCCCTTGTGGAGCCTGGGTCTCTGTGGATGAGATCCGCTGACATGAACGGAGGGGTCACTGCTCCTGGGCCCCCCGTATCCTCGAGGAAGGGGGACTGCACCTGGGGGAGGGGTGGGCTGGAGACCTGGAGCAGCCCAGGGCAGCCGGCCAGCAGCTGGAGGCCAGATGAGAATGACCTATGAACCTTCCCCGGGCGCAGGCCTTCAGCCCCGGGGTCTGTCGGAGGGGCAGCCCCCCTCTGGGTCCAGTTAGCACTCCTGGTGTTGGTCAGGACTTCGAAACCTGAGATCGGGTCAGTGATTTCAGCTTGGGTGAAAGAGCCATCCACGTCCATCGCCTGAGTGTGCAGCTTTGAGAGCCACCAACGTGCCTGAGACGCAGACCCTCACGTCCAGCTTGCACTGACCGGTGGTGGACAGAGGAAGGTGAAACCCTCAGGAACTTGATGCCTGGAGAAGAGCTGGTGGATGAAGGCCCGGGGCTGTGTGGGGAGTGGAGGACACCTGCCCGAGCCCCGACCACGCCATGAAGGTGCCCCAGGACAGGCTTCTGTTCAGAACGTGGTGCTGATTTAGTCGCTCCGTTGTGTCCAACTGACTCTTGGGAACGTAGCCCGCCAGGCTCCTCTGTCTGTGGGACTTCCCAGGTAAGAACACGGGAGTGTGAACACCAGAGTGGTCTCCTGTGGAGACCAGGAGGCATAGAAACCCAGCAGCACGATGTGTCCTGATTCTTGGGGTCCCAGCACGCGAGGCCGTCCGCTCGCGTTCAGCTGACAAAAGCCCCCGTGTTTCTGGGCCAGGCCTGTGAGCCGGGCCAGGGTCGCAGCTGTGGCCCCACAGGGTCCTGCTCAGCCCTGAGCCCCGAGCCCTCTGCTCCCATGTGGCTCCACCGAGCCCGGCGCTGGGTCGAGCACATCCCAAGCCCCAAGCTGGCTTCAGCCTCTGCCCTGAGAAGGGGTCCCGGGCAAAGGGAGCCCCTCCTTCCCCTGGGCAGGGCCGTCCAGAGTCGGGGCCGACTGCCCGTGGACCAGTGGACAAACCAGTGCTCTCAGCTGTGTGCGCGCCCACCACCCAGGCTGTGGGCACCACCAAGTAGACTTTTCAGATAAGAAAGCCACCCGCTGACCTTAAGTGATAGGAAACTACTTAGGGGCACTTTATCAGAAAGGGCAGAACAGATTGCAAAATCAGGATATAATTGCCTGGAGCTGAATTAGCCCAGAACGTCAGAGCAGTCACTGCCAGAAGCTGTTTGATGCTGAGGTTTCCGTGGAGTCCCTGGGCCCGGGTTCCCCTGTTGAACTCTCCCCTCGAGATGGCAGTCTCGGGAAGGGGTCTTGGTTGTAGGGTGGAGCCCTCGGGAAGCACTTTTCCAGAGACCGCGGAGAGCCTCCTCGCCCCTGGCGCTGTGTGAGGACACTGCAGGAGATGGGCCTCGTGGCCCAGGATGCTGGTCCCGGCTCCGTCTGCCGCTGGTTCCTGCCGCTCGGTTAGTCTCAGATCAAGTTTCACAAGTTCCCTGCGCGATGCCCTCGAGTGCGTCCCTGTCCCACCAGGCCCCCGCGTGCGGGCCGAGCCCGGGACCGTGTCCCGTGTGCCCGCACGGCCCCCTCGTGAGCACGTCTGCGTTCCCTCCCGGGCTGTGCCGACCCTGCACCCGGCGTCTGCACTCCTGGGACCCCCGCCCCTCCTTGCGAGCCCGCACAGACTGTCCCAGATTCAGCCTGAGGGTCTCCTCCACCTGCGGCCCCTGGAGGTCCTCTTGCGGAGCCAGCCGTCACCTCTATGCTGAGCACTGGGATCGGGGGAACCCGGGTGTCCTGGGACAACAGCTGAGCCTCGGGTCCACAGCCACACAGCCACCACCTGTGTGCTGAGTCCTGGGATGGGGGGGCCTGGGGGTCCCGAGACGACGGCGCCGCCTCTGGGCCTCACGTCAGAACACAGTCAGTCAGCCTGCTTTCTGCCGCCAGCAGCTCAGGTCAGCGTGGACATCGCGCCCTCCAGGCCCAACTAAACAGTATTTACTGACTTGCCGCCATCTCTGGGTCGTGGTTTCCACGTTTAATGAGAAGGAGTCGCGAGCCCAGGTCTGAGGACACAGGGGCAGGGCAGCCCCCAGGTCCTGCGGGGGACACAGCGAGGCCTCCCTTGGATGAGCTGCGGAGGCTGCTGACGTGCCCCCGGGCAGGAGAGCAGAGAGCCCCCCGCGCAGGAGCAGAGGCAAGGCCCGACCCCCAAGGCTGAGGGCGGCACCTCTTCATCCCAGGTAGTGATGCCCCAGAAGAAAGCCCTGGGCTGGGACTGACAGGCCAGGAACCCAACTCAGACTCAGGTCACAGCCGTCAGGGACCCACGAGGGCCTCGACTCTGCCTGGTGACCCCTGGGAGGCCCGGGGCCCGAACTGAGATGCTTCCTGGAGGCCCCCCGGGGCCATGCCCACTCACCCTGCTGCCCCGTCCACCACAGAGAAAGCAGATGCTGACTCGGCCCCACGCCCACAGCAGAGCCTACAGGGCCGCCTGCCCTGGCCCCAACCCTCAGTGAGCCCCGGCCTTGCCCTCGGAGCTTTCTAAACACGGGAGGGATGAAGTGGCTCATTCCCACCCCTGGTATCAGGGTCTCACCCTCAGCCACACGGCCCTCCACTCAGGCAGAGCTTCCCGGCTCGGCTGTCTCTAAGGTTCTCAGCTCGGCTCTAGAGCAGACACCCCCTCCCTCTACCACCTCCTGCTGAAAGCCTGATGATCTGGGGGAAACAGCACACTCATAAATAATCAGCAGGTGGAAGAAAAGACTCGCGGTGAATGAAGTAAGCCCACAGCACACAGACCTCTGGGTCAGCAACAGCAGTGCCCAGGGGAAAGTCACGCCATAGGTTCGACAGTCAGAACAGACAGATCTCAAATTGGGAATCTGACTTGATACGGCAAAGAACCAGGAAAAAAAAGAGCGAACTGAATTCGAATCTTCAGAAGGAAAGGACTAAGAGAGAGTAGAGCAGAGATAAGCGCAACGAGGCGATCATTAGTTCGCTGCTGATGCATGTACGCACTGGTTCAGCCCTGAAATCTCCTTGTGCCCCCAGGTCCTTATTTTGTAAAATAGAAAGTCATCTTCCCTCTGAAGTGTGTGAAAGCACTTTGTAAACTGTGAGATCTTATCAAACTTATTTTATGTCAGACACAGTTTCTGTTCTAAACAAACTGCCAAATAACTGTAAAGCCCTCACCAGCCCCCTGGCAGAGAGCCTGATGAGTATGTGCTCAACAAAGTCCCCGATTTCAAAAAAGAAAAAAAAAACAAAAACAGAGAAAGTCAATGAAGTCAAAGTTAGTCCTTTAAAAAGTTTAACAGAATTGGCCAACTGTTGGCCAGACTAAGAGAAAAAGAGAAAGAGCCAATGCCGTCCTGCACGTCCTCGCCAGGGCAATGAGGCAAGAAGAGAAAGAAGAACGTCCAGGCTGAACACGAAGCAGTAAAACTCCCGACGTGGAGAGGAAACCGTGTGTATGCGTGACCCCAAAGGACCGACTGCAAGTTGCCGGCGCTGGCAAGCAGTATCAGCCGCATCGCAGGACACAGACCAGCAAACAGTCAGTGGTATTTCTGTGCACAAGGGGGCTTCCCTGGTGGCTCAGATGGTAAAACAATCTGTCTGCAGTGAAGGAGATCCAGGTTCAGTTCCTGGTCAGGAAGATCCCCTGGAGGAGGGCATGGCAACCCACTCCAGTATTCTTGCCTGGAGAATCCCATGGACAGAGGAATCTAGCAGGGTACAGTCCATGGGGTTGCAAAGAGTCAGACACGACTGAGTGACTAACACACACATATAAGCAATGAACAGCCTGAATACAAAATTAAAGAAACAATCCCATTTATAACAGCATAAAAATACCAAGGAAATAATTTAACCATGAAGCACAAGATGTGTCCACTGCAAACTGTCAACATTCCCAGGAGGAATGAAAGACCTCCTTGAATGGAGAGACGCCCTGTATTTTACGGGTTGGAGACTGTCAGTAATGTTAACATCTGTTGGATCACAGAAAAAGCTAGAGAGTTCCAGAAAAACATCTACTTCTGCTTTATTGATTACGCCAAAGCCTTTGACTGTGTAGATCACAACAAACTGTGGAAATTCTTCAAGAGATGGGAATACCAGACCACCTGACCTGCCTCCTGAGAAATCTGTACGCAGGTCAAGGAGCAACAGTTAGAACTGGACATGGAACAACGGACTGGTTCCAAATAGGGAAAGGAGTACGTCAAGGCTATATATTGTCACCTGCTTATTTAACTTATATGCAGAGTAAATCATGAGGAATGTTAGGTTGGATGAAGCACAATCTGGAATTAAGATTGCCAGGAGAAATATCAATAACCTCAGATACGCAGATGATACCACCCTAAGGACAGAAAGTGAAGAAGAACTAAAGAGCCTCTTGATGAAAGTGAAAGAGGAGAGTGAGAAAATCTGACTTAAAACTCAGCATTCAAAAAACTAAGATCAAGGCATCTGGTCCCATCATTTCATGGCAAATAGATGGGGAAACAATGGAAACAGTGACAGACTTTATTTTGGGGGCTCCAAAATCACTGCAGATGGTGACTGCAGCCATGAAATTCAAAGATGCTTGCTCCTTGGAAGAAAAGCTAATGACTAACCTACACAGACTTTGGGGGCTCTAAAATCACTGCGGATGCTGATTGAAGCCATGAAATTAAGACGCTTACTCCTTGGAAGGAAAGTTATGACCAACCTAGATAGTCTAATAAAAAGCAGAGACATTACTTTGCCAACAAAGGTCTGTCTAGTCAAGGCTATGGTTTTTCCCGTGGTCATGTATGGATGTGAGAGTTGGACTGTGAAGAAAGCTGATCGCCGAAGAATCGATGCTTTTGAACTGTGGTGTTGGAGAAGACTCTTGAGAGTCCCTTGGACTGCAAGGAGATCCAACCAGTCCATTCTAAAGGAGATCAATCCTGGATGTTCATTGGAAGGACTGACGCTAAAGCTGAAACTGCAATACTTTGGCCACCTCATGCGACGAGTTGACTCACTGGAAAAGACTCTGATGCTGGGAGGGACTGGGGGCGGGAGGAGAAGGGGACGACAGAGAATGAGATGGCTGGATGGCATCACCGACTCGATGGACGTGAGTTTGAATGAACTCCGGGAGCTGGTGAGGGACAGGGAGGCCTGGCGTGCTGCAGTCCATGGGGTCGCGGAGAGGCGGACACGACTGGGCGACTGAACGCAACCGAGTAATGTTACAGTGCTAACACTTCTTCGCGTGCTCTCCAGATTCAGTGCAATCTCTCCCCAGAGTCCAATGGCCGTTTGTGCGGAAATGGAGAAAACTATTTTAATGTTAGTGTGAACCAGTGAAGTTGCTCAGTCGTGTCCGACTCTTTGCGATCCCATGGACTGTAGACCCCCAGGCTCCTCTGTCCGTGAAATTTTCCAGGCCAGAATACTGGAGTGGGTAGCCATTTCCTTCTCCAGGGGATCTTCCTGACCCAGGAATCAAACGCAGGTCTCCCGCACTGCAGGCAGACACTTTACCATCTGAGCCACCAGGGAAGTGTAATGTTAGTGTGGGATTTCACAAATGTTTTTAGTTCTCATCAGAAAGCTGCGAAGCTGAGTTGGGAGGACTCGGGGCTCTGCCCAGCTGCGGGGCCTTCCCCGAGGCCCAGCAGGATGCAGCGTGTTCTGTCTGCAAGGGGCCCTGCAGCACACTCCTCCCGGGAGGTCCCAGGAGCTAAATCTTTGCTGCTGTTGGTGAAGCACAGGTGACTTTCCTGTCCTGGGGGATCAGGATGCAGTGAAGCGATGCCCCTGGCGGTGTGGTGGGAAAGCCCCCTGACAAGGATGCTTCTGGGTGGAAGCGAGGAGGGCAGAGGCTCCAGGGCAGAGTTCAAGCCCCAGCGGCCCTGGAGGGAGTGTCCCCAGCCCCCGACAGTTCCTCCTGGTCTCCGAGGTCTCCACCGTCAGCCTCTGTTCTCTGGAGAAGGTCCAGGCCCGTGGCACCTGCTGCCAGCCCCGGGCCAGGCTGGGCCAGAGAGAGCGGCTGGGCAGGGTGGCAGGCAAGTCTGAAGCAGATTGCCCCACTCTGACATCCACACCCGTGGGGGTGTGTGCCGGTGACCAGGGGACCCTCGGGGCCACTGCACTGGGTGGGCGGCCTTCAGCACCAGGCTTCTTGTCCCAAGGGCAGCAGACGCGGGCGGGTGGGCAGCAGCGGTCCCCAGGAGGCACTGCGGGGAGTGAGCTGCGGGTGTGACCGTGCAGCTGGGCTGGGCCCCTGCCCCCAGGACACAGAGCCCAGAGGGCCTGCAGGATCACGTGCATTTGGAAGCCACTGCATAAAACCACAGCTTGCTCCACCCCATCCTTCAAACCACCAGGCAGCTCTGCAATCAGTTTCAGCTCCGGAAACGGAAACACATTTCGAGAGTGATTTTTAAACCCGGGGGCCTCCCTGGCAGGAGACAAGATGAAGAATCTCGCTTCCCTGGCCCAAGCTGCAGCAGAAGCCACCAGCCCTGGTTGCCACATGGCAACGTGTCTGCTTCACGTGAAAACCAGAGAGTGTCGGGAACGGGGGTGGGGGCTGGGGTCACAAATCTCACTTAAATAGCAGCGTTTTTATCTGCTTCACTGGACGCCTCTGCCGGGCGGGTGTTCACGAGGACAGGCCAGTGGCCTCTCAAGCGCGGAGCCCGCTCTGGGGAGGCTGGGCCCCACGCATCCCCCACCCCCGCCCCGCACGGGCCATGACCCCAGGAACCGCTGCCCCTCACGGGACCACCTGGGTGCGGCCGTGCCCGGGATCCCAGGCCAGGGCCCCAAACACCCAGCACCGTCCAGCTCAGGAGCTCAGGCAGCCCCTAGCGGGCTGAGCACCTCGTGGCGGTTACCAGGGCATCCGAGGCTCTCTGAGCTCGGGTGATGGCCTGGAGGTGGGCCAGGTGACGGCACTGGGCAGCAGGCTCCCAGGCTCTGGCCACGCAGGCCTGATCTGGGTCCGGCTCCTGCCGACGGCCGATTGGGATTCAGTGTTGGTTCAGGAAATCGGAGGGCAGAGGCGAAGCGTGGATTGCCGTGGACGGCTGCGTGGGGGGCAGGCCTGCCCTTGTCCTAAGGAGCTGAGATCGCGCCATGGCGTCTCCTGAGAGGCACTCCTGATGCCCTAGATAGGATGCTCCCAGGGCATCCCAGGCAGCGTTCTGGGAGGAGGTCTGGGGGTCCCACTGGTCCCAGGCCTGGTCCTACCACGTCCACCCGAACCCTCCCTGTCTGAGGAGGAAACGGGGATGACCAGCTATAGCAGGGGCCCCATTCAAATCCGCAGCCAGGCTGCGCGGTCACCTTGAGGTCAGGTTCCCTCTCTGCTCACCGAGACCCGTGAATAAACCAAAGCCAAGACCAGGGGCCTGGCCCAGCACAGAGCCGTGTCCACGCCTGCCCACCCTGGCCTCCCCGCACTGACTCGGCGGCACCAGAGGGCACGAACCCCACACCTGGGTGCCGACCCTGCCCCCGCCCCCCTTGCCCAGGTCCCCCCCTGCCCCGGCCACCTGGGCCTTCGATCACCCTTGGGCCCAGGCTTCCCTGTGGCCAGCTTGCCGAGAACCCCCAGGAGGCCCAGGGCTGGGGGTCAGACGCGCTCGGTACCTGAGCAGGGGCTGCTTGGGGTACGGCGGCTGGCCTGCCCCTGGGCACAGCGGGGCCTTCTTGGTCACCTGCTTGTAAATGTTCCTGGCGGTCACCCCGATCCACAGCAGGGTGGAGAGCGTGGAGTAGTGCAGCACGACGCCCACCTGGGGGGAGAGCCAGTGAGAGCCCGCCTGCCAGCGCCCCTGCCCCGAGTCTGAGCCCTGACCTTCACCCTCTCCCCCGGCGCCCCTTCCTCAAATCTGAGCCCGCACCCCTTCCTGCTGCCCCCTCCCACATCCTCAGGAAACAGCTCAACAGGAACAGGAAGTGGGCCGGGCAGGGGCCCTGGGGTCCTCGGAGCAGACAGTGCGCTTCACAGGGACTCAGCTCAGGGAAGATGCGTGGGTGACTGGGACCCTGAGCCAGCTCGGCCCCCACAGGGAGCTGTGGGCAAGCCCCGCCCCTCCCCGTCCCCTCCCCTCCCTCCCCCTGCCCCTTCACTCCCCCTCCCCTTCCCTATCCCCCGCTCCCCGGTCCTAGCGGGGAGACTCCTCTGCACGGGGGCCATGTGGCCGTGTGGTCAGCGGGGCTCAGCTCCCGCAGAGTCCACCAGAGGGGAGGGGTGGAGGCGCGGGGGTCTTCGGGATGCTATGCCTCGGGGATCAGAGGCTGAAGTTCACTCCTTGCCTGTTGGAGTCGCTCGTTACTGTGGAAACAGCCCAGATGGCCATGGTGGCTCTGCTTTAGCTAATTGGGCGTTCATTCCACACCCCATCATCGCCATCCAGTTCTATAGAATGAGGCTACCTTTGAAGTAATGACCTGACGTTTTGTGATGACAGGTAAAATACGGTTGTGATTGTAGGGACGTCAGTGTTTAAGGAGCACAGAGACTCTCTAAACAAAGGTAACATCGCACCGTTGTAACAATTAATCACATGCAGAGTTCAGCTTCAGCCTGTGAGAAAGCCCGGGAAGGACGGGTGGGGCTGTTTTTCAGTCGCGGCTCGCGCGGGGGAGCGTCCAGGCCTTCTCCCTGCCCGGCCTGGGCCGCGTGCCTGGGAGCCGCAGCCCGCGACCCCCGTGGCCCGGCCAAGAGGAGCCGGAGGTGAGGCGCGCCCTCGGGGTGGGGCCTTCCCCGGGCCGGCCTGTGGGCGACGGGAAGCCGAAGCAGCGGGACCTCCCAGACGCCAGCCTCGGGTGGGCCCGTGCAGCGGTCGCCGCAGGGCTGTCATGCTGGCGTCCACACGGCCCTTGAGCCGCCCCGGCCGTGCCCGGCTTCCGCGGGGCCGCGGAGCCGCCGGTGTGCGTGGCGTCGCAGACTCCGCGCGCGCGGCTCTGGTCCCACACCGACCACCTCTCCTCTCCAGCCCCCAGCTCTGGGCCCGAGCGCCCGTCATGGCCCTGGGGCGCGTTTCCCTTTGACGCCCGCCGGGGTGGGGGCGCTGCTGGCTGTGGGCGCCGCTGTTGAGCCCAGGTGGTGGTGAGCTAGGGTTGGGCACGGTGGGCCAGGGCAAAACCGCACTGGCCCTGATGAATCGTCCCCTGTGACGGGGGCGGCTGGGCGCCCAGAGTCTGCAGCCGGCAGGACGGCCAGCTGTGCAGGTTCAGTCTGAGCAGGTCCGCAGGCGGGAAGTCCCCGCCAAGGAGACTCGGGGCTCTTCTGCTCAGATGTCTGTCCAGTGCTGGCTCTCAGGGACGGACAAAGCTGATGTTGGGAGGACAGTCCGCTCTCCTTGGGCCGCCGCTTGAACATTCATTTCACGCAGAAGCATCCTCACAGGCACCCCAGAAGGACGTTTGACCGAATGGGCACCAGGGCCGGTCAGCTTGACACTGGACAGTGAGCGTCACACCTTCCAATCCACCCTGCTCTGAGCTGTGCCCCGGGGGCCCTCTCCTCCGGCAAGTGTGGGGTCCACAGTCACGGCCTCCTGGACCCGCACCTGTTCCCTCCCTGACCATTCCTCCCGGTGAGCCTGGCCTGTGTGCGGCGGGCCTTCCGCTGGAATCTTGTCCTCTCTGCCCCACGCCTGGGCAGATGCTCGTCTTCAAGTGAGCGAGTGAAGCCGCAGTTCCTTCTGGAAGCGTGGACTCAGAGCTGAGGGGAGGTTGTCACCACGAGGTGACCAGCAGGACTTCTGAGGCCTTCCAGGCCCGTCTGCCCCCCGCCCATGACACACTCAGGGGTCCAGCCTGCTGGCCTGGCTTTGGCTGCCACAGGGACGCCTGGCCCCCAAGCCTCTGGGCAGGAGGCTTGGGGACAGTTTCCAGGTTGGGGCTCCCGGCCGGGCTCCCAGGGCTGTAGGGGTCGTGATGACCGGAGGTGCTGGGGGCAGCGGCCCCAGGTCCCAGGGCTCCCCCCACAGGGTCCCCGCACATGCGGCGACGGTGCAAATGTGGACATAAAGGTAACAGTCCATTTTACTGCTTCCAGACGGCTCCACATCTCAGCAGGTAGTCAGAGGCGGATGGCAAACTGGATTTCCCGGGGCTCCCCCAGGGGTGTTTCTGCACTATTGAGAGACCTCCAGGAGCGTGTCTGCCCCACGTGTGGGTCAGGGATGTGCTGGTGACTTTTCTGCCAGGAACCAGGAACAGGTGCAGAGTTGGATTCCTGGTGGGATGGTTGGCATCCACATGCATTTGTGGAAAGCTGACCTCTCTTCTGTGCTCAGGAGCCTGGGGGAGCTGGAAACCAGGCCCCTACATCCTGCCGCATGGGCCCGGCACCTTGTTTGCAAGGGGGAGCGTGTGGGGGCAGGAGCTCACAGCCATTTCCCCCCAAGGCACCCCTGCCCAGTGGGAGCAGACTCTTGCCCTCTGATGCCCAGGAGTTGCCAGCAGCTGCCGTTGGCGCAGGATAGGTCAGTTCATGTGGATGGAGGAGCTGAGGTCAGTGGGCACACACAGGAGCCAGGGAATTGGGCTGAAGCAGCCCCCATGGCTGTCAACATACTTTTGTTGAATTCACAGAATTAAGGCCACAAGGGGAGTCTGTGAGGTCGTGGTGAGTGCTGGCCGGGACACTTTCTCCATGTGGTCCTGGCAGATGGACACCCACCAAGTGAGTCCTTGGTGAGATGCCCTGTGGTCCATGGGGAAGCCCCCACCTGCCCCTGATAAGTGCGAGAGGTGTCTGCCGGCCTGGAGGGGACTGTCCGCCAGGCTGAGCCGAGGCCAGGTGTAGGTGGGCTGGTGAGGGGCTGGGGGCAGAGAGCAGAGGGGCCTTGATGTCCAGCTGAGTAGACCCTGGGCGTTTGTCCTTGACTCGCGGCTGATGGAGGGACCTCTCCGGCTCTGTCAGGGCCAGGGGGTGCCTCAATGCCTCCCTTTCTATTTTGGCTTCACTGCGAGGTTTGTGGGATCATTTCCCAGCCAGGGATCAAACCCACAACCTCTGCAGTGGAAGCTTTGGGGAGTCTCACCCACTGAACCACCAAGGAAGCCCCTTTCCCCTCCTTCTAAGAAATGCCAGGCGGGGCCATGGGGTGGAAGAAGACCCCCCAAGACTTCTTCTCCCAAAGGCCCTTGCTCACCCAAGAGGGCCAGACCTCTCAGTCAGTGTGAGACCACTGTGTGCCACGTAGGGGTGGGCGCCCCCAACGCCTGGCGACCCAGCAGTGAGGGCGCTGTCTCCCTGGTGAGGAGCTGAGACCTCGGGGCCGGGACTCTTACCTGGGCTGAGGGAACAGGCCCGGCCCCTGAACTCCTGCCCACCCATTTGCAGAAGAAGCAGGTCGAGTCCCTACTTCTGTGACCAGCCAGTTTGTTGGAAATTGACTGTCTCGTTAACATGTCACCAGGGGCTTGGAGAAAACTGGTCCAATTGGAAAATAAACTAAATAACGTGATCAGGCGCTGAGCAGATTGGTCAGACTCACACGGGGGAGAAACTCTGATACAGACGCGCTGGGTGCTGAAGAGTCCCCATCGAGAGAAGCCCCTGGACAAATAAATGCTCGCGTGTTATTTCACACTCGAGACGATCATCACAAATCTCCCCCTTGGCCGGAGAGTCGGTAAACACTTCAGACCTGGCAGCAGGTGAAGACAGACTCACCGCCTGGCACAGGGTCGGGAACCTGGTACGGTTGATGCCGCCCGCGAAGGCGGAGCAGGTCAGGGCCGTGTGGAGACAGACGTTCAGGAGGGTGTGCCGGCCCGGGCGGCTGATCCGGATGGCGCTGCGGGGCGAGAGCGCGGTTAGCAGCCGGCTCCCGGGGCGGGGCGAGGGGCGGCCGCGGCTGCACAGGCCGCGCTCTGTCCCACAGGACCAGGCTGGAAGCCACGGGCTGATGGGGACGGGCTGGGAACAGCACGCCAGGGAGACCAGGCCGGGGGCAGATGGACGGACTTGCCGTCCACTCTAGCTTGTGGCCTCGGGTGCTTGGCGTAAAGTCACCCTGGGATGCTGGGCCTGGACGTCTCCGGTCGTCAGACAAACGAGGATCTAGAGGTCCTGGGACCTCAAGACTTGTCCGAGGTCACGGGGGAAGCTGTGTGTGTGGGAGCCGGTCTGGCTTCCTCATTCCCC
Source organism: Moschus berezovskii (assembly GCF_049115385.1). NCBI lineage: Eukaryota > Metazoa > Chordata > Mammalia > Artiodactyla > Moschidae > Moschus > Moschus berezovskii. The sequence goes on along the minus strand of NC_142471.1, from coordinate 97,471,118 downwards.
GGGCGGGGTTCTTCGTGTCTGATGGGAGTCTGCACCTTGGGAGAAGGCTGTGGCTGACTGACGACCCCACAGCCGTGACTGCCGCAGAGGACGCTGCTTGGGGTGGAGTCCACGCCCAGGGCCAGCCCGGAAGTGCCCACGCTAGGCTTCTCAGCCTGTGCCTGCAGCTGGGACTGCGACCACAGCTTCTCTGCGGCCTCGGTCACACTCAGGCCTCTACCTCTGGCCCTGGCCCGCGATGTGCCCAAGCTTCTCCCCGACCACATTTATGACTGTGGTCTGGGCTCTGCCCATGGCTCTGCCCATGGTCTGGACCCTGATGGTGGCCGGGACTCCTCCTCACATTTCCCAGGTCATCTTTGAGGGATATAGAGAACCCACTGGACTCCCCTATGGATGGCCAGCCCAGGGCAGGGTTGCTCCGAGGGTTGTGCGGCTACTCTGACCTCCTTGGGGTGCAGGCTGTCGGGGCCCTTGGAGGAAGAATACGTGTCACCCGACGGGATGAGAACGTGAGGCCTGGGACGTCCGACCCCAGCACTCAGCCACCCGCGGCCACCAGGGCCACCCGGGCCTGTGAGGCACCTTCCGGGGACTCCTTTCTACACGAGGACGGGGTGGGGGCCTCACCTCTGGTGGACGACGTAGGTGGCGGCGGAGGCCAGCAGACAGAGCAGCATGACAGCCGTGCAGGCGTACACCACAGGGTGCAGGAACTCCCCTGGGGACGGGGGCAGGGAGAGGACAGTCCTCAGATCCTGGAAAGGACATGGAGTACACACGTGACCAGCATGGCCGGGCTCTCCCAGGACCTGCGTCCGCCCTGCAAGGTCCCGGAGGCGGTTCCTGCACCAGGAGGAGACTTGCTGGGAACGTCTGGGGCAGGGGCAGGGCCCCCAACCAGGGGAGCGCTCAGGGCAGAGGTGCCCAGCACTCTGCTCAGCTGCAGGTGTCCCCGTGGGCTCCGATGGCCGCCTCCCCAGGGGCAGCGCCCTGCTGGGCTGGGGGTCGGCCCGCCAGCCTCCCTCCGTCCCGGGGGCGCGGGTTGCCTGGAGCCCGCTGCCGTCAGATGTGCCTGTCTGATGGCACCGCCCCGGGAGGCTCCTGTCGGGTTGCCCCCAGGTCCCTCAGTGGGCCACACACCCGTTGACATGCTGCCGGGAAGGTCTCCCAGGAGAGTCTGTGCCGAGGCTCGGTGGTCCTGCCCGGTGTGGAGCCGCCCCAGACCCCTGCGGTGTCCCGCCTCCACTGCGAGTCACACGAGAGCCCTGCTGTGGGCGGCGTCCCCACAGTCCAGGGGTGCTGGGTTTCAGGGACCGGCTCAGGTCAGACACAGTCCCAGGGCAGCCCTGACCCGAAGGGGCCAGAGCCTTTGTGAGAAGGGGAACAGCAGGAGAGGCCGCAGTGGCATTGGGGAGTGGGGGCGTCTACAAGGCGAGGAGTGGCCCCGGGACACCAGCCTCCTGGGCTGTGGTTTGAGCCTCCTGCTCCTGGGGCTTTGCCACGGCCCCCTGGGGAAAGCCTCTGCCCGTGGAGTGGGCACTCTGGTCCCCACTGCCCAGGTCAAGGGCGGGGTCCGTGCTCCATGCCCCGAACCCGTTGCTCTGCTGGCGCAGCCCCAGGGGACATGCTGGCTCTGGAGGGCACACTGCGGGCCAGGCTGGGCCTGCAGCGTGTGGTCCAGTGACCTTGTGAGACCGCCTGAGCTGCCCTGGCTGTGCATGCAGGGCTGGTGCTCAGGGTTGGGCTCTGCTCTGCTCCCCAGACCACAGTGTCCATGCTGAGGCACCTGCCCCTGGCCGAGTGGGCAGCAGAGGCGGCTGATGGCGCCTCCAGGCGGCAGCGGCGGGGGACGGAGGGGCACCCCGAGAACACCTGGGCCTGTCCACAGCAGGAGGCAGGAAACTGGCTGCTTGTCTCCCAATGGACGTTTCTTAGCCCAGAGGACACGCGGCCTGGCCGGCCCGGGGCGAGCTCAGAGACGCCACTCCGGGCCCAGCCTGGCCCCTGCTCCCTGACTTTGCTCTGATGCAGACTTGGGTGAGGACAACGGCGGAGGGAATCCGGTCCCTGGGAACAGGCACTCCATGACCTGGATGCCAAGGTGACCTCGGCGTCTGGCTGCCCGGGGGCCCAGCGGACGAGTGATGCAGGAACAGTGCCCGTCCCAGAGTGAGTGGGCAGCCGGGAAGGCGCCGTGCTGCTTGCAGACCCCAGGCCGGACACGCGCTGTCCGCCAGCCCCAGTCCTGACCGTCCACAGGCCCCGAGGGCCCCTGTCTGACACACATGGTCTCAGCAGGACGCGGGCCGGGCTCGGGGGAGAGGCAGGAGGGGGACACGGGCCTCAGGATGACAGGGGAGCTGGCTGTGTGTCCTGGGGACCCCGTTCCAGTACCGGGAAGGTGGTGCCCTGAGGGGCTGCGGTTAGACCCTGGCAGGACTTGGGCCACACCCCAAGGAGCCGCTTCCGAAGGCATGGAGGCCGTTGGGCCTGTCCTGTGGCCAGGAGTCTGCACCCCGGGGACAGGGCCTCCCGACAAGGCAGGACAGGCTCCCGGTGGAGAGCAGATGCCTCACGAGGGGGCGGCGGGGCGGATGCCAGCGCTGGGGTCTCACTTTCGGGGCATTGGGCTCCCGCTGGCAGCCCGCCCCTGGGGCCCCGCGCATCTGGAACTCTGAGCGTCTCCGGCAGGCGAGGGTGGGAAGGGGTCTGGTGCCCAGGAGTCCCGCGGTGTTTCTGCACCTGCCAGGCTCCATGGGCGCTGGCCTCCTGCCAGACACCGCTCACCACAAACGTCGAGGAAAGACAGGTCTTCTCGGTCAAGTCCTGATACCAAAAGTTCTTTTCTTCCTAGAGTCCTCGGCTGTGACGGTGTGGATTCAGGTCTGACGGGGCTCTAGAGGTGTCCCCGGGCCTGTGCATCACAGGAGATGAGGGTTTGCCCCTCCGGTGACGTCCTCACGGGCTGAGGCCACCTGACTCATCACGGAGGCACACCGGGGCCTCTGTTTCTGGTTCCACATCCACACGCGAGAGCCGCCGCAGGTCCGGCTTGGCCGGCTCTCTCTATTTCTGGTTCCACATCCACACGCGAGAGCCGCTGCAGGTCCGGCTTGGCCGGCTCTCCCAGGGACCCAGTCGGGACTCACGCCCTCAAGGCCTTGCCCGGAGCTGAAGGGCCCAGGTGGGGCCAGCCTCCCCGGGGCTCACAAGTTGCTTCCCCACCTTCTCCGGGCACCGTCATTACCCCTCAAGACGGAGGTCAGACCTCCGACTCTTGTCTGGGGGGTCAGGGACACGGGGGCGGGGGCGGTTGAGCAAAGCAAGCGTGTGCTTCTGGGTGCAGTGTCCATGAGGTGGCCTGACGACTGCGTCTGTGGAACGCTGGCCCAGCTGGGCTGCGAAGGGGGAGCCTGTGCAGGGCCTGAACCCGTGGTGGAGAGCTGCCCTCCAGCGCATGCGAGCTGCCAGGTTCTGTCCACACGGGGAGACCCCTTTCTGCTGTGCCTAGGAAGAGCCGGGAGTGCTTCTCCTGCAGCAGGAAACCATCTGGGAGCATCGGTTCTGGACAAAAAGGCGTTTCCTGGGCACGACGCCCATGCGGCCGTGGAGCAGCCCCGGGGTCACCCTGCCTTCGCAACACCTCCTTTCCATCCGCAGGCCCAGGTTGAGGCCTTGTGTGGTGGTGGGAGGTCTTCAGCCGCCAGCAGTGGCACCCACAGAATATGCTTCGGGAGAGACAGAGATTCGATTCCACTTGGCCTCCTGTTTCCGTTTCCTTCTCCAAATCAGACTTGTCAACAGTGCTTTCTACATTTTTAGAGGTGACATTTAAAATTCAAACTAGGTAATGCAAATGGCGATACATTTTATATTTTAAAGTTCACTCATGTACAAGTGCCTCTCGGAAGAATCCACTCTGCAGGCATTCCACCAGCAAAACCCTTATGATGGTCCAGCACCTGGTCAGATGGCACCCGATGGGAAAGGCCCGCGGAGGCTGTGGGGCAGCCGTGTGCTGGGACCAGTGACCAAGGATGGAGCGTGGGCCTCCGGGCCAAGAGATATCCAGAGAACCCAGGGAGGAAGGGAGGCGAAGCAACCCCGGCCTTCGCACGGACGAGGCAGGGCCTGCCCCAGCTGCGGGGCCAGGGCTCACCATCCCACTCACATCTTTGCCCACAGGACGGCCAGTCGAGGCCACGGCAGGGTGTGTCAGTGGGGTGTGCCAAGGCCACGGTGGGCTGTGTCTTGTCCTGAGGCCCTGGGCTCCGCTGCCCCGTGGCACCCGCAGGCTCTGAGCGGTGGTCCTGGGGCAGCTGTCCCTGTGGTCTGGCTCGCATTTCCCTTTCATTTCCCTCTTCCTGTGATTTTCTTCGCTGTGTCCTCTCTGGTACGTTCCGCAGTCACACACCAGGATGTGGAGAAAGATAAGAAGACAGGAGGAAGCCGCCAGCTCAGGCGTCGCCCGTCTGATCACACGAGGTGAAGTGGCCTCTCCGGGCTGCGGGTCAGACTGTCTCTGGGCGTCCATCCTGTGCACTCAGACGTCCAGGCTGGGCCCGTGGGCAGCTGGAACCTGGCGTTGTCCCAGCCCAGACAATCCTGTGGGCCCTGGGGCCCCTCCTCTGCCGACCTGTCCCTCCTCCCCAAGGGAGTCCGGGAGGGCAGCTGCACAAGGGCAGGCATCTGCTCGTTCGGGGCACACGCCATCCTGACGGGGAGACGCTCAGGGGTGTGTGGCGTCAGCTTTTGAGGGTGTGCGGGCTGGCTGCACGACGAGGAACTCTGAAGAAAACACACTGAGAACTACCACGGGCTTCCTTCCGGACTGAGGTCACGTGTGTGAAACGGTCCCCACCACGGGGAAGCAGCGGGGGGCGACACACTGAGACGCAGGCAGGTGCCTAAGCTGTTGGAAGGTGATATATTGGCCCTAAGGGGACACGGCAGGCAGGACGGACCCACTGGCGCTCTGGGGAGCTGCAGGTGTGGCAGGCGGGTCAGCTGAGCCAGGGCCCGAGCCCCTCAGGTCTGGCTGGGTCCCCCTGGCCCAGATGGAGCCCCTGGACACCCTGGGGGCCCCCTACCTCCCATTGCTCCTCGGCTCTGGCTTCCTGGCCCCTGCCCTGCTGGTCTCTCTGGGGTTTTACTTCTGTCCTTCTTGGGGGCATGTGGGTGCTCCTGTGTGGATTGGGGCCCCAGAGTGGTATCTGGCCTTGGGGGTCCTCTCACCCTGTCCTGGCCCCGTGGGACCCAGCGAAGGTCAACCCTGCTCAGAGCCAGCGGGGCTGCGCTGGGCTTTCCTTGGGCCAGCCCAGGCGCCGCCGCTGAGCAGGTCCCCGAGGTGCTCGGGCCCCAGGGTCAGTGAGCTCACCCTCCGACCACGCGTGAAGCCATGGGGCTGTGGGAAGCACATGCGCTAGCCCTGCCACCTAGCCAGTCCCTGGCGACAGGTGTGGCCGGAGAGCCATGCCTGTGGGACTGCCAGACGCCGCACGCAGGGAGGACAGAGCACCCAGCCGGGACGGTCTTCACTCCCCTTCCAGACACGTCACTTTGTTCCCTGGTAGACCTTGTCCTCAGAGGTGACTGTGAGGATCACGGGGCTGCTCGAAGGGGAGTGTGGACGGGGCCATCGCAGGAGCAGCAGTGCAGGTGGATGCTGTTAGCCCCGGGACGAGGGTCAGGGCCCTGAGGGCGGGCAACGGGGCCCAGCTTGGCCGAGGAGGCCGGGCTGCAGGGTGCAGGCCCCCCGCCCCCAGGGGTGTCTGCCGTCCCGTCAGCCCCGAGGGCACACAGGAAGCTTGCTCAGAAGGTGGCACAGGCTCCAGCAGGCCTGCCTACAGACGCTCAGGGCTCAGCGAGGTTCAGACGCGGCCACAGCCTCACTCAGGGCCTGGAGTCGGGGCAGCCAACCGCCGGGGCCAGGGCTGAGCAGGTGGCTGGAGGGGGCAGCCTGGGCATGGGGCCAGAGCCACCAGCCAGCCGGCTTTCCTCCCCACGGCCCCCAGGGCCCTCGAGCAGCTGCCCCACGGGCTCCCAAACACGTGTGGGAACATGCTTGCGCCAGACCCGCAGGCTTAGGCTTGGGTGCAGCCGCTCCTTTCAGAAACGCTCCCCAGTGTGAATGTGACTTCTTAGGACTGGAACCAGCGAGCCACTAGGTCCGAGCTCTCTGGACAAGGGCGCCCCAGCTCTCCTCCCATCGCAGACTGGCCCACGTGGCATGGGTGGGAGCTGGGGGCAGGGTGTGGATGGACTCACGGCGAAGAAGGAGTTTGACGGGTCAGAGAGGGTCAGAGACGAAGGTGAAGATGGGCCTGATGCTGGGGCCCCTGGACCGGCAGCTGTGGGGCCCCAGGGGCAGAGCTACCCCACCCCCAGGCAGCTCAGTCCAGCCTGTGTCTGCCGAGGACGGGACCCAGACTGTGAATGAGGGTCTGAACTGGAGGAGGCGGGGCTTCAAACACGGCCATGTCGGGGCGCACCCACAGGGCAACAGGTGCCTGGCTTAGAGCTGGGGGCCCGGCTGGGGGCCCCGGGGCGCACGCCGCCAGACGCTTGAGAGGCAGGTGCTGCCCGCTCCCTGCTTCTGAGCCCTCGAGATGAAGCTGACCTTCAACAAAAGGCATCGCTCTTGTTTGGACATTTCAGATCAAACAGGAAGGGAGGGAACAAGGACAGCCCCCGCTTGTGGAGGCTCTGGTCTGCATCCTCAGCCCTGACTTGGGGTCCGAGCCCTGGCCGTGGGGGTGCCATCCTTGGCCATTGGCATTCTCTGCACGTGCGGCCGCTGCCCATCTCAAGCGGGCACAGTGTGTCCTTTACTGGAATCCAAACCGGCTGCCACCGCAGGGAAGTGCCCTGGGCCTGCAGGCCGAGCCCCCGCACGCTGGCTGCGCCCCCGCACGACAGCCGCGCCCCCTGTGCTGGAGAGGGGCCTCCTTGCCGCTGAAGCCCACCCACGTCCCCTGCCTTGCGTTTGCCAACTTTCCGATGGGAAGGGCTGCGGTGGGAGGGAGGGCGGAGCGCAGGGCCTGGGGCCAGGAGAGGGCAGGACCCCAGCGATCCCCGGGGGCCCCCAAGCTTGGGGTCAGAGAGGTTTTCACAGGTGGCGGGCAAGGCCGGGGCAGGCCGCCGCCTCGCCTGACTCAGTGATTCAACATTGCAGCAGGCCGCTAATTAGTATGATCTCCGTGAGCCGCCGCGGAGCAGCAGCCCGCGGCCCGCCCGGCCCCGCCCCCGGGCCCCGCCGGCGCCCCCCGCCCAGCGGAGCTCGCAGCAGCTCGCTTCCCGGGGGAGGGGGCGGTGCTGAGCCCCGCCGCCTGTACTCACCATGGGCGCAGCGAAGTTACTGAAGTGTGAGCAGGGGTGGAATGGCCCGGCCGCCTATGTCGCTCCCTGCTCCCCGCCAGCCTCCATGGCCGTCCGGAAGGTCAAGCTCCCCCGCAGGGGCCGCGGGGTCGAGCCCCGGGCGACCGCGGCGATAGGGTGGGTGCGGGGGCAGCGGCCGCCCCCTTCTGTGGAGACAGGGAAGGCCGGGTGGCGGGAGTCCTCCCCGCATCCCGCATGCCCGCTCCCCTGGGCAGCCCCCCGCTCCGCGCAGCAGCAGCAGCGCCCCCCGGAGTCTGCCCCGCTCTGGTTTCTCTCGCCCCAGCCAGCCTGTTGGAGTGTCCGGATCTGGGCGTCTGGGTCAGGCAGAGGCTCGAGGACGACCCAGGGCCTCAGGGGCCTTGGAGGGATGGTGCCCCCGGGAGCGCTTCCTTCTCCATATTTAAGAATTGGCCTCTGCTCGCCATCCAGCACAGGACTGTCAGTCCACTCTCAGGCTGCAGGAGTCACGTACAGCATGTCTATCAGCTCAGCCAAGAGGCTCCAACCATCCCCCTCGAGCAGCCAGACCCCGGCCGGCGAAGCCTCTGCTGCCTGGATGCGGCCGGCATCTCCCCAAACAGCCCGGTTTCCCTGGTGGCTGGGTTCCGTCAGCGGAACCCAAAGTTGTTCAGAATCTGCATTTGCAAGAGCAGGCACAGCCTGCCCCTGGCAGGTGCTGATGCCCCGGGGACGGCCTGGGGAGTGGACGCTGCGGCCGAAGGCTCCGACCTGGCCCCCCCACAGCCGTGTCCCCCTGCCTCCTTGTGGCGGGGGCACCTGCGGCGCGGACCCTGGAGAAACGCAGCCCAACTTCTCACCTATTTTGCCGAAAAGAACCGGAGTGGCCGCAGTCCTGTGCTTCCCGCTGGCGGAGAGGCGGGGCGCGTTCCCGGGTCTGGGGAGCCGCGGTCCATCCCAGGGGCAGCGCGCCGGCTGGAGAGTGGAGTTATCAACAGATTGCAAGACCGCAGCCCGGCCGGCCCGGCCTGCCGGGGGTGAGCCGGAGCCAGGAGCGCACGCTGGCCGCCCTTCTCGGCAGGCGGCTTCCCGAACTCCGCGCGATGATCGCCGGCGGCCGCTGCGCCTGCCCCCGCGGGCGGGCGACGGCCGGGGACGGGCCGGTCGGAGGCTGAGCCGTAACCATGGGGACGGGGGAGGCGCTGACGCGCGCGGCGGCTCCCTGCGGCAGCGGCGATGGTTCTTCCCAGCCAGCCCGCCGGCCCAGGCTCCGCAGAGCCGATTTAAAGAGACACCCGGCGGTTTCGCCGCCGCTGCCAACAGAAGGACAGCTCCCATCAAAACACCCCCCTGGGGGAGGCGGGGTAGTGGTGGGAGCTCTGTGTTATTCTGGCAGGACGCCCCTGTCCCTCTAGGGCTCTGGGAACACAAATAGGAACAAGGAAATTGATTTCGGAGGAGTTTTCACAGTTCTCCTATTAAAATATTCTCAAATCCAAAGATGGCCACAGCGGGGTGAGCCCACAGTGCATCCCAGCGTGAGTCAGCAGGTGGTCCTGCCCTGTCGACGGGCCTCAGCTGTGCAGAAAGAGCCCCCGACCCCGACCCCAGACCCCTGCCCAGTCCAGGGTCCCAGACCCTGCCCGGAGCTAGAGCTGGTGACAGGGCTCCCAGAAGAAAGCTGAGCAGGTGGGGGCAGGGTCACAGGGATCTCTGAGTGCATCCCCAGCGCTTCTGTCCCCAGGGTGCCTGCTGTTCCCGCTGCCCCTCCGTCACGGGTCCTGAGCTTCAGCTGAGGGACAGAGACCCCCGAAGGGTGAGGGGTCATCCGGCCGCCCAATGGGTGCTGTCAGCGCTGACTGGAGACCCTCCTGCCCATGCCCGGCCCACCTAGCGTCCTGGGGCGGCTCCCGCAGGCGCTGGAGGGCACAGCGGAGGTCCCCAGGCCCGGTTGGTGGTCTTGGACAAAGGGGACGGGGGGTGGTGGGAAGACCACCCTGGATTGGAGGGATGTTCTGAGCAGATCCCCCCAAGTTGAGGTGGACCCCATGGGGCATGTGTCTACCTGCAACTCCACCCACAGGCTGTGCCGGGAAGGGAAACAGGTGGACCCAGGTCAGCTTGCTACTGCCGCTGGGTCCCCAGCCCCGAGATGACTGAAAGGTCACGGGCCAGGCGTCCAGGAGGCCGGCGGGGCACTAGGAGGAGGCCCCGGGGATGACCCTCTGTCCTTGCGCCCTGGGCGCAGTGTGGAGACCCGCCCCGCCCTCGGAGCAGGGGGTGCAGAAGCAGAGGTCGCTTCTGGATGGTGCTGGAGGGATGCAGAGGGCGGGGGGCAGCCTGGAGGAACCCCTCTGAGCCCAGGCCTCAGCCCCAGCCAGGGCCCGTGGGCTTCAAGGCAAAGGCTGGTCGAGCTCAGGCTCCCCAGGGGTGCAGGGGGATGCACGGAGTGCTCTGGGGGCTCTTTGGGCAGATGGGCCTGGCTGGTTGCTAACATCCTGACCCTGCACTTGGGGCCTGGACGCAGTGCAGCCAGCTCTGAACCCCAGCGTCAGCTTGGGTGAGGGCAGGGGGCCCCTCCGGATGAGGCCACCCTGGGAGCAGCGTCTGCAGGCTTTAGGCTTAGTGAGGGTCGGGGAGCTGAGCTCCCTGCCATCCCTCCTCAGGCTTGGGCTACCGGTGCTCTGGCCCCCAGGCTGCCCACAGAGGGTCACGAGCCCAGTGACCCCCCCAGCCCAGCGGCCGGGCTCCATGCTGGCCCAGCTCAGAGCACAGAGCCAGCGCCGTGCCCGCAGCAGCCACGGCAGCCTCATGCCCTCTCCCTGACATGGTGGCCTCCGCTCAGAGGACCCAGAGGGCCCCCTGAGGATGGGTCATGAGGGCGAGCTTTATGACGGGGCCTCAGGCAGCTGGGCTGGGTCCACCTCAGGTCCCCTCCGTGCCCTGAGTGTCTCTGCGGTCCGTGAGTGGAGCCGATGCTTCCTGGAGTTTGCATCTGACCGTGAGCCAGGCTTGGCGGACTCTTGGGCCCTTCCAGTTTCTGATGCACCAAGGCTGTCTTCCGAGCAGACATGCACCTGCTCAGGCCTCCCGCTGGCACCGAGCACTCACTCCTGAAACCTGCATGGTTTCTTCGCAGGAAAGCAAGAGTCTCCAGTGCAGTGGGCTCCGGGCCGACTCACAGCACTGCGCCTTTGCCTCCCTTCACGAAGGCGCATGTCTGGCACATTCTGTGAGCTCAGGACTCCCCAGCAGGAAGATCTTCCAGTTGCCAACAGGGTGGGCAGCCCCGACACCCTTCCGGCAGCCCCTCAGCCCTTTATCCAGCCCCCCTGGAGAGAAAGTCACTTCCAATGAAGGGGTGACCACAGCTCTCCATGGGGGTGCTGGCACGGGGTGGAGGGCAGGTGGGCGGGAGGGCTGGGGCCCTGGCCCCATGGCCAGAGGACGTCAGGTACCTGCTTGTGTGAAGCCAGGAGACAGCCTGCTGCTGCTGCTGCTCCAGACAGCCACAGGGTGGATGGGTTCACAGGTCAGCGGGGGTAGGGGTCAGATTGAGACCATGCCCCACCCCACCTCCCTGGGCCTGAGTTGGGCCTAGGGACATGGAGTTTCAGGCCGGACCGGCCTCCAGGGTGAGCGCTGCAGGGAGCCTCAGGCTGCCGGCTTCCTGGACACGGCGTTGGGGCCAAGCGCGGGATGGGGGTGGCGTTGGTGGCGCTTCTGGGCTGGCCCCCGAGGCCAGATGCACGGCCGACCGTGTGCTCAAATCCACTGAGCTGAGCAAAAACCCACTCTCCGGTTGCCATGGCAACCAACAATCTCCCCCAACAGCGTCAGTTTGAATTTGTGCAGAACATTTCTAACAAAGATTTACGTCAACAAACTCACTCTGCCCTGAGGTCAAGCTGAGTCTGAGAATAAAAGCAAACGCACCATGTTCCTGTGGCTGCTCTTCCTCTCCCGAAGGCTCTCAGAGCCCCCGGAGAGCCAGGCCACGCCCGGGGCAACCTCCTGCTGGCCACCAGTGACCCCTGGGTAGCCTTGGGGGTTTCACGCTGAGAGCCTTGTGGGGTCCGTGTCCACGCACGCACACCCCTACAGGGCTTCAGTGCATCCTGGGGTACAGGGTTCCCGTACAGGGCTTCAGCGTGTACAGGGGTACAGGATCCCCATGACCTCGGGTCCCACAGGCTGCGGTCAGCCTGGATGTGGGGCTGCTGCCTGGCAGAGTCCAGGACGCTGCCCGCCTCTCTGAGTGCCCCATGCTGGCAGCGGGGCCAGTCCTCCCCACCCCCGGGGCTCTCAGTCCCCCTCACCTGCCTGCATCCTTCAGGCCCATCAGAAGGGTCCCTGAGAAGATGCTTGAAGGAAGAGGAAGGGTGAGTGGTGGATACTCGGAGCAGACAGCGCTTCAGTGTCACAAACACAGCCGGTTTCTCTTTTCCTTTCTGGCAATCCCCAACTCACCCCATTTTTCATTTCCTCCCTTCTCTCAAATCACATCTGCTTTCCTCCTTCACAGCTTCAGACCCTCCCGGAACCCAGACTCTCACTCCAGGAGCGAGTCCTGGAGCCGCCGTGGGATGTGGGGTGGGGGGTGAGCTCAGCCCCCGCCGTGCTGGGGGCTCCCAAGGCGCCGTTTGCCTGGAGGATGTTCTTGGAGGAAGAACAGTTCAGAGGCTGCTGGGGACGAGGGGGACAGCCAGAGCCTGAGGATCCCCCACTGGTTTTGCCGCCGGGGGTTCCTGGCTGGTGTCGGGGAAGCAGCGGGCAGGGCGGGCTTGCCCTTAGCTGCACAGCGATCCTTGATGAGCTGCAACTGCACTGGGGCCCCTGGGGTCAGCCTCCCCATCTCAGTCTGCCTCCCCACTCCCCACTTCCTCCTGAGCGCACAGCCCCCTCTTCCAGGACACAGCCTTCTTCCTGAGGTCTTGGGTTAGCCCATCAACCGGACAGCCGTGGTGACCAGGCTCTCGGCAACATGTGAGGGGTGTGGGAGCACTCCTTGAGCATGGCCACGTGGGAAGGCCCCTCTGGAAGGTCCACGCCCTGCGGTGCACCCCAGAGGCAGCGGGGACCTGCAGCTGCACCCCAGCCTGTTTGAGCTTCCCTCGCAAATTGTGAAAACAGATTTGCTAGAGACAGTCTGGAGGCAAGAACACACCTGCTCTCTGCCCTCCAGACACAGTTCCAGACCCACGACCCCGAGCTGTAAGCCAGCCTGCGTCCACTGCCAGGAGGCCCAGGCTGCACACCCACAGGGGCAGGCTGGACACGCACAAAGGCCCCGGAGGCACCTGGTCCCTCTACGCAGGGTTGGGGTTCAACAGGCCCGGGGGCTCCCCTGCAGCGCCTGGTGGGGAGCAGACACCAGCACACGTTCGGGCGAGGCGGCATCCTGGCTCCCCTTCCGTGGAGGCCAGCCGGGCTGACCACGGGTGGGGCAGCCAAGGGTCTGCCGGGGGCACGGCTGAGCCCAGCCCCGAGCCGGCTCTGCAGGCGTGAGGAGCAGGGCAGAGGCAGTGTTCTCAGGAAGAAGCTGGGTCCAGGCTCCTCTGCTCACCCCTCCTCCGGAGGGCGTTGGGGCCGCCCACACCGATCTCAGACCCGGGGTCAGGACAGATACAGGAGCTGCGGGCAGTCAGACAGCTTCACACTTGAGGCCTCGTCCAGTTTCCAGACCTCGGTCACCAACCACACTTACAATTTCACGGGGACCTTCGGCCTCCTGCTGGGGCCAGTGTCTGGGGCGCCTGGGGGTCTCTGCAGGGCTGAGTTTGCCTGTGAGGTCCCTGCAGCGCAGAAGGGTCTCGGGGAAAACCCCTTCCGGGAGGTCCTGTCCCTGCCGTCCCCCTGCAGCCCCTGATCTTGGGGCTGTGGACTGGGACGGGGGTGTGGCAGGGCGGCAGCTGAGCCGTCCTGGGTGCCGGCCTGGCCTGGCCTGCCGCCCTCACCCGCCCTGGGATGTGCCCTCCTCCCTGCTGGAGCCCCTGTCCCCTCTGACCCTCCCATCCCACGCGCCCGGCTCCGACCAGTCTCCCTGGCCTCCACTCTCCTCCCTGGGTGCCCTCTGCTTCCTGCCCAGTCCCTGCTCTTGCCATTGGGGCCAAAGCAATTTTATCAGATTAGATGTCGTCAAAGGTGCCAATTTTGCTAAAATAATGATTTATTTGAGAGTTAATCTTCCCCAGCCTCCGGTTTTCCTCTTTGGTGCCTGGCAGGACAGATTCCAGTGCCTTGTGTCTTGAAACAGGTCTCCTCCTTTCAAAATATCCCCAAAAGAACTCTTCACACTTTGATATCTAGTCACTTCCAACCAGTTAACCTTGCTTTGAGCTGCTGGAGTAGCGGAGGTCTGGAAGAGTCTGAGCATCTGATGGGCTGGGCTGGAGTAACTGACGCCTGCTGGCTGGTCAGCAGGCCTGGAGACGAGCCCTGCAGATGCTTGCGAAGCTGCTGCTCACAGACACGTGACCGGATGTGTGTGCGCGAGTGTGCACCTGTGCGTGTGTGCTGGAGCCATCTGGGGGCCCAGGGGGTGCTGTAGGTGCCCGCAGCTTGGCAGGATGGAGGCCATTGGTCAGCTTACTCTTCTGCATCCCTCTTCCAGGTATTGCTTTCTTGACCATGCATGGCTTTTTTTCTTTTGGTAAAAAAAAACCCCAATAAAATCAGTTTAAACAATAAAAATATGAACTATTACTAGCAGTGACTTTGAAGTTTTTTTTAACTCTTTAGTCGTTTGGTTTGCTTACATGACAAAGCGGGCCGAGCAAAATAACGAAAATCAGGTACAGGTGGAAAAAAATCAAGAAATGAGGAAAGAGCAAGCATTATGACAAAGAGAAACAAAAGTATAAAACCCTTCAATTTTGAAAACGGATAACAGTTTGTGAATATGAAAAACATTTTCAAATTTCCCCTTTACCAAAACTGGGATCTTGAGGAAATAGTGGGCAGGTGTCCTGGGGGCACATCTGTGGGGGGCAGGGACGCTGTACTGTGAGGCCCGCAGGGGCGGGGGCGGGTGGGGGGAGGGACCCGGGCCCCGGGTCACGTGACAGCCCCCATCGGCTCGGGCACCCTGGGCCCCTCCAGGCCTGCAGGACCTCAGTTGTGTCCCCCAGGTGCCAACCTCATCTGCTCCGGTCCTTTTCTTCCAAGTTTATAAAAGATCCTCATTATTTCAAAACAGGGCTAACAGACCTAACCTTTGAGTAGGAAGTCCACTTGCACCACAAACTGTCTGCAGGGGCTGGGCGGGGCGAGAGGACGGGCCTGCGGGCGGTGGGCAGAGGGCCGGGCGGAGCCGACCTGGGAGAGTCCACCAGGTGGCCGGCCCTGTCCTGCTGGCCCAGCCTGCCACCTGGAGGCTGGCCCGGGGGCCAGGGGAGCAGACCCTCCCAGCTCTCGCTTGGCCCCCCAGAGGCCTCCAGACACCTCGGGCTCCCATCACAGTACCCCTTCTCCCCTCACCAGAACTTGCGCTTCCTTCAGGGACTGAGGTCCCACTGGCTGCAGGTCCTCCCCCCTGGGGGGCTCACAAACCCTCCTCACCTCCTCCGCCCGTGCCCTGGGGCTTCCCTGTCTAAACCTGCCCGGTGCCCTGGGCACCCGACGGCTCACACCTCCTTCCCTAGCCCAGCCTTCCCAGAGCTGCCCGGAGACCACAGTTGTGGGCAGAGGCTCCTGGTCCCGGGGGCAGCCCCATGGGCCTTGCTGGCGACCACGTGGGCTGCCATCAGCTCCTCTCTGCTCACCTCCTTCCAGGCGGGCAGGAGTTGTCCCTGTGGTGGGCTCCAGCCTGAACACTGGCTTCATCCCTGTTCCCCGCACGAGTCCCCTGCAGGAAGCTCAATGCCAGGGCTGGCTCGCGTTGGTCAGTCGGGTGGGAAGAAGGGGTGTGTGGTCCTCCTGTGGGACAGCCCCTGGCCCCCCTTGCTGCAGCCTCAGCTGGGCACCCCAGCTCCTGGGGCTTGTGGGGGCAGCTGCAGAGACCAACTAGGGGTCTGGCCTGGGCTTGGGGGTGGGCGGCAGTGATAGAACCAGAACCCAGGAGGGAGGGTCAGGGTCCAGGTCCCAGCAATTGGAGCGGCATCTCCCTGGGCCTGAGCGAGGCTGCCCAGGGCCTCTGGTTAGAGACACAGGGACAGAACTGCTGCTCAGGGACAGACCTGGGCCACGCTGACACTGAGGCCAGACTGGACCTCCGTCTGCTCATCACCCCACAGGCCCCCAGCAGACACAACGGCGGGGACAGCACGCAAGAAGACCCCATTTCTACAGGGAACCCCTTGGCTGTGCGTCTTAATCTGAGTCCCTCCTAAAGCACTTGCAAAATTCCGGATGAAGCAGGCCCTCCAAATGCAGCTCGGACGCAGCCGGACCCGTGCTTTCAAACCCTCCTGCGAACGTCTGCTTCTTTTTTCCTTCCTGGAGGGGCCAGCGGTTCCGATGCGGAAGTGAGCTCGCCAGTGGCCCCTGTGCGGCAGGGAGGAAGCCAATCCTGCCTCCACGTCGGATCTGTTTCTTTGACTTGCTTTTCGCTGCTTTTGTTGTTATAATCATACAGGATGGTTTGCCCCGAGAATCCTGCCCCTCTGCCTGACTGTTAAGGCCCTGACTGACAGGGCCTTCGTGCAGAACCCTGTCCACCTGTGGATGGCAGGAAGGGAGAAATGAACACATCCCCTGCCTGAGGCTTGCCTTTCTAGATGTTTGCAAGGTCAGTGGCCCTTTTGCTTTGCCTCCTCACCTCCCCTCATCTCTGATCTGTAAAACGACCTGGCACCCAGACCCCATGAGGTGGCTATTTTGAGGCGCTCGTCTGCCATTTCTCGGTCTGCCGGCTCCACAGTAAGTCTCTTCCTCGCCCCAACACCTCGTCTCTTGGGTTCTTTGGCCTATCGTGCGGCAAGCAGAGTGAGTTCGGACTCGGTGACACCTGCCTCGAGGGCCCAGGACTGGGGATCTGGTGTGTGCAGAGCCGGGAGGACGAGCTGGTCCAGGCCAGTCCCCTGGGTGCCCTGCAGGCTGTGTCTTGGGACAGACCCTGGGGAGCTGAGGTCCGGGCCAGGAGAAGGGGCTCACTCTGGGGGGTCACCTGGGGGTCCCTGTCCTCAGCCCTGCCTGTGCCTGCGGGCAGGTCCCGGGACAACACTGTGCACCCCACCCCTCTGCGAGGCCCCTGTACTGCTGGCGGAGTGCCCGAGGAGTGTGGGCTCAGGGTGCTGGGGGTGGCAGGCCCAGAGCCTGCACCTCGGTGAGCAGGCCCCAGGCTGCGGGCAAGGCCTTGGGAGCGGAGGCCCTGTGGGCCCTGTGACAATGCAGGCCCGGGCGGTCCCCCTGCTCCCGCTGAGCTTCAGCATACACCCTGGAGGCCCACAACCTCCTGAGGGACAGCTCTGGATGGGCTGTGGGGGCCTACGCACAGGTCAACCCCATACTCATGGAGCTCAGATGGAGTCGTAGACACAGGTCGCTGGAGGCGTCCACCCTGGGAGGCCTCAGAGTGGCTGGCAGCTGCCTGGCGGCCTGGGCCTCAGCAGCCAGGCCAGCACTGGTCCCTCCAGAGCATCTGGAGATCCATGGCCGGTGAGCTCAGATGGCACCCGGAGCCTGGTCTCCCCGTCCCAGGGCTGCTCTCCAGCAGGGTCTCGGGGGCATCTTCCAGGTAGTGCCTGCCTTGTGGCCTTTGGCTGCTCTGAGCCCCAGGGGAGGAGGGCAGTGCCCCTGCTGTGTGGATGGGCCTGCCTGCTGACCGTTGCCTGGACACCACGGTCCTGTTGGCCCCCTCACCCCCTTGCGGCCCCCAGGCCTCAGGGCCTGATGTCCCCAGATGGCCAAGGGCTGCATCTCCCGCTGGGCCCGCTTGAGGTGGGGAGGTGGGCGGGGGAACAGGCTGGGGATGCCCACAGCCTCTCCCAGGTTGGGGGTGGCTGGGAGGCCCCCGCAGAGGGGCTGAGAGCTTCGGCAGGCTGAGTGGGGCTCCCGCTTGGGTCACAGGTCAGGACAGGACATGTCAGTCATGACTGGAGATTCCAGGGGACAAACACATGATTTCAAAAGTGGATCCATAAAGGGGGGCTCCACCCTGCCTTCCTGTGCGTGTGTGCTGGGGAGGCCGTGGAGACAGTGGGCGTGAGGATGCCCTCAGGGAGCGTCCAGCAAAAGAAGGACAGGGACCAACGTGTCCTGCAGCCCCGGGGCCTGGGCGACACGGCCGCGACCTCCACAGGGAGGGCGGCCATGCGCTTCCCGGCCACGCCTGCTTTGGGCCCCGGCCGCCAGGGGACGGGAGTGTCACCTGCAGACACACGAGCGCGCCGGGCTCCACCGCGAAGCCAGACGCAGAAACAAAGGAGTTCGTCTCTCCACAAAAGCGCGTGAAGAGAGAGTGATGCGGCCAGCCACAGCTCAGGGACCTCGACCCCATCTAAAGAGAAACTAAAAACCTTAAGATGGTCTGGAAGACGGGAACACGTTTCTGATGACACCCCGGACTTTTCTCTGTTTTACAGGGGCTGGTGGAGGCCTTCCTAGGGGAGGATGATGATCAGGCCTTGCCCCCGGCCGCCCGTGCCTGGTGGGGTCAGAGCTGCAGTGACCACACTGTCGTCTTGGGGGCTGAGTGACCTCCCTTCACCCTGACCCGCATGGTGGGGTGTGTGTGTGTGTTTACAAAGAGCTGTCGTCTGTCTGGACCCCAGCTCTGTGAGCGGGGCCCCTGTGAGACCCGGGCTCTGACCTCCACATCTCCTTGTATCCGAGTCGTCCTTTGCTGGAGCGGCCCAGCAGCCGGGCGAAGCCTCTGGTGCCATGTGTCCCACAGTCTGCAGCTGGGCCAGCCTCTGGCTGCGGACCTCTGCTCAGCAGCCACAGCCCTGGCCCCAGACGCCCCCCTGCGTTCCGGTGGCCTGGGGTCGGCCGAGGGGTGTGGGGGCAGGGATGCGGCGAGATGGATCCAAGACAGAAGTAAAAATAACGTTGTTCCCAGAATCAGTCTCCACAAGTGAGTCTGCAGCCCCGGTTATCTGTCGCCGAGGAGATTCAGGGAAACAGACTCCTGTGTCTGAA
This sequence comes from Moschus berezovskii, assembly GCF_049115385.1. NCBI lineage: Eukaryota > Metazoa > Chordata > Mammalia > Artiodactyla > Moschidae > Moschus > Moschus berezovskii. The sequence continues at coordinate 97,452,701 of NC_142471.1, read as the reverse complement.
CAGCTGCGTTTCCGCGTGCAGGCCCGCACGCTGCCGCCCAGCGACAGCCGTGTCCCGGCCGCGTGTGCTTGGGGTGGGCGCCAAGCTGGGGGAAGCGCGCTGGGCGGATGGAGTGAAACCACAGTGAAGGTGAGAGTTTGACACGCCGTGCTTTTAAATGAGGTCTTCGTGGTTCTTAATTCGCAGCGAGGTATGAAAAATGTCCATCAGTTCGACGTTTTGTGTAGACGCCCGGGCAGCCCCTTGCGGACAGCAGTGGGAAGCCCCGGCGCCCCGAGCTTCTTCCCTCGAGCTTCTCCCTGAGGCGGCTCCCTCTGTGTCCTGGGTCCCAGCCCGCAACTGGTGGCCCATGATCGCCATCATCCCTGGGGCCAGGGCCCAGCTTGCCCCGCACAGTACAGGGAGACAGGGACGCAGAGGTCAGCGACCCCACTGTCCCTGGAGGCCCCCCTGGGCTGGGTGGTTGAAGGGAGCTGGGGGAGGGCCCACGAGGCCTGAGTCTGCACCGGCCCTCCCGCCCGTCCTATTAGCCGCTGCCCACAGCCACGCGCAGTTAGACCTCTGAAGGCCCGGGTGCGCAGGCCCCTGACTCGGGCCTCCCGGGGAGCCGAGGTCGCTGCCCGGGCTGCGAGGGTCTCAGGCCACGTCGTCAGCCTGTCGTTTCCGCACTCCCACCGTCCAGGAAACCACAAGCCATGGGCCCTCAGGGTCATGAACTCCGGTGACGGATGCCAGCATAAGTGGTTTCCATGGTGATGCAGTCATTCCCGGCAGGGGGCCTCTCTTTTTGAAAGGGCTGGTTCCCCCTGGAGACTGGGGAGGGGGGCAGCCTCCTCTTGGATCTGCAGAGCTGATTTTCTTCTAAGTTGCTCCAAGGGCCATGCTCTCCTCCTGCTGGGGCTCACTGTAACAGGCCCTGTAACAGGCCCCACTGAGGATGTAGAGCCTGACAGGAAGGGCCTGCCTCTGGGGGAGAGACAGGGTGGACAAGACTGCTGTCTGAGGCAGGACAGGGGTGAGCCTGGGCACAGGGCTGCCCATTCTGATGGAGAGGAGCAAGCTGGGAGGGCTTCCAGGAGGGGGTGACCAGCAGCCTTGGAGCTAAGCCTGAAAGGTGACGGGGAGCTCACCGCATGGGAGACTGTGGGGCCAGGGCATGGAGCAGGCAGGGCTGGGGTCTCTGCGAACGAGCCTGGCCCGCTGGGGCTGTGAGCATGACACGGCAGAGGGCAGGCCGGCTCCCTGGATGCCTAGGAGGTCAGCAGGAAGGGAATCTCCTCAGGGCAAACGAAGCTGCCTGACACCCCAGGTGCAGGAGCCGCCTTCCGAGCTGGTCAATCGCAGACCACCTGAGGCCAGGACTGGTGTGAGGGAGACCGCCAGGTGGTGAGCAGCCCTGCCTGGAGTCCTGTGGGGGTCGTGGGCCCGGAGGGGGCCCTGAGGCTCTGACAGCCCTGGCCCCGACCCGGAAATAAGCATGCCCCAGGCCTCCTTCCCTCTGCACCTCTGCACTCCTTCCCAGGCTGCATCCCTCTAACCCCCCAACCCAACCCCAACCCCCCAACCCCACCACTCCCGCAGCCCAGGCCTGAGGCCCCCGACGCTGGGTGACCCCAGCCCAGAGGTGCCCCAACCGGCAGCAAGAGCCCCAAGAGGCAGGTCCTCTGTTGTGGCCGGGACTGGTGCTCGCACTGTTGGGCGGCCTGTCTGCACAGGGTCTCTGGGTGCACGGCCAGCTGCCCACAAAGCTGGGAGCCTCCTGGAGGCCTTCCCGGAAGGCACTTCAGCGGGCCTGGGGGCAGGTCGCCTCCCTCCTGCTCCTGGGTCCCCAGGAGGACTGGATGGTCCCAGGGGTGGGGGGTGGGCGGGGTCGCAGAGAGTCCAACGTTCCGAGACCACAGCCGTGGCTGCTGGGCCAAACCCACTGGCCAGGCTTCCCTCTGTTGCTTCGGGGAGATTCCAACAGCCCTTGGCAAATGCAATTAAAATCATCAGGTACGTTTCTCACAGTTGTAGGAAAACGTCAGACCTGTTTCCAGTCCTTTCGTGGCTCAGCAAATGTCTGTTGATGGTGCTTGTGGTCGGCGTGGGACACTTCAGAGTCCGCCCTCAGACCCCCAGGACGGCCAACTGGTGACCTGTCCACCCTGCTCCCTGGCCTCAAGGGCAGCTGTGGGGCCCGGAGAAGTCCCAGGCCTGGTGGAGGTCACTTTCTCTGCTCCAGGCGGCAGCCCTGCCTGGCTCCAGGCCTGAAGGACAGTTTGAACCTCCAGAGACCCCGGGGCTTCAGGCCGCATCACTCAGATGTAGACAGACAAGTTTATTGGTTCCCGTCAGAAGCAGCAGAGAATCACCCTGGGGTTTTGCAGTAATTAAAAACCAGTGGTGCTGGCTGCTGGTGTGACGAAGAGGAAACATCTCTTCTGTCTCCCGACGGGCCCCAGGCCTGTTTTCAGGAAAGAGAAAGGAAGGTTGTCATTGGCACGATAATTAAAAGAACAGAGTGCCCGGAGTTCGGGGCATCTGAGAACTGAGGAGACGGGTTGGCCGGGGGTGAGTGTGGCGCCACGCATCAGGAGGAAGGCTCCTCTGAGCATCTGACCCTGCAGGGCTGCGTGTCAGGGTTGACCTGGGGCCAGGAAGTCACCTTGTGGGGGGCCCAGGTGGTCCCAGACCCCATGCAGGGTCCGAGGCTGCCTGAGTTTCCCCAAGGAGCACACCATGACCTCCAACCTCTGCGGTCAGCTCTCCTTCACGTCCTGAGCTGGAGCTCGTAGGGGTCTAGCATGCAGAGCGGATCTGAAGGCCGAGGGTGCCCCTGTGGGGTCCTCGAGCTCTGGGGCTGGACACGAGTGGGTGGCCAGCTCTCTGGTGACCCTGAGAAAGGCCACACTTATCCCCTCTGGGTCTCGCAGGGGGCCGCTACCCCCGAGCAGTGAGGGGGGCTGGAGGCCCCTCCCCAAGGGGACACTGGGCCCATGGCCACTCCCCTGGTCAGAGGCACAGGCTGGAGCTGAGCCCAGCCTGAGTCCGAGGAGCCCCTGGCTGTTTCCTAGCTGACCCTCACTAAAAGTCCCAGCCCCTCACAGGGGTGGGGAGTGATGCCCCTGGAAGGCCTGGCAGGCAAGCGGGCCCCTCGCACTGTGGGCGCCTGTTGGAACGGGGCGGTGTGCATGAGGGGCTCAGGGTTGGCAGTGCCCCTCCACGTGGCCTTTTGGGCCTGCAGGCTCCTGAGCCCTTCAGAGGAACCGCTGCCCAGGGCTGCCTGACCCACTCCGTACCTGCTCTCGAGGCTCAATGTCTGTCAGGACAGCGGGGTGGGCTCGGGCTGCCGCAGCCCCCCTCCACACCACCCTACCACCCCAGGCATCACTGCCCCGCCAGCAGGGACAGGCCCCACCAGCACCGCGGGCAGCAGCGTGAGACCACCCGCTGAGGCCTCTGCGGACGGGGACCCCGTCCCCGAGTCCGGGGGACCCTCCACCCTAGGAAGCGGGGGCTTGGCCACCCCATGGCAGGGGGCTGGCACGGTGGGCAGGGGAGGAGGGTCTGGGGGGCAGGGAGTCCAGGGGACAAGGGGAGATGGGGGTGGTGGGCCCACGTGGCTATGAGTGCAGACGGGGGCCTGGATGCTCGCCCAGAGTCAGGGGTCCAGCCCACCAGCATCAGCTCTCTGGAGCCACCTCCAACCAGAGGGCCAAGTGCTGGGCGCACCTGCTCCCTGAGGACCTCGAGGCATGCAGTCTGCAGGGCAAGGTCGCGCCCAGCTGAGCTCTGCCCTGCCTGCCGCGGTCACTGCAGGCCCAGCCTGGAGGCAGAGACCAGTGGCGGGAGGGCGGGGGTGGGAGGACTGATGCGCATCCCAGGGGGTGAGGGCTCGGGGGTGAGAGGAGTCAGGGGGCAGGAGGCCCCCTGAGGGTGCCTTCCCCTCCTGCGTCCCCCGGCCGGCACCCACGTCCCCCCCCGCACCCCCACCACCCCCGCCCGCCCCCTGCGTTCCCCCCCCCCCCCCCCGCCAGCCGGCACCCCCTGCTGTGCTGTGACAGCCGTGCGCCCCATCCCCCGCGAGGACCGTTCCCTGTGTCCGCGGGGACCGCCTCTCGCGCACACCGCCTGCGACCAGCCCTGCCTCCAGAGCCCGCCCTTCACCACCTGTCGGCCTGTCTGCGTACAGACCGTTTTTAGAACCAGCACGAAACCTGTAATTTCTCTGTATAAAGCCAGAGTAGTTTTCACGCAGTGGCTGAGGAACTCCCGAACACGCGTGGTTCTGTAAAGTTGTACATTTGGACACTTAACATTTCCCAATGCCACCCTGTCTGCTGCGTGCCGGGCCTCAAGCCGCCCTCAGCCAGCGGCTCCATGGAGAACGAGCAGCCCAGCGTCCGCGTTCCCCAGTCTGCAAGGCAGACGCTGCCCCCAATCCGCAGCGCCTCAGAAAACTGCTTTTCTGGAGTCAGATTCGGCGTCTGGCTGAGAGGAGGGTGTAAGCGATACTTTGATGTCCTGTAATTCATCACATGCTAGTAAAGTCATGCTTAAAATTCTCCACGGAGAAGGCAATGGCAAGCCACTCCAGTACTCTTGCCTAGAAAATCCCAGGGACAGAGGAGCCTGATGGGCTACAGTCCATGGGGTCGCTACTAGCCGGACAAGACTGAGCAACTTCACTTTCACTTTTCACTTTCACACATTGGAGAAAGAAATGGCAACCCACTCCAGTGTTCTTGCCTGGAGAATCCCAGGGACGGCAGAGGCTGGTGGGCTGCCGTCTATGGGGTCGCACAGAGTCGGACATGACTGAAGCGACTTAGCAGCAGTAGCAGCAGCAAAATTCTCCAAGCCAGGCTTCAGCAATATGTGAACCTTGAACTCCCAGATATTCAAGCAGGTTTTAGAAAAGGCAGAGGCACCAGAGATCAAACTGCCAACATCCGCTGGATCATGGAGAAAGCAAGAGAGTTCCAGAAAAACATCTATTTCTGCTTCATTGACTATGCCAAAGCCTTTGACTGTGTGGATCACAATAAACTGTGGAAAATTCTGAAAGAGATGGGAATACCAGACCACCTGACCTGCCTCTTGAGAAACCTGTATGCAGGTCAGAAAGCAACAGTTAGAACTGGACATGGAACAACAGACTGGTTCCAGATAGGAAAAGGAGTACTTCAAGGTTGTATATTGTCACCCTGCTTATTTAACTTCTATGCAGAGTACATCATGAGGAACGCTGGGCTGGAAGAAGCACAAGCTGGAATCAAGATTGCTAGGAGAAATATCAATAACCTCAGATATGCAGATGACACCACCCTTATGACAGAAAGTGAAGCGGAACTCAAAGGCCTCTTGATGAAAGTGAAAGAGGAGAGTGAAAAGGTTGGCTTGAAGCTCAACATTCAGAAAACAAAGATCATGGCATCTGGTCCCATCACTTCATGGGAAATGATGGGAAAACAGTGGAAACAGTGTCAGACTTTATTTTTTTGGGCTCCAAAATCACTTCGGATGCTGATTGTAGGCATGAAATTAAAAGACGCTTACTCCTTGGAAGGAAAGTTATGACCAACCTAGACAGTATATTAAAAAGCAGAGACATTACTTTGCCAACCAAGGTCCGTCTAGTCAAGGCTATGGTTTTTCCCGTGGTCATGTATGGATGTGAGAGTTGGACTGTGAAGAAAGCTGATTGCCGAAAAATTGATGCTTTTGAACTGTGGTGTTGGAGAAGACTCTTGAGAGTCCCTTGGACTGCAAGGAGATCCAACCAGTCCATCCTAAAGGAGATTGGTTCTGGGTGTTCATTGGAAGGACTGATGCTAAAGCTGAAACTCCAATACTTTGGCCATCTCATGAGACGCGTTGACTCACTGGAAAAAACTCTGATGCTGGGAGGGATTGGGGGCGGGAGGAGAAGGGGACGACAGAGAATGAGATGGCTGGATGGCATCACTGACTTGATGGACATGAGTTTGAGTGAACTCCGGGAGTTGGTGATGGACAGGGAGGCCTGGCGTGCTGTGATTCATGGGGTCTCAAAGAGTCGGACACGACTGAGCGACTGAACTGAACTGAACTGAACTGAGCTTATCATTGCTCAGGAGCTACTCTTTTTCTGTCGGGGTTTGAAACATGATTTCCCTTCCTTATATTTCACCCAATATTTGAATTTTTAAAGGACAGTTTCCCTGTGAAGAGGATCGATAAAGGCCCTGCCTTGTGTTGCAGTGCCCACAAAGCTGTAATAAATCCCAGGAGGTGGCTGGCTCAGGCGGAGATGCTGGTCTCTCGGGAAGGCCCCTCTGATGGAAGGTGAAGCCTTCTGGGCTCCTGGCCGTGGCCGCAGGGTCCTCTCTTGTCCAGCCCGCCTCGCACCCCTCCCCCACGCACCCACCTCCTTGTCCGAGTGTCCACAAGCTCCTCACCCCCCCGCCCGCCTGGTCACAGGTGCTGCAGTGTCCCAGGGCTGCCGAGCTGCAGGGCCCGGCTGTGGGCCCGGCTCCCGGTTCCTGATGCCCTAGGCGCCAAGAGGCCCTGGGGCCTGAGGCCGGGTGCCTCCGGATCTGTCCTGGGGTCCGGCCTCCCACAGGGGCCAAGGCGGGGCCGCCAGCTCTTGGGAGCTGCCCTGGAGCATTGTTGGGCCCCTCTTGCCCCACCCAGCTTGCTTGCTCTGCGGGCCACGTGACCAGCTGCTTAACAGCAGGAGGTTAAAGCAAACCAGAGTAAATGAAACAGGTCTCCTGAAGACGTGTGAACCAACGGAGCAGACTTCAAAGGAGAGCCGCTCCTCCTTCGGTGTGAGATCGGCTGGCAAGCTCACCGCAGTCCGCTCCCATTCCAGCCTCAGCGCGCACACAGAGCCAGCCCTCTAGGGACAGGGAGAGTGGGCCTGTTGGGCTGAGTCAGCACGGCCGCCCCCTCCCTGCACTGAGACAGGCTTCACAGGGGCCACAGGTGTGCAGGGGTGTGGAGGTCACAGGCATGTGTGTGAGGGGCTTGGAGGTCACAGGTGTTTGTGCCCAGGGGTGAAGAGATCACAGGGGCATCCCCGGTGGCTGTGCCTATGTTTCTTCTTGCTGTGACTGAGCAGGTCCCAGCCAGGCTCTGCTCACCTGCCCAAACTCCTGTGAGGATTACACCTGTCCTGACCTCCCCCCATGAGAATCACACCTGTCCTGACCTCCCCTGTGATCACACCTGTCCTGACCTCCCCTGTGATCACACCTGTCCTGACCTCCCCCATGAGGATCACACCTGTCCCGACCTCCCCTGTGATCACACCTGTCCTGACCTCCCCTGTGATCACACCTGTCCTGACCTCCCCCCATGAGGATCACACCTGTCCCGACCTCCCCTGTGATCACACCTGTCCTGACCTCCCCCATGAGGATCACACCTGTCCTGACCTCCCCCCATGAGGATCACACCTGTCCCGACCTCCCCTGTGATCACACCTGTCCTGACCTTCCCTGTGATCACACCTGTCCTGACCTCCCCCATGAGGATCACACCTGTCCCGACCTCCCCTGTGATCACACCTGTCCTGACCTCCCCTGTGATCACACCTGTCCTGACCTCCCCCCATGAGGATCACACCTGTCCTGACCTCCCCTGTGGTCACACCTGTCCTGACCTCCCCCGTCAGGACCTGCACTTGGGACCCTGAGAAGGGACCCAGACGCCTTCCGTCTGGAGTGAAAGCCCCCTCTCCCCCTGCCCGTGCTGGGTGGGAAGGCGGGGCTGCATTATGCTGGCCCATGAGAAGGGGGCTGCCCGCCGCCCTGCCCCGAGGCCAGGCTGTCCGAGGTCTGTCCTTGTGGGGGGCTTCTTGTCAACCTGGGGGTCTGCTCGGGTCCCCACTCCTCCTGCTCCTGCCCACACCCGCACCGCACCTGTGCCTCGACTGGAAGCCCTGCTCCCTCGGCCCGGTGGGCCTGGGTCTGCACTCCCACCCCTGCAAGCAGCTCCCTGTGAGGCCGCGGACCCTCAGCGCCGTCAGCCGGCCCCAGGTTGGTGGGGCTGGGTGGCCGAGCGGGCGGAGGGCTGCCCCTTGCAGGACTGCAGTCTGAGGGGCACCCACCCCATTCCAGGTTTCCCAGGCCCCAGCGACAGGCACCAGGAGGGAAGGCATTTCAGACAAAGCTTTGGCCAAGGTCGATGCGTTTATTCAGTTCAGTTCAGTTCAGTCGCCCAGTTGTGTCCGACTCTCCACGACCCCATGAATCACAGCACGCCAGGCCTCCCTGTCTATCACCAACTCCCAGAGTTCACTCAAACTCATGTCCACAGAGTCGGTGATGCCATCCAGCCACCTCATTCTCTGTGCCCTCTGCTCCATCGCAGACCACGTGGCAGGGACAGGGGCGCATGTGACCCCTGTGTGGACAGCATGTCCCCGACCTTGGCTCCCGGGCCTGTTCCCTCAAGCACTGCCCACCCCCAGCTCCTAGGTGGGTCTCCAGGTCTGCAGGGCAGTCTGATGGCCTGGGCTCGGCGTGAGTGGCCTCTGCTCTCGGACTTGGAGGAGGCTGGGCAGGGACACAGCGCACTGGTCAGCCCACTGGGTGTGCCCGATGCCAAGGCTGGGCCTGCCCTGCTCCTGACTGCTCCCAAGACTCCTCACCCCACAGGACTCAGTGTTTGACCCCAGCCTGAGGCCCTGCAGGTTGGGAAGGCCTGGAAACCAGTACCCCTCGCCCCCGGGTAGGGCAGCCCTCCCACCCCTTGGGCGGCCAGGTCACCACCGCGCTGACCCTGCGGTGAGCAGACACCTGCCTGCCCAGTAGCACCAGTCCTGGGTTGACCCTCTACTCCTGGTGCCCAGTACTCAGGCCTGCCTTGGCCTACTGGCAGGCCCAGGCACAGCCATGGCCATGGGCCCACCACCACCTCTCAGCCATTATAGGCACCAACGCGGCCACCACCCCAGCCTTATCTGCAGCCCACCCCCTGCCCTGTCCTGCCCGCACCTCTGCAGAGGGAGCACCGACCTTGGTGGCACTGCCTGGCTCCCTCCTGCCCCCTACTGGTGGGCACGGGCACTCTGGCCACTGATCCTGGGGTGCGGGAGGGTGGGGAGATGGTCCGTGTAGACAGACAGCACTGCTGGCGCCATCACAGGCTGGCTGGGCGGCCTGCAGATTGAGGGCCTGGTCACAGGGCGCAGGCCCCTGCCACCCAGAACCAGGAATGGGGGACCCTGACCCCTGCTATCCCCACCTTGATCCCCCCAGAAATCCAGCACATCTGAGACTGTCATCCAGACAGCACAGCCAGCCACTGCAGGCCGCAGGCCTTCCATCGTTTGAAGGACAGTCCAGCCCGTTCATCTCAGAGGCAGGAAACCTGGCTCCTCCTGGATGTGGAGCCCGGGCCTGTCTGAGGGCTGGTCCACAGGAGCCCTGTGGCCTCTGACCTTCAAGAGCTCATAGAAGCCACACTCCCAGACGAGAGTGGAGGCCCAGTCTGCAGTGAAACCAGGTGGAGGGGCTGCAGCCCCCAAGCTGCCCTTCGTCCGTGAGCCTAAGGCCGCCAGGGCCTGGGCCCAGGCCAGCTCCCAGGACCCACGGTGGGAAGGGGCAGGGGTGCCCAGCTCAGCTGGGAGCCTCAGCCCAGCGTCTCCAGGACTGGCCGCCTGCCCCGTCCGTGCCCCACCTGCGCCTGAACCCCAGACGTGGGCTGTACATCCTGCCGTGGGCCCTCGCAGCGCGCTGCTGTTGGTCGCAGGAACATCAGGCAGGCTCGGGGGCCTTGCTCCACTTCAGCCACGAGTCCAGAGTCCCAAAGCCGCTGCAGGGCTCTCTTCGGGAAGCAGGTGGCTACAGTGCTTCCCAAGTAACTGGGACTGACCCTGCTGCCATTCAGTGTGCTCACACACACTGGCAATGTCTTAAGAAGAAAATCTGCGTTTAAATGGAGATCCTGCTCCCCCTGCCCCCAGGCCTGCGTCAGCACTCGCAGAGCCAGGCCAGCCGGGCCGTCTCCACGCTCACCTACCTCCTTGTAGGAGACACGCCTGAGTCTGGTCCTGCCTCTGGGCCCACCAGGGTCGTGTGAAGATAGAACGCACCATGTGACCTCCAGTGGCACGGGAGGAACACCACGTAGAAGGGACTGACAGGGGTGCTCCAGGGCAGGGCCCGGCCACTCCCCACCTCAGCCACGGAGCCACAGAGCCCAGGCCAGGGCGGCCCAGGGACCCATGGACACAGGACAATGCGAAACCAACCAGGCCACCGGAGATCTCCTGGAGTCAGGACACCGGCACTGCCCCACCCCAGAGCAGCAGCGGTCAGGGCTTCCAGACGGGAAGGTGGGGGACCCGGCTGGGTTTGTGGCACCGACCATGTGACACTGTCCATGTGGGACTGGGATGGGAATGTGGGAGTGACAACACTTCCCACGGTGAGCCCCACATCTCCTGAACCATCGCCCTGGGAGGACCTTTGCCTGTGGGCAGGGGCAGGCTTTGCACCAAGCCCTTGCTGATGGCCAACCTAGACAGCATATTAAAAAGCAGAGATGTTACTTTGCCTACAAAGATCCGTCTAGTCAAGGCTATGGTTTTTCCAGTAGTCATGTATGGATGTGAGAGTTGGACTGTGAAGAAAGCTGAGCACCGAAGAATTGATGCTTTTGAACTGTGCTGTTGGAGAAGACTCTTGAGAGTCCCTTGGACAGCAAGGAGATCCAACCAGTCCATCCCAAAGGAGATCAGTCCTGAATATTCACTGGAAGGACTGATGCTGAAGCTGAAGCTCCAATCCTTTGGCCACCTGATGAGAAGAACTGACTCACTGGAAAAGACCCTGATGCTGGGAAAGATTTGAAGGAGGGAGGAGAAGGGGACGACAGAGGATGAGATGGCTGGATGGCATCACCGACTCGATGGACATGAGTTTGAGTGAACTCCGGGAGTTGGTGATGGGCAGGGAGGCCTGGCGTGCTGCGGTCCACAGGGTCACAAAGAGTCAGAGACAACTGAGCGACTGGAGTGGGCTTGCGGTGCCCGCCCCCCACAGCCCTTGTCCCACTCCTTCTGCCTTTCAGCCGGACATGGGGGCTGGAGGTGAGACTGGTGAGCCCCGCAGCAGGGCTGTGAGTTGAGGGGGAGCTCTCCCAGCTCCCGGCAGCATGGTCCTCAGGGAGAGGGGGTGGTCCTGAGCTAAGGGGGCCCAGGTGGGCCTTGTCCTGACGGGGACTCAGCCTTCTGTGGTGCCAGCCCCTCCCTGCGAGGCCTCGGGTGACCCGTGGGTGACCTGGGCAGGCAGAACGCTGTCAGCGTCCCCCACGCCCGACACCCAATGACCAGACAGAGGCTCCCCCCGATCCGCCCCTGAGCCTGACTTCGAGGTGTCTACAAAGGATGAAGAGTGGGCCTGGACTCCCTGGGGAGTTGGGGGCTGGTACCCCCGCCCCGGCCCTGAGGGGGGAGTGGGCTGAGTCCTGGCAGCTTGGAGGGTTGGGCGGGACTCGACAGCTCCTCTTGCAAAGAGCAAGTGGAGGGAAGCATTAACCATGGTGCTGGGGCTGCAGAAACGGCCATGCTGCTGTCCAGCCCGTGAGGAGCACTGGGAGGTGACCGCTGCTCTGCTGGTGTTGCCCGAGGGAATCGCAGGGCTGTGGGCAGTGGGCGCCTCCAGGCCCACAGTCCAGCCCCGCAGTGGTGCCGGCTCCGTGCTGTCCCTGGAGGGGCCAGGCCATCCAGGGCTCCAGCCTCTCGCTGGGGGAGGGTGCCCTCAGGAAAACTAGAGTGAGCGCGCCCTCCCCACCCTGGGCTCTGTCCTTACAAACCCTATTCTCCAGAGACTCAGACCAGATTTAGAAGGGATGCCGGTCACTCTCCTCCTCCATCCACAAGTCATGGCCCCAGCTGGCAGGAATTTAGGCAACTGGTCCAGGGTGTGCATTCCCGTTTCTCACGAGGAGTCACCTGGCCTGGCCCCGGGCAACTTGATGAGGCTGAGCTGAGGGGTGTTCACAGGCACAGCCTCTGAGGGCCTGGAGGAGCCACGCGCCCCGAGGCCAGAATTATGCTGCCTGGAGGCTCATCCTGTCCACCCGCTACTCCAGCCATGTGAGGGCCGCACCCTGAAAGCTTCATCTCGTCCTCCCCCTGCTTCTGCCAGCGGCTCCATGGCCAAGGACCCTGGGAGAGGTGGGAATGTTGTCTTTCTGTTGTGGCATCCTTGGTGGGGGAGCGCCCATGGGCAGGGTTTCCGGGTGGCCTCCTAGAGGCACACCTGGAGGACACACCTGGAGGACACACCTGGAAGGAGACTTCGGAGGGTGACCTGCTACTCCCCAAGCACAGCCCCGCTCTGCCCCGAGGACCGGGGTCACCCTCTGGAGCGACCTCCCCCGGAGAAAACCAGCCCCGAGTGTCTGCCCATAGACCCCCGGCCTCCGCTGAGAGCCCGACCAGGTCCCGCTTGCCTCCCCGAGCCGGCCGACCCGCCTCCCGCCAGGAGCAGCGATCAGAGTCCTGAGGACACGGCTGCAGCCCCGTTAGTCTGGGCATCGAACAGTAACACACGGATGACATGCTGCTGCTGCTAAGTCACTTCAGTCGTGTCCGACTCTGTGTGACCCCATAGACGGAAGCCCACCAGGCTCCCCCCGTCCCTGGGATTCTCCTGGCAAGAACACTGGAGTGGGTTGCCATTTCCTTCTCCAATGTGTGAAAGTGAAAAGTGAAAGTGAAGTCGCTCAGTCGTGTCCGACCCTTAGCGACCCCACTAATTTCAAGTTTTCTTCCTTGATTTTGGCTTAATTTGCTGAGACCATTTCATTTGAAGAGGCTCTCTTCTCATCAGAAAAGTAAAACCAAGGGAGAAAAAAGCTAAGTGATGTGAATGCATCTGTGAAGCGGGCAGTGCGCCCAGCTGGTGAGGTGGTGGTGGGGGGCGTCGGGCACCGTGATGTGGCTGGGGCCCTGGGGCCACAGTGTGTTCTCCACAGTGGGGTCTCCACAGTAGGGTCTTTGCAGCCACACAGGTTTAACTCACTTCAGTTTCAGAGCAGATTCACTTCACTGCCCACCGCAGTCCTGTGGCGTCTCCCTGCCTGGCAGGGATGCCCCATAGTATCGGGTAAGGGAGCGTTTCCTTCTGCCAGGCCTGGGACCACCGGGCACAGAGCCGTGATCGGGGTCAGCTGTGCTGGCCAGTGGGCCGTGGTGCAGTCCACTCAGCCTGGTGTGTGCACGCCCGCGGGCCCAGGACTGTGTGCAGGACACGGCGGACAGCGCAGACGACCCGGCCATGCTCCGTGCCCACGTTCTCTACCCACTTGGCACCCTCTGGCTCAGCGCGCAGGGCGGCAGGAAGGAGTGGGTCTGGTACCAGCCGTGGCCCCGAGGCTCTGAGTCCTGTAGTCCTGTCGTCTTGACACCCGCAAGGCCCCCAGTTTGGGGAAAACATGTTGATGTTTTTTCACTCATCAGGGAAGAGAGAATCTCTTTTGCTCAGGAATGGTGACCCCGACTCTGAGCCATAAAAGGGGTGATGTTCCCTGGGGACCTGCTGTGGGAGCCACTCGGAGTGCTTCCTCAGCAGCTCGGAGCAGGAAAGTCAGAGTGAGGGTTTTGCTCCCTGAGGGACGCAGAGGGACACCACGTAGACCATCCAGGTGGGGCTCGGAGGACCGACAACCCCGGTGAACCACCACACCACAGACAGGATGCCCTGCGTCCAGACGCGCGGGGCCACCTGCCAGGCACTGGTGGACATGCGGGTAGACTTCTCCACTCCAAGAGTGTGATTATTTCACCATTTTGGATCTAGCCCTCCGTGAGCTTGTGGGGGGTCCGGGGGAAGACACCCTGACCACCAGGGAGCAGAGACCTGTCGGACCTGTGCCCTGGATGGCAGTGGGCTGTGGTCACGGCTAGGGCCCCGATCTGGTTACCGTGGAGACCAAGGGCTGAGCCCGCAGGAGGCTTCTGGGGGACAAATTTGAGCTCACCTAGCTCCTGTCTGGTCAAGGTGACCCTGCCCAGGTCACAGCCCTGTGCTGAGGGACGAGTCTGCCACGCTGTACAGCAGTCACTGAGGCTGCGGGTCGGCCGAGTGGGGGTCGCCATGCAGCAGTAGATGGAGGTGCAACTACGTGGGGAGGGGGTGGTTCTGCTGCCTGAGACCCAGGAAGAGGGGGAGTGGGGGAGGGGAGAGTGGGGAGGGGAGAGTGGGGAGGGGAGAGGTGAAAGGGGAGTGGGGGAGGGGGAGGGGAGGGGGAGTGGGGGAGGGGAGAGTGGGGAGGGGAGAGGTGAGGGGGGAGTGGGGAGGGGAGAGGTGAGGGGGAGTGGGGGAGGGGAGAGTGGGGAGGGGAGAGGAGGGGAGGGGGAAGTGGGGGAGGAGAGAGTGGGGGAGGGGAGGGGAGAGTGGGAAGTGAGGGAGAAGAGGGGAGGGGAGAATGGGGGGAGGGGAGAGTGGGGGAGGGGAGCCTGGGGGGGCCCTGGGACAGGCCTCCTGGAGTGCTCTTCCATCTCCAGGAACCCTCCGTTTCAGGGGCTCCCCGGGCATCTCTGTAGACCCCTGTGGACCCTCTGCTCTCCGCACATACCCCAGCCCTGCCCGCCCCTTAGCCAGGGGTTCATCGTCTCTCCCCCTTCCAGCCAGAGACCTTGAGGGCAGGCCCGGGCCCCACCTGCACCCAGCAGACCCTCAGCGAATCTTTTTGAGGGAAGGAAGCCCTCCTCCCACCATGGGTCACCTGCGGAGCCCGATGGCCCCAAGGCCTCTCCAAGGGTCGCACAACCCCCACCAGAGCCCGCACAACTCCTGGTGGCCCCGCACACACTGGCCGCTCTCTGTGAGCCTGCACCCTCCCCGAACCCGCCCACAGGGTGGGGGGCAGCGTCCAGACCCCTCACCACTGACCTGAGCTTTGGGGCTCCTGGGCAGAGCCCAGATGGAAGCGTTACTTTGGTACCCAGGGTTCCTGGTGACCGTGGCAGTGGGTGACACTGCAGCGCCCCCTCCCCGAGAGGCACTCGGGGCCTGAGCAGCAGCAGTGGAAAAGAGCCCACTGCAGCGTCAAGCCCCTGCTGCCACCCCGGACGGGCAGAGCCAGTGTCCACAGCCTCCTGAAGGGTAAGACCGGCAGAGCCAGTGTCCGCAGCCTCCTGAAGGGTGAGCCGGCGTCAGCCAAGAAGCTTAGCGTCAGTGACGCGCCCAGGGAGAGAAGGCTGCACTCCCAGGAAGCTGCAGTGTTCTCTTTGCTCCGCAGTCCTGCCTGCTGCCTCCCCTGCTCCTCTGGCCCCTGGCGACTCCCCACCTTCCCTCAGCACCTGCTTCCCACGCCCACAGGAACAGTCCCCCGATGGAGACTGGGGCCTAGCCCAGGACTGCTGCTCTGGCCCCGTCTCTGCAGACCGCTCGGGGGCACTGAGACCCCACAGGGGGAGCACCCTGCACTTATCCAGGCGGGAGGGCCCTGCAGCTGCGCATCTGAAACGCACCCTGGCCCTGGGCCGAGCTGAGCTGCCAGGCGTGCTGGGCCAGGGCCGTGGGGCGATGTTCTGTCCCACCGTCCTGGATCCATCCACCCTGACTCCTGCGGCCACCACCACTGTCTCCACACCCTGAGTCCCTGACCCCAGCTGCCTGCACCCTGCCCAGGGCCCCCATGGAAGTCTGGGGACACTGACTCAGGTTCTCCTGGAGGACACATCCTAGGACTACAGGCATGCCCGACTGCGGGAAGGTGAAGGCAAACCCTCCAGTGGATGTGCTTAAACCCTCCCGCCCCCTAAGCTCCATCCCAGGCCTGCAGGCGGCTGGATGAGGGTCTTGAAACCTGGCCTGGCCTCCCTGAACCTGCTCTGACACGTGCTATGTCTGTGGCCGGGGCTGTCCTGAGCCAGCTCTCCATGGGCAGGGCTGGCGCCTCGCTTGTCCCGTCCCCAGGTGTGGCCTCAGTCCCACGTCCGCAGGGTCAGCCGCCCAGGGTCAGCGCTCAAAGCTGGACATGACCCCCAGGCTGTCCCTGCCTGGGAGGGTGGACTGCCAACTGCCACCTGGCCAGAGTCACCTCGAGCAGGCTTGTGTCTCTGGGTCCCAAGTCCTTCTCCGGAGACTCCTGGTGGCAGCTGGACTGAGAGTCTGGAGGCCGCGCCAGGCTGGGGGCAGGAAGAGAATCTGGTCCCGGACCCGGAGCTCTCTGCCCGGTTAAGGTGAGCAGCGATGGATCCCCTGAGCCCCTGCAGTCATCAAGGCGGCTTTCCCTAGAGGTGCAGGCCTGCTGGGCTGGAGAGACAGCAGAGGACGGCCAGAGGCTTCATCTACTGGCGGCAATCCCTGGATGTGGCCTGAGGCCTGCAAAGGCCCCACCCCTGGACAGGGGGCATCCGGCCGCTCACCACAGATCCAGGGTGGCTTGGCCTGCCCCGACCTCTCCTGTCAGCGGGACGTCCAGGGACTCGTGGTGCTGTGAGGTCCTGCCTTCCACGTGTGTTCACTCTGTCCCTAAGCCTCAGGCCAGCAGCCATCCCGGTGGGGTTGATGCGTGGGGGGTGGGTTTGCCTCTTGAGAGCCCTGGGCTGGGAGGGGACACAGCCCCACACCTGGACTCCCCCTCTAGCTCCAACCCCAGGAGTGGCTGATTAATCACAATATGCAAATGACCCATTTAAAAAATCAATCACACCAGGACGTTTGATTCATTATTCAGCACCTGAGTTGTGTGCACAGAATTCCTAAGGACCCTGGAAATCAAGGATCAGGATGGTTGTTTCGGATAAAAACCCTGCTGGGTGGACGCCTGGCCCCTCCCCCTTGGGCTTGCTTTCAGGGACAGGACTTTCTGGGCACCAGGGCAGAGTGGCCAGACGGCCTCCACCCATGAGCCCAACCCAGCACCCCGTCCCGGGGGGCCCGTTGTCCCCCTGCCCTGCCTCACCCAGCCCGGCCTGGCCCCACAGGGTGCCCCACAGTGCCTGCCTGCCGAGGGCGTCCCTGGCCCGCGCAGACACTCTACAGACCCAGGACTCACTGTTCCTGCAGATTTCCCCTGGAGGGAGGAACAAGACCTTGTGAGGAAACAGGCCAGGACAGCAGGCGGCCACGGAGCAGCCCTGCCCTGCCCGGGGTCCAGTAGGTGGGTGTCGGCTGCCCTGGGCTCGGAGGGGGCTGGGGGCCTGGAGGGGGAGCAACACTCCCCCCAGATTCCTCCTCGGCCAGAGCCCCTCCAGGCCGAGCTTCGTCGCCAAGCTTTCCATGCGCTGAGCGTTCAGGAGTCCGTCAGGCCTCCTCCCGAGCACTCAGCATCCTCTGGGCCCTGCTGAGGACCAAGCTGAGCCTGGGTGGAGGCCTGGGGCGGACCCCACACTCCTGGGTCGTTGTGACCACGGGGAGCTGGGGAAGGGCCTCCCAACTCAGGAAACAGGCGAATCTGCCCAAGATACTAGCGTGGGTCCCCTGTTCCCACGAGTGGCTGGGTCAGCGTTTCTGGCCTAAGATCATCCATCACATCCTCACTGTTTATTTGGATCTTGTTTTGAATCTGAGGATTTGAGATATTTCTTGGAAAAAGAAAATACTCCTTTCTAGTTAAAATTACTCCAAATTTTTCTACTTACTTTCTCAAGCTTGGAACTGGGGTGTGCAGATGAAATTCTACAATGCAACGTCATCATTTTATACTAAATATAATTTAAAATGTTATACATTGGCAGAAATGGAAAGTTTATCATGAATTTTTTTCTATACTTTGAAACTGAATTTACTTGAAACTAAACTGATTAAAGATTCATTAGCTTTATTTGAAATGCTTAAATCTTAAAGCCCCTTTAGATGGGGCGGAAGACTTTCCCTACCTCATCTCCATTAAAAAAAAAAATTAATGTGCTTCTTAAAACCGTAAGTTCTCTCTACAAAACAGAAATGTGTTTAGTCTGTTAAAAATGTACATCGTAAACAATTTGTAAAGCCTCCTTCCTGGGCCTGGTTGGGTGTCCTTCCCCGTGAACTTCAAGGTGTGTTGACTTAATGTGTTCACTTCAGGGAGAATTGACTGGCTGCCGCTGAGCTGCCAGGAATATTTGACAGCTGTTTATGCTCTCTGCATCTCTTTTACAAACATCAGCATCTCATTTGAGTTTTTTTAAAAAAGAATAAACCCTGGGCAGGGGAAGGCTGGTGTTAGCAGTTACCTTCGCTCTGGGGGAGGAAGGGGGCTGGGCTGCTCAGGGCCCAGGGTGATGAGGCGAGGACCCCTCAGCTGCACCCACTCCCCCAGGATGGCACAGCCCTACCCCTACCTGACCCCAGGGAGGGCACAGCCTCACCCCTACCTGACCACAGGGAGGGCACAGCCCCACCCCGTTCACCTGCCACAGGGATGGCATAGCCTCACCCCCCTCACCTGACCACAGGGAAGGCACAGCCCCAGGCTCCTTACCTGACCACAGGGATGGTATAGTCCCACACCCCCCACCTGACCTCAGGGATGGCACAGCTCCAGGCCCCACCTGACCACAGGGATGGCACAGTCCCAGCCTCCACCTGACCACAGGGATGGCACAGCCCCAGGCCCCTCACCTGACCACAGGGATGACACAGCCCCAGGCCCCCCTCACCTGACCACAGGGATGGCACAGCTCCAAGCCCCACCTGACCACAGGGTTTTATCCACAGGACATTTGCTCTGCTTTTCTTGATCATCTTGTTCCATAGTATTTTTCAGTATAATGATTTAGGTGTTTTTGTAAACTATGATTCGTTCCTCATGAAGAAAAAAATCAAGCTACACAGAAAACCACCAACAGAGTAAACACACAGCGCTGCTCAGTTGCTGACCGTGTCTGACTCTTTCTGACCCTTTGGACTGGAGCCCACCAGGCTCCTCAGTCCATGGCTTTTCCATAGGATTTCCCAGGCAAGAACTCAGGAGTGGGCTGCTGTGCCCTCCTCCAGGGAATCTTCCTGACCCAGGGATCAAATTGCATCTCCTGTGTCTCCTGCATGGCAGGCAGATTCTTTACCTGCTGAGCCATCAGGGAAGCCCGGAAAGTAAAAACCTACTCCCAAATCCAACCGGTCAGTGCGGACTCCTCTGCACATATTTATAGCTGAAAGATAGAGCCATGCTTTGATAATCGGACTAATATGCAACTGGTATTGTAATAAAACATTGCTGATCAATTTAACTTGAAACTCACCGGAGTCTGTTGAAGTGAACCTGATGGAGCCATGCATGAGATAAAAGCGGCTTTCCTGTCAGAGTTGTTTCCAGGGTCCCCAGGATCCCCATCCCAGCCTGGAAGCCAAGGGAACCACTGGTGCTCCGGCTGAGCCCCCAGAATCTTGCTTTCCCGGCCTGAGGGGCAGGGGCTTTAACAGCAACTTTCATAGGTCCTGGTGGTTTCAACAGGAAGCCAAGGTGAGACCGGTGCTTCCTCAGTGGTTCAGCGGTAAAGAATCTGCCTGCAATGCAGGAGACCCGGGTTAGATCCCTGGTCGGGAGATCCCCTGGAGAAGGGACGGGCAACCCACTCCAGTGTCTGGCCTGGAGAATCCCACGAACAGAGGAGCCTGGCGGGCTACCGTCCGTGGGGTCCCAAAGAGTCAGACGCGGCTGAGTGAGCATGCACACACAAGGGGAGACCAACCGTCCTGAGGAGAAGCGCTGAGTGTGCAGAGCCTGGGGCGGCCGCCCTGGCCGTCCCCGCCTCCCGCTTGTGCTGAGACCAAGGTGCTGGGCTCCTGGCCCCCCGCCCCTCACCCTCGGCTTCTGAGTTACCTTCACTGCTTTACCTGCGAGGCGGGGCTGGGGGGCGGCCCGCGGGCCGCATCCCAGCTGGGGCTGCGTCTCGGGCAGTGAAGAGTGCAGGCCTGGGGGGCTGAGCCTTGGGCATCACCGGGGGGCGCGGCCCCACTCTCGTCTGTCTGAGCCCTGGACCCCAAGTTCCTGCTGCTGGAACCGCCCTGGGGAGGGCAGGTTGGGTGAGACCCTTCATTCCCAGGAGCCGAGCACCGGAGTGACCTCGTCCTGAGAGGGGAGGGCTGCCGGACACGCGTGCAGGAGCCCATTCGAGCCTGTCCTCAGAGGCCCCGAGTCTCAGCACCTGGGAGCTGGGGCCGCCCAGAGGAGGCAGAGGGTGTGGGGGGCCCTGGCCGCAAGCCTCCCAGCATCTGACTCGGGCTGCGCAGGGCTGGCGGGGCCTAGCCCCTGTCTCCACGCTCCCCGCTGGCCCCGCCTGCCCCCACATGCCAGGGTGGCGGGCCTCGGGACCCCCGATCATGGGCCAGCCCGCGGACGTACCCTCAGCAGCAGCTTCTGGGAGAGGGCCTCATGGTCTCGTGGTCCAGACACAGGGCCTCCGGCTGCCAGAGGATGCAGGGTGTGTCCACATGCGCCATGGGCCGAAGCGGCCCCGAGGCAGGGTCTGTGTCGAGGGCCAGGCCCTCCTCTCCTGTTGACGGCCGCACAGTGACAGCACATCCTTGGCCTCCGTGAGGAGCTGCATCATCTGGAGCAAACATTTTGCTGTTGAAGCCAAGGCAAGTCCTGGCCGGCCCCTGGGCTCGCGTGCAGGTGCCTTGGGCAGCTCTCTCTGCCACTCGGGTGCTGGGCTTCAGGGTTGTATTTCAGCCAGAACATCCAGCACCTGAGCCTGGGGGCTGGGTGAGGGACAGGGACCCCAGGGAGATGTGCTGGCGTTGGAACCACGGGCTCCAGAGTCTAGCCTCAGCTGCCTCTGCCCGCGTGACCTGGCCTGCCCATCTCTGGGGCTGTACCTTGGGCTGAGGGCGCCATCTCCATGGCAACCACCTACAGACGCCCCAGCACTCGGGCCTGGGGGCTGCTGATCCGGGGGACGGCCTCACACGGGCCTGACGGCAGCCTTGGAGGAAGCTCGCCGGCCCTGGTATAGAAACTGGAAACCGCAGGCGAGGGGCGAGTGACTCTCCGGGTGACCCACAGCGGAGTGGGGGCAGGGGTCCCCACATCCCCTTGAGAACCCTCAGTGTGGGAGGCTCACTGTGACAGGCAGTGTGCAACCCCGCGCGTCCCCGAGAAGTGACCCACAGCCCTGTGCCACCCCCGTGCTCTGCCGGCTCTCTCCAGCTCAGGGCCGGGTGAGTGCCCAGGGATCCGGCCAGCCTGCAGCCTGGCAGGGCAGAGGCGAGGGGAGGCTGGCTCCAGATGGAGAGCTGCCTCGGTGTCCACTGCCTGACCCGGCCACAGGCTGCACGGCGCGCAGCTCTGCATTCTCACTGCAGAGAAGAAGCAAGGCTGGTCTGCGGGTCCATCTGACGCGCACATTTTATTGAGGAAGCTTAATTATTCAGGAGACCTAGGCGGGCCCCTGCAGCTGGGGCTGTGGGGCACTTTGTTTGGAGACGGGCCCTGTGTTGCTCGCACTCCCTGGAAAGCACAGTGTCTTCAAGAAACTCAGAGGCTCCCCTGCCTGCTCCCCCATGCCCTGGCCCTGCCTGGTCGGGGCAGAGTGGGACTGGGTCCTGGCTGGGGTCAGGCTGCTGGGGCCTGGCTCAGGATCACGCACGCTAACGTGATTTCTGTGCTGTAGGGCGGCGTTGACCGTCCTGTGGAGCAGTGTTGCTAATAGGGCCTGTCCTTAAGCCCTGACGAAATCGGGTGGGGGCACAGCTCTGGTGCCTGGCAAGGTCAGGACCGGCCAGCAGGTGCTGTTCCTGTCAAGGTCCACACCGTCGGACGCCCTTGAGAGCAGTCCTGATGGGGGCCCGTGGGGGACATGTCTGGCCTGAGGAGGAAGCAGGATTTTGAGGCTCATCCTGAAGTGTCCATGTGACCTGCCTTTGGCCCTCGAGGTGACAGCCTTTGGCAAATTTCTTTCCAAGCAGCCGAGAACTTCAGCAGATTCCTTCTAAATGATGTTGTCCCCATGACTTGGGGGAGGGGGCTAGTGTTCTGACGATGCCTGATTATTTGATTAGACGCCAGTGGGAATTGGGAGGAGGAGAGGAACTGCCCAACCCTGTACTCAGAGTTGACGGCCTAATGGATTGTTCACAGAAATCATTCTCAAGCTCAGAGTCCAGATATATTTAGCTGCCAGAAGCCCAAGGTCATCCAAGTGACAATCAAGTGTCTGGATTTAACAGACAATAATTCAAAACTCACTTCTGCAGTAGTGGTTTGAGCCCATTCCTGCTCTCAGCTCGGCATCCACAGCTGTGGTGTTTAGAACCAGAATTCCGAGAGGAGTTTAAATGTCCATCCACACTCTCCTTGCTTGGCATATGTGATCCAGAAGCTTCCAGGCTCACTGACACTACCTTTGAAGGGCTACAGAGAAACATGTTTGTTAACTGAGAAATGCTCCTAGTTCACGGGATGGTGCAGGCCTGGTGTGGTGGCCATAAGTACCTCTGCAGTCTGATGGGGATGGCACCTGAGCCTTCCCTTAGGGCACTGTTCCTGGCCTTGGAGCCAGGCGTGAGCCAGGCGAGGGCCAAGATGAGCCAGGTATGAATCCAGTGCAAGCAAGGTGTGAGCCAGGCATGAGCCAGGGGTGAGCCAGGGGTGAGCCAAGATGAGCCAAGTGTGAACCGGGTGTGAGCCAGGGGTTAGCCAAAGTCAGCCAAGTGTCAGCATGTGTGACCTGGGTGTGAGCCAGATATGAACCAAGATGAGCCAAGCGTGAACTGGGTGTGAGCCGGGTGTGAGCCAGGCATAAGCCAGGATGAGCCAAGTGTGACCCGGGTGTGAGCCGGGCGTCAGCCTGCGCACGTCCAAGCATCAGAACCACCTCCTGGTGCAGCGAGGGATTTGGAGCAGCTGGACCTTTTTCAGGTGGGGCTCAGAGGGTTGATCTCAAGAGCCAGTGGACCCCATGGACCCCCCAGCCACCATGTGGAGGGAAGGATGATGCCCCACCCTCCGTCCAGGCTGCCCCCTCAGAGCGCACACCAGAGCTGGGTCTTGGCTCCCAGGGGGCATCTGGGTCAGTGTTTCCCTCTGGAAGCGTTTCTGTTGATGGCTGCGTTGTCGTGTGGACACATCAGAGGAGGATCTGAACCTGAATCTGGTGGATGGCCTGAGGCGTGGCTCGGGCAGGAGAGAACTGTCGTGTCGCGGCCTCAGCAGGACTGACGTGGACAGAGCCCAGTTCCAGGCCCGCCGCTGCTCTGTGGCCTTGACTGAGGTGGTCCTGCTCCCGGCGGCCCGTCCTCGGCGCCGCTGCGGCGGGCGCCTCCTTGCTGTCCTCACCTTGTGTCTGAGGACCCATCCAGCTCGCTCAACAGCCCCGCGTCGAGCCTGCACCCTCTGCCAGCCGTGGGCGGGCCTGCTTCCTCTTGGACCCCTGGGAGGCAGGTGGGCTCCTGCAGCCTCCCTGGCCCCCACCGCAGCCTGTCCCCACCCAGCGCCCCATCCCGGCAGAGTGTGCGGCCAGTTCCTCGGCCAGTGGAGGGTCCTGGCTGGCCGCCTGCCTGACCGCATTCAGACCCGAGCTTTGGAGCCTGGACGACGCAGGGGAGCATCGGGGTTGGGGGATGGCGTGCATTTACACCACATGAAAAGAGAAAACGTTTCAGACTCAAAACAGCATCACTTTTTATCTCAATCTGTAAAGATGTATCTCTTCATTTGTTCAGAAAGAGCATCTTGCTGGGGCAGCCTCAGCTGTCTTTAGACATTAAACTGTCAGAAGGAAGCTCCAGCCTCGTGGCTCAATAAAATGCACTGAACAAAAAAGGAATCACAGGGCTCCTCTATAGACTTTACAAAAGCAAAATTATACTTTTTAAGGGTAGAAAATCCTTTCATTAAAAAAAATCCCACCCTGGACAAAACCATAGAATTAAAAATCAGATCAACAGTCTGGGCTGTAGCAGGGAAGAGTGTTGACCAGGTCAAGAAATTCTTTTCTCCCCAAACAGGAGCTGCTGCAGGATAGTCCTGAGGACACTGCTGGACACCCCCACGTGGGGTCCCCTCCCTGTTCACCTGCTTGTCTGCCCTCTGGTGCTGGCCGCTGGATGAGCAGACTCTGGGATGAGCTGCCCCGAGCTTTCAGCTGAGAAACTTCAACTAGCAGGGTTGGCGCTGGCAGCAAATGAGTCCAGAGGACTCCTGGGGATGGTCTGCACATGGGTGTGCACGTGAGTGAGTGTGTGCACGTGTGTGCCAAGGTGTGCATGTGTGTGCGTGGGACATCGGTGCGTGCGTGTGCACACGTATGACTCTGTGCAATGCATGTGCCTGTATCCCGTGCCCTATGAGGGCCCACTTGTCTCTGACATTTGGAGCAGACAGGATCTCCCAGGGACTCTGGGCCTCACCCGGTTGAGTCCGTTAACCGTGTGTGGCTTCAGGGGAGCGGCAGGGCCGTGCGGGCCACCGGGCACAGTGCTTGGCTCTCCTGAGGGGACCCAGATGGGAGGCACTGCTCCAGGTCAGGGGGGGATACACCAGGTGACAGGCCATCATGGGGGGTGAGGGGTCCCGCATGGTGACTCCCAAGTGGCGTTCAGGCATGGAAGTGGCTGCTGTCACCTGGGACAGTGCCAGGTAGTGGGAGGGGATTGGCAGGGGCACTGGCAGCTCTGCCTGGGGCCTTGGGGATCACCTCCTCGGCCTGGTGACTGCGCCATCCGGGAGACCCACACAAGGCAGATAGGACCCCGGTGAGGATGCAGCGCTTCCCCGTCCTGCAGGGCTGAGCACTGGGCCTGTGACCAGCACCCCCAGGGCCAGGCCCCCAAGCCTGCTTCCACCTGGCCACCCAAGCCCCCAGGAGGACCCTCCCCTCCAGAGTCTACGGTCGTCAGGGCTTGGCAGTGTCTTTGATTCTGAACTGAAACCTTCCATGAAGACCCTGCAAGTCAGCACTTGTGCTTCGTCCCCTGGCCACTCCTCTCGTGGCCCCCCCCACCCCTCCCTGCACAGGACACCCCCCCCGGGACTCATGGGTCTGCTCTCCGTCCCCTGAGGCGTCGCCTCTCCCTGGGTGGGTCCTGGGAACCACGTCCTAGAATCCGGGTCAGCTCCTCCACCACCCACTGGGGACCCTCACGGGAGACCTGAGAACCACGCGAACTTCGCAGCATCTGCTGGGGAGAGCCTGCCAGCAAGGCTGTCTCTACGGTGCTCAGACACTCAGGCCTCCAGGAAAAATGAGCTCTGTGCTCACGGTCTCACTGCCATCAGACCAGACCTGAGAGGAGCAGCACCCTGGTGTGTGCGGAGGCCTTGGGGTCGGTGCTCACAGGGCCCAGCTGTGTGGGAGCCGGGCCTGGGGGGCTCACCTGGCACAGGGCCCCTGCATGGTGACTGGAGTCTCTCCTGGGGACTCAACCCTGGTTCTGGTCTCTCAGGCCAGGTCCTGGGGGGACCCCGAGGCTGCACCAGTGCCGGTGGCCTCCCTCACTGGGCGGTCCTCGAAAGATGGAGGTTTGTGCCTCTCAGACCATATAGGTTCCAGAAAGCAGGCTAGGAGGGCCCCCTCAGGGGGCTGAAAGCCCCAGGACCCCCTCCCCTGGAGCAGGAGGATGGGGTGGGGGACGATGGGCCAGCACGTCGCCTGGAGAGGAGGTGGTGAAACCCTGAAATGCAGGATGGAAGCACACACTTCCCAAAGGAGACGCAAGCAGAAGATGGTCAGACGTGCTGCAGCCTGGCCTGCGGAGATGGCCTCGGGCAGAGCCCCAGTTCCTTGCTAGGCAGTACGGCCGCTCCCTTCCTGATCCAGGGAGGACAGAAGGCCAAGGATCACCCTGCCAGTGTGCTCTGATAGCCTTTACAGCGGATTGTCACTGGCACCCAGGCCCCAACCCGATGGGCTTCTCATAGTCTCATTGCAAATGTCCCGGGGGGGTGGGTGGAGGGGGCACGGGCTGTTCCCGGAGCTGCTGACTGTCACGGGGGTCAGGGGTGACATGTGGGGGGCCGGGGTGACAGGGCGAGGGTGACGGTGCTGGGGGTGGGGGTGACACTTTCTCAGAAGCTCCGCTGCAGGTCATGGCCCCCAAGCAGCTCATGCAGAACCACGACGCTGTCCCTCCATCCACTGCAGGAGGAATGACGTTTTCCATCCCGGCTCTGTGCCGGAGCCGACAGAGGACCCTCTGCTCCTCAACGCCGGGTGCCCGGCACCTGACCTGTGACCGCGCACTGGTCTGAGTGAGGTCCTGGGCCCTCAGACTGCAACCCAGTTTCCACTCTCTGGTTTTGGTTCTACAAACACAGGGCAGCTGCCCAGTTTCACCTGCCTCCTGGGACTGTGGCCAACAGCAGCCAGATTTAGCAACCAAGAGGAGGATGCCCGGTAGAATTTGAATTTTAGATAAACATTATTTCGGTATGAGTATGTCACAAATATCACAATGGACGAACTAAAAAAAGTGATTCTTGTTCATCTGAAATTCAGATTTGATGGCCACTTGGTCTTCTGTCGCCATCTGCGTGTGAGGACGAGCCCAGACCCTGCCCAGATGCTCTGTGGGCAGCGCGGAGGTGTGGACACTGGGTCCTAGCCCCTTGGTCACTCTTTGGGGCTCTTTGCTGAAAACACACAGCTCCCTCACTGAGCTAACGCACTGTCTGTGTGGACACCCGCTCCTGGGTCTTTAAGAGCCACATGGCCAGAGGCGTGGTCTCCGGGCCCTGCAGAGGGGCCACGAGGCATCTGCCCCTTCCCTTCCCTTGAAGGCAGCCAGGGCACAGGGAGCACAGGGTGGCTGATCTGGGAGACGGCAGCGGGCTCTGGGCCCACCCCAGGATGAGAGCCTCCCCCCGAGGGGCCTCACGGAGACAGTTTTCTGGGACTAAGAGGTGTCCACAAGGCGGCATCAGGAGGGCAGGGGCCCCAGGGCTGAGCCGAGAGTGGGCAACTCAGCACGTGGCTGCAGCCTGGAGTTTGCCTGCTCCGACTGGCCCACGCTCTCCGGGACCTACAGCAACCAGAGGGAGAGCAGTGCCCAGTTCGGGCCGAGGGCGCCTCCCAGAGTCACCGTGACCTATCTCCTCCTAGTGCCCAGCACACTGACCACCAGGTCCCTGAGAAAAGACAGGCTGGCCACACTGCCCGCCCCCACTGCCGTCCGCGCTGTGTCCAGGTGAGGCAGAGGAAGGCCCTCGAGTCGGCGTGGAGACTGCTTCACAGTTGAGAGCACATTTCAGGGAGTTTCCATGCACACCCTCTGAGCAGGAGGGCGGAGGGCGGGGGCGGGGGCTGGGGGTGGAGCTGGAGGAGGTCTGGTGGAGGTTTTCACGGTGACTCTTTGTCCCAGTCCCGATGTTTTCCCGTCCGCACGAGCCTGGTAGTCCCAACGTGTGCCATCCAGGTGTCCAGGCCCAGAGGGAGATGCCAGCGAGCTTGTGGTTCCTGGGCCCCATCGTGACCCCCTCCATGCATGGTCGGGGCATCTGTGGGCTTCTAGGCGGGATGGGCTGCCCCCTCAGATGGCCCCTGGCTTCCTGGGAAGAGACGGTCCCAGGCATGGTAGCCAGCATACCCCATCCGGACGCGCCAGCTTGTGCTTCCACCAGCCGGGTGTCCAGAAACGCAGTCCTGGGGACCTGACCCCCACCATCACCCAGCACTGACCTCCGCAGTGAGCGCAGCCCGGGTCAGGCGGCCACGGCGGGACACCCGGGCAGCTCCAGCCTCACGAGGGCTCCAGGGCAACCCAGACTGGACAGTTAAAGGCGGCCGCTGGCCGGTGAGCAGAGCCCACTAAGCACAGAAAGCCTCACACTTCAGCGGCGGCTGCACCGATGACTGGAGGAGGCACTACTCTCACTAAATACAAAAGCCCAGGTTTAAAAGGCGCCCGAGCTTCAGACGCGAGGACATTTCCTGTGCAATTCGAAAGAGAACAACCTGACAGCAGCGGGACTTCTCACAGAAATGTGCCGTTTTGGTTCGATTGTCTCTACAGCGGCCGCCTTTCATCCTCCCTGCTCGCTTCTCTCCCTCAAGCTTCACAGTCCCAGGTCTGAATCCACGCCTTCCTCTGGATGATTCACAGGGTGGGAGCCGGGGGCGCCCGGTCTCTGCTCTCCCCTCCCCTCGTTCGGGTCATTCTGCCGGAGGGGTGAGGAGGGCGGGGGAAGGGTGAGGGGGAGGGGTGAGGGTGAGGGGGAGGAGTGAGGAGGGTGGGAGAGGGGTGGGGGAGGGGAAGGGTGAGGAAGGGTGAGGGGCGAGGAGGGTGAGGGGCGAGGAGGGGTGAGGAGGTGAGGAGGGGTGAGGAGGGAGGGGTGAGGGGTGGGGGAGGGGAGGGGTGAGGAAGGGGGGGCGAGAAGGGGGAGGGGCGAGGAGGGGGAGGAGGGAGGAGTGAGGAGGGCGGGGGAGGGGGAGGGGCGGGGGAGGGGAGGGGTGAGGAAGGGGGAGGGGCGAGAAGGCGGAGGGGCGAGGAGGGGGAGGAGTGAGGAGTGAGGAGGGTGGGGGAGGGGTGAGGAGGGCGGGGGAGGGGGGAGGGGGAGGAGGGAGGAGGGTGGGGGGAGGAGGGAGGGGAGGGGGAGGAGGGAGGGGAGGGGTAGGGGGAGGAGTGAGGAAGGGGAGGAGGGCGGGGAGGTGCTCAGAGAGCCCTGGGGGCTGGGGGAGCTGCCGTGTGTGTGGGGAGGTCCCCTGGGTGGGACCCAGGCCGCTCTGAGGTCCCCGGCTGCACGTGCAGAGGCTCTCCCCGCTCCCTGTAAGCTGTCGGATCTCTTTAAACACAAGTCAGTGTCAGCAACACGACGACAACGTTGCAGAGGAACTGAGCGCTGGAGGCTGGTGGGGGCGGGGCTGGGGCCGCGGGGCTGGGCCGCGCTCCGTTGGGGTGACCGTGGTCCGCCGCGCCCGAGGGCGGGCCCGGCCTGTGTGCACACGTGTGCGCCGGTACACAGATGGAGCCTGGGCCCCGAGTGACCCCTGAGGCGAGGCCCCTCGACCGGCCTGGGCGGGATGTGAGTGAGAAGTAAACTGTGCTGAGAGCCGGATGTTTGTTATAGCAGCTGGGACGGAATAAGCGCCAAGAAGCTGAGTCGCAAGCCCTCCTGTTGGCGCGGTCTCAGCCTTAAATCTCCAAACAAGAAGGCCAGGAGGGTGGGGGACCTTGAGGGTGGGGGCAGCCTCCGTTCCATCCTGGCCGAACCGGCTGGTTTCCCATCCAGGCAGAGACCTTGACTGGTCCGGGGACATCCGCGGGCGGTTCTTCTGGCCTCTATCCTGCCGAGGCCTCGGTGGCATTCACACCCAGGCGGTCAGCACCACCCCTGCAACCACATGGGTGCTTCTTGTGGGCTCAGAGGGTGGGTTTTACAGTAAACCTCAGGGTTCACCCCCAGGAGGGCATGAAACTCAACATAGCATGGAAAAATTCTAGTTTACTAAATAATTCACTTTCTCGAGAGAAAGCCTTGCAGGAAAGGTGAGTGAACTTGGTCGAGGTAACCATGGTGACAACCTCGGTAGAGGTGATGGGGAAGGGCCGGACACAGGGCACCCTGCCCGCTTCAAGGCTGCTGTACCCCTGCCTGGGGGCTGCCAGTGCCAGGAACCCTGGGGCCAGTCGGAGGCTGGTGATCCCTTTGCTGGTGGGAGCTGCTCCACCCCAACTCTGAGTGCCAAGGCCAAGGTTTGGGGGAGGTGCCCCTGAGCTCCAGACACAGCTGACAGCAGAGGCTGCCTCTGGGTCCCCTGTGGGCAGGGCCAGCTCTGGGGGTTGTGGCCCCTCGAGGGGCTTGGGTCAGGATTTCCGGTGGACTGTGCCTGCCCCCAGGGTAAAGGTAAAGGGCCAGCACCAGCACCCTGAGGGCTCTTGCAGCACCTGGGGCTCAGGGGAGGGGCGCCCTGTCCATCCATCCCTGGATGGGGGCTCAGGTGAGGGGCCCCTGTCCGTCCACCCCTGAACCAGGGCTCAGGTGAGGGGCACCCTGTCCGTCCACCCCTGGACCTGGGCTCAGGGCAGGGGCGCCCTATCTATCCACCCCTGGATGGGGGCTCAGGGGAGGGGTGGCCTGTCTGTCCACCCCAGGATGGGGGCCAGAGCCCTCCCACCAGTTGTCTGGGGGCCTCAGGACGCTGCTGCTAGACCTGGGGACAGGCAGAGCTGGGGGCCCTGGCACCGTGGAGGACGCGTGTGCCTGGGGGAGGGGGAACGCGTGCACATCAGCCCGGCTGCCTCCCTTGGCCGCTGGCTCTGGGTAACGTCCAGGTTGTCATGGCAGCTTTTCATGTATAAATAGTTTAGACCTAATTGTCAAAAATGCTTCCTACATCTAGGCTGTTAAAATCCATTAGCCACAGAAAATCCTCAGCATTCAGCCAGACATCTGTTTTATTGGCACTTTTTAACAGGAGGTTTCTTTGTTTTCTCTCCAAGGCAAAAATGGTCCTTTATAAACCTCCCTTAAAACTGTTTTGAAAGTAGAGTATACAAAATGGGAATTTAGAGAAAACCACAAATAAAATAGAAATAAAGGAGGCAGAATCCATCCAGCACCCTGCTCCCTTCCAGGAGAACCTGTTATTCCTGCTGGTGACGGTCCAGCCCTGGGGAGGATGTCAGCAGGAATGCAGCCGCAGCGCAATTCCAACAGCACTGGTCCTCACAGACGCTGCAGCTCTGAGAGTCCCAGCAAGGCCTGGGGTAGCCAGGCTGATCCAGCTGCTCCTGCAGTAGCTGGAGTCGAGAGGAGTGACGGAGGGCACTGCTCCCCAGGGAGACACTGGACCACCCACCACCCGTCTCGGGGCCTGAGACTGTGGAGGTTCACCCACGAGGCACACTGAAGTCTTTAAAACCATGGACAGGTGGGGAAAGTGTCTCCATACGTGGTTAGAACTGCAGGGAAATTCCTTTCCATAAATCAACCTGAACACGCTCATCAAGCCAGGCTGGACGTATGCCCGTGGCTTCGCTTTGGAGGGTTAGAGGCTGGTGGCAGGCATGCCTTCTCGCAGGCTGCTTTGCCAAGGGTGCATCCACGTGCATCCCCAAGGGCCCGGGATGTCTGGGCCCAAGCTCGGGTCCCTGCCCTGGGCCTGGCTGTCACTCCAGTCTGCCGTTGCTCAGGTCCTGGCCCAGGGCTCTCGGCAGGGACGTCGCTCTGTCTGGGGGACAAGTCCCACCTGGCCTCGGTCTGGAAGGGGAGGCCGGGGTCACTAGTGGTAAAGAGCCCGCCGACCAGTGCCAGAGATGTCAGAGACGCGGGTACCATCCCTGGGTGGGGAAGATCCCCTGGAGGAGGGCGTGGCCACCCGCCCAAGTGTTCTCGCCTGGAGAATCCCATGGACGGAGGAGCCTGGCGGGCTACAGTCCACGGGCTCGTAAAAGAGTCAGACAGGACTGAAGCGACTTAACAGACACACAGGGGCTTCCGTGCGGCACATGGTTTGAGGCTGTTTACAGAGAAAGTTAAAGTCCACCTGTCCTCAGCCCTTCCATGAGACGACCCAGGTGTGCCCCTTGGCCAGTTACCTGGGTGACCCGACTCTCTGGAAGTTCAGCTCCCCGAGTGCCCTTGCTGGGGGACATCAGACGCCGTGACCGAGCCCCGAGCATGCAGCCAGACCCCAGCCTGCTGACCTGCAGAAGCCCCTTTCCCTGTGACCACCCAGCCACCGCAGGGCCAACACCTTGAGCATCGCAGCCCTGGACCCCTGGACCCTGACGGGGGCTCAGGTGGGGGACAGCGAGATGCTCAGGGGAAGGTTCAGACACAGAGAGCCGGAAGCAGCGGCTGCAGAGGCTGAAACCAAACCTCCTGCGTGGACAGCAGAGGCCTCGGAGAGGACAGGCAATCTTGAAAAAGAACAAAGTAAGTTTAGGAACGGACTGCAAGGCCACAGCCATCAAGACTGAATCGGCACAAGGAGAGCGCGGAGCAGGGCGGCAGCATCCAGAAATAAACCGCACACGCGCTGCCAGCTGACCTCCCGCAGAGGCCCAGACCGACTCACTGGGGAGAGCTCAGCCTTCCCCACACGTGGCGATGCTGGGAAGTGAGCACCCACGGGCGGGGAGGAGGGTTTAAAAAAGACGCGTTTGATCAAAATGAATCAAAGACCTAAATGAAAAACAAAAATTATGAAACTCTTCACAAGAACGCAGGAGTAAGACCTGGCGACCTTGGGTTAGGCAAAGATTTTTTGCATACAACATGGAAAGCACAACAATTTGAAAAACCTGAAAGGCTGGATTTCAAAAGACATATAAACGAAAAGCCACAGGGTGAAGGAAATCACTGAAATCATGTATCTGGCAAAGAACTTGTATCCAGAATATATAAAGAGCTCTTATAACTCAGTAATAACCCAAATAGAAAGTAGGCAAAATGTTTGAATACATATTCCATCAGAGAAGGTACAGAGATGGCCAACACATGCCCTAAAGGTGCCCAGCATCGTCGGTCACTAAATTGGGTCAAAACCACAGTGGCTGGGAAATGTGGGAAGATGGGCCCCGACTGGAATTGGTGAGGTTGGCACCCCCCACCCCCACTCCATGAGGAGCCTGGGAGGCCATGTGTGGGGGCCCGTGCGCACCGGGCCTGGCGTGCACACGGATGTTCAGGGATGTGCGTTTGGAGATGCGATTCCTGCCTAGAACCATGTCCCAGGCCCCACAAGCCAGGGACCCACTGCCCAGACCAGGGGCCACGGACAAGCACAGTCCAGGACCCCAGGTGGGTGCTGGCAGAGCGGAGTCTGATGCGGAGCTCTGCCAGCAGGACAGAGTGTCCATCTCGAAGTCAGAGTGTCCCCCGAAGGCAGGGCCCCGCGGTGCCCACCTGGCAAGGAGCCCCGTCAGGGCTAGGGTGTTGGCCCCGCTGGGCTCATGGAGCTGCCCGCTCACGCCCAGCCCGTCGCGGGGCTCAGGCTGTGTGCAGACCAGGGCTTCCGCTCCGGGCCCGGCCTGGGAGCAAAGACATGATTTCCCTCTGGCTCCTCTGGAGCCTCAGGGAGGCCTGGCCTGATGCTGAGCTGGCTGCTCCAAAGTGGGGGGTCCCCACCACTCGCGAGACCCTACCATCAAGGCCCCAGGGTCCCCCTTCCACGTCACCATGGAGGTTTCTCTCTGAGGAGAAAGTGTTCCCAGGTGGCAGCCATCCTGGGCTTAGTCCCAATGCCTCGTAGACCATGGCCCTAGGGATGGGGTCTCGGGGGCGCAGCGTCCAGGCCGGGGTCGTCCGAGCAGGGTTGAGAGGACAGAGCCTCAGCAGCTGCAGGGCCTCGACACCTGAGGGTCAGAGCAGAGGCTATTGCAGCCCTGTGCGCGCTGGGAGGTCCGGGTGAGGGTGGTCAGTGATGCCAGAGTGTCCCCACGGTAGTGCAGCTCAAGGGCAGCGTCTGGGCGAGAGGCTCCACCCCCTGGACCCTGCTGGGTTTTTCCATTCTTCCCCATTCTCTGGTGCTGAGGGCTAAGTTGCCAATCTCTCTCCTCAGGCCCTTATTTTGGGAAACTTACCCACAGCTGCATGATTGCGAACAATCCATCCTGATTACAGTCTGCCCGGCTGGGGCCCCGTCTGCAGCCGGGCGGGAGGGGCGGGAGGGGAGGCTCTGGGGGTGGGCCGTCCAGTCTGACCCCTGTGACGGAGAGTCACCCGTGTCTGCACAAGGGGAGGAGCCAGGACGGTTTGGGGGGTTCCACATGCGTCCTCCTGTATCCTGGTCAGCGCGTGTGTGCGGAGACCACCAAGATTGGGGACGGGCCGCAGAGAATCTTAGAGGGAGGCTCCCTCCTGCTGGATTAGAGAACCTCGCAACCCCTGAGCCCTGGGTAGATCCTTGGAAGGGTTTCCCTGGTGGAAAATAGGGACCTTGGAAAAAACACGACCCTGGTCCCACCTCACAAATCTTAAGAAGTCAGATCCACAAAGATTAAGAAATTTAACAGAATCCTAGAACAGAACCCAGAATATGCACAGGATCACAAAAATATCCAGCACCTGCCAACGTAAAATCCACAACGTGTGGGTGGTTCAAAGACTGCAGGCCTGCACATCAGCAGGGAAACCTAGAGCAAGGCCGCAGCCTCAGCAGGCGGTGGGCACACAGGCAGCAGGCGGCCCTCACGGCCTCACCTCCGGGCACTGCCGGAGGTGACTCCCTGGGAGGATGGGTGCCCTTCTCTGCAAGGATGGGTGCCCTTCTCTGTGAGGTGGTGCGTGTTCTGCCGTGACCCCGCAGGGCCAGGGACGCTCGGGTGGGGGCTGGAGGAGCCTGAGACTCCCAGTCCTCCCCAGTCTGTGAGCATGGCCACGCAGGGCCCCTCGCCCTGGACCCCGCTCCTGGAGCCTGCGGGGCCGGGCCCTGTGGGCGGACCTGGGCCCCTGATGGTGCTGGCCATCCCACCAGGGGCTCCGCTCCCACCAGGACTGACCACCCAGCCTTTGTGCACCTGGTGCCTGGCCTTCGTCCACCGCGGTTCCCAGTGTCAGGAACCTGCTGGGGCTCCTGGGAGTGGGGAGAAGACCGCAGGCAGGGTGAGGGCCATGGCCAATGGCTCTCTTCCTCGAGGGGCCTGGAAAGCGGGCGGGGGGGGAGCGAGAGGGCAGCCCCAGGTCCGGACGGTGACCAGAAGGGGCGAGGGGGGAAGGGGAGGGGGGCCTGGAGGAGACAGCCAGGGTTGGAGCTCAGCGTGGGGACAGGGTGCGCCCTCCCTCGACCGCGTGGCTGCAGCTGAGGGGCCAGGCCTGGGGCGCGGTGGCTGAGCTAAATAGAAACACCACGGGCAGGTCGGTGGGGCGGGCAGCTGTTGGCATTCCTGTACCTCAGAAACCTCTGCTGAGCTTCGCACAAACGCTGCAGAATCAGACGCTCAGGTGCACTGGCCAGTGGGCTGGTCGAGCCTCGGGGCGTGCTGACGGCCCCGGGCTCTGTGGGATTGGACCGCACCCCCGCCGCATGGCCCAGTTCACATTTTTTGAAGCCGATCTTAGTCGCGGCTTGTGGTCAGGGAGTGAGGTGTTCTCAGGGCTTGTCCTGGGCCTCAGGGGATGGGGAGGGCGAACAGGTGTGCCTGCCGGCACTTCTGGAAACACCCACCAGGGTGAGCTCAGCAGAGAAAGGCCGGCCAGGCCGTCCCCACCCCCTGGTCGGCCGTCGTCACGGGAGCCACGGCAGAGGGTCCGAGCCCCACTAAGCTCTCCCAGCGACAGCGAAGCACCTTCTGAGACCAGCTTCCTGGGCCTCAGCACAAAGGTCAAGCTGCGGGGACCCCAGGTGCCTCCTGATGGGAGAGGGGCCCCGGGGCTCCAGGCCCACCCGGGAACACAGCCCAGGGAGACTCGGGAACACAGCCCAGGGAGACTCGCACAGACGGCGCTGGCAGGGCCGCTCGCTGCCTCACCTCGCTTTACTCCGGGCCCCCAGGGACGTCACCGGCCTGCAGAGACCTGTCCCAGCACAGCAGGGACCCCTTGACTGCTCATGGCTGTCCCTCCCATCCCAGCACACAAAGCCAGCTCCCCGTAGCGGGACAGGCCGGCGGTCAGCCCACCTCGAGGCCTGGACCAGACAGTGCCTGCGCCCCTGGCTCCTAGGGACCCCCTGAGCCACTCCCACAGGCTCACAGGGCAGCGCTGGCCTGGGGAGGGGCTTCCTGCATCCGCCCCTGCCTGGGGGTCACCCCGCGAGCAAGGGGGCTGCTCTTGGGAGCCAGGATGGATCCCTCAGAGAGGGGAGACCCTGTCCCCTCCCCGCAGAGCCCCAGGAGGTACAGCAGGCCAGCTGGGCGCCCCCACGGCTGGAAACTGCCCGGTTCAGCCGGGCTTTGCCAGAAAGGAGCTGCGACACTGGCGCCTGGAGAGACACTGCCCCCGGACGGGGGTCCACAGCACCCTCCATCTGGGGGCTCAGGCAGGGTGGGGCAGCACCAGGCCAACTCCCGGACACACACCCGACGGGAGGGGCTCATACCAGACGGTGGACAGCGGGGCTTACGGCGGCGCCTGGAGTCTGCCCACCACCCTCCCCCAAACTGAGACCCTGGGAAGCACTCCTTGCAGGCTTTTCAGGACGGAAGGACGGGAGACCTGCACACACAGACTCACACACACAGACACACACACACAGACACACACATACACAGACTCACACATACACAGACTCACACACAGACTCACACACACACAGACTCACACACACACACACACAGACTCACACACACAGACACACACACACAGACTCACACACACACAGACACACACACAGACTCACACACACAGACACACACACACAGACACATACACACAGACTCACAGCTCACACACACAGACACACACACACAGACTCACACACAGACACACACACAGACACACACACACAGACACACACACACACACAGACTCACACACACACAGACTCACACACACAGACTCATACACACACAGACACACACACACAGACTCACACACACATAGACTCACACTCAAAGACTCACAGACACAGACTCACACACACACAGACTCACACACACAGACTCATACACACACAGACACACACACACAGACTCACACATACACAGACTCACACACACACAGAAACACACACACAGACACACACACAAACTCACACACACAGACTCACACACACAGACACACACACACACACACAGACTCACACACAGACACACACACACACAGACTCACACACACAGACACACACACAAACTCACACACACAGACTCACACACACAGACACACACACAGACTCACACACACACAGACTCACACACACAGACACACACACAGACACACACAGACACAGACTCACACACACAGACACACACACACAGACTCACACACACAGACTCACACACACACAGACTCACACACACACAGACTCACACACACAGACTCACACACACAGAAACACACACAGACACACACACAGACACACACACAGACACACACAGACACACACACAGACTCACACACACACAGACTCACACACACAGACACACACACAGACACACACACACAGACTCACACACACATAGACTCACACACACACAGACACACACACACAGACTCACACACACAGACTCACACACACAGACTCACACACACAGAAACACACACAGACACACACACATGGACACACACACAGACTCACACACACAGACACACACACAGACACACACACACACAGACTCACACACAGACACACACACAGACACACACACACAGACACACACACACACAGACTCACACACACAGACTCATACACACACAGACACACACACACAGACTCACACACACACAGACACACACACAGACTCACACACACACAGACTCACACACACAGACTCACACACACAGACACACACACACAGACTCACACACACACAGACTCACACTCACAGACTCACACACACACAGACACACACACAGACACACACACACAGACACACACACAGACTCACACACACAGACACACACACAGACACACACACACAGACTCACACACAGACACACACACAGACACACACACACAGACTCACACACACAGACTCACACACACACAGACTCACACACACACAGACTCACACACACAGAAACACACACAGACACACACACAGACTCACACACACAGACACACACAGACACACACACAGACTCACACACACAGACTCACACACACACAGACTCACACACACAGACACACACACAGACACACAGACACACACACACAGACTCACACACACATAGATTCACACACACACAGACTCACACACACAGACTCACACACACAGAAACACACACAGACACACACACATGGACACACACACAGACTCACACACACAGACACACACACAGACACACACAGACTCATACACACAGACACACACACAGACTCACACACACAGACACACACACACAGACTCACACACACATAGACTCACACACAGACTCTCACACACAGACTCACACACACACAGACACACACATAGACTCACACACACACAGACTCACACACACACAGACACACACACACAGACTCACACACACAGACACACACAGACACACACACAGACACACACAGACACACACACAGACTCACACAGACAGCTTTCATGTGCCTGGGCTAACCCACGGGTGGATGGACAATTCAGAAACCAAAGACGAGCTTGGCGGTGGGAGATGAAGGTGGGGGAGCCCGGAGCTGGAGGGGCACCCCTCCTGCGGGGCCCTGGGGCTGCATGCGGACCCGCTGACGGCAACAAGGATGTGTTCACAGACCTGCAGCCCCTGCCCTTTCAGCCTGTGCTCTCTCAGGCTGAGAAGGACCTTAGGTTTGGTGACGGCTTTTTAGATACAGCGCCAACAGCACAATCCAAGAAAGAAATAATTGATAAGCTGAACTTCATTAAAATTAAAGACTTCAGCTCTGCTAGCGACCAGGTGAAAACCTGAGAAGGGAAGCTGCAGACCGCGGGAAAAGATTTACAAAAGACACAGCTGATAAAGGACTGTTATTCAAATAAAGACTCTGAAACCTCAACAAGAAGAAAACAACCCGGTTACAAAATGGGCAAAAGACCTCAGCAGACGCCTCGCCAAATAGGGTGCACAGAGGGTAAAGGGGGCTCTGCTTCATATGTTGTCAGAAGAATATAAACTAACACACGGTACCACCGCGCACCTGTGAGAACGGTCGAAGCCCCAAAGCACTGACACCCGGGGCCACAGGGTGGGGCAGCAAGAACTCCCCTCTCACTGGTGGGGGTGCAGACAGTGCGGCACTTGGGAGACCATCTGACGGTTTCTGGCAAAAGTAAATATCTTCTTAGCATACGATCAAGCCAGCAATTGTGTTCCTCGATGTTTCCCCAAAGGAGCTGGGAGCATACATCCACACAGAGACCTGGGCACAAATGTTTATAGCAGCTTTATCGTAACTGCCCAAACTTGGGAGCAACCACGAAGCCCTTCTGCAGGTGAATGGATTAGTAAACCGTGATCCATCCAGACAACGGCATATTATTCAGGGCACAGAGATGAGCCACCAAGCCGCGAGAGACAGGGGAGAACTTCGAATGCTCATTACAGAGCGAAAGAAGCCAGTCTGAAAAGGCTGCTTGCTGTGTGACTCCAACTCTATGACCCTCCGGGAAAAGTAAAACCATGGAGACGACAGAAGGGTCCGCGGTTGCCAGGGGTGGGGGCAGAGAGCATTGCCCAGGTGGAGCCCAGAGGACGTTTAAGGCAGTCAAATGGCTCTGTGTGACATTGAGGATGGACATGTGTCACCACACACTTGTCCAAACCCACTGAGTGTACAAAGCCCCAGCAGTGAACGGTGCTGTAAACACCGGACCTGGTGATGACCACGTGCTAGCAGAAGTGCATCACTTGTAACAAAATCCCCTCTGGAAAGTGGGGTTCACCAGGGGAGGCTGCACGTGGGGCGTGAGGTGGACAGGAAACCTCTGGACCCTCCAGTCCACTCCGCTGTGAACCTCAGAGTGCCCTCATGAAATAAAACCAGTTCAGAACAATGGACAATGGCATTAGAGCATGACGTGTGTAGGACAGAGGCAGTGGGGTGTGTGTGAGGCCCGCACTGAGCTTACGCGTTACGGGAAAGTGAAGAATGTCTGTGTGAGACAAAGGCCACGTTTATGATTCAGGAGACCCAGTGTTGCTAAGATATCAGTTTCCTCCAAACTGAAGCAGAGACTTAATGCAGCCCAATTAATCTGAAGAAATCGACAAAGCAATTCTAAAACTGATATGAAACGGCAAAAATAGAGCAGAGGCAAACCAGTTTTGGGGCAAAAGAGCCAAGGAGGAGGACTTGTGCTGCCCGATGCCAGCGTCACCTGTGAAGCCACGGTCGCAGGGACGGGGTGGGGTGTGCATAAGGAGAGACGCAGCAAAGGGAGCGGAGAACAGAGACCCCCCGTAGTCGCATGGACCACGCACGTTCGATAAAGGTGCCGAGATCATTCACTGGGGAAGGAATAGTTCTTTTCAACAAATGGTGCTGAAACAACCGGAGGTCTCTGTGGAGGGAAACAAAGAACTCTGACCCCTACCTCACACCAAGCACAAAAATTAATTCAGATGGAAGAGAGGCTCCCTGGAAAACCACTCCCCGTAAGCGTAAGCGTTCTAGAGGAGAACATTGGAGAAAAACTCCCACACCTTTGAAATAGGTAACATTTCTTAAACACTTAGAAATCATTAAAAAAAAAAAACTTGAGAATTTGGACTTCACCCAAACAGAAAAGTTCTGCCCTTTGAGAGACACTCCTGAGAACACAGAAAGGTGAGAGAGACCCGGCCGCGCTGGGATGGAGGAGCCGGGCTCACAGGATGCTGAGAGCCCGGCCACAGAAAGGCCAGCAGCCCAAGGCCGGCAGGGGCAGAGTATCTGACCCGGGACTTCACAAAGCAAGACGCACAAGTGGTCAAGGCAACAATGCTGTCAGGCACCCAGGAAATTAAAACAACAACCGCACACTCATTTTTGCTGTTCCTCAGCCACTAAGTCACGTCTGACTCTGTGACCCCATCAGCTGCGGCACACCAGGCTTCCCTGTCCCCCACCATCTCCCAGTTTGCTCAAATTCGTGTCCTTTGAGCTGGTGATGCCGTCCAACTTCTCACCTTCTGTCGCAACTTCTCCTCCTGCCTTTATTTCCCAGCATCAGGGTCTTTTCCGAAGAGTCGGCTCTTTGCCTCAGGTGGGTGGCCCAAGTATTAGAACTTCAGCTTCAGCAACAGTCGCTCCAATGAATATTCAGGGTTGATTTCCTTTAGGATGGACTGGTTTGATCTCCTTGCTGTCCAAGTCACACGCTAGAGTCTTCTCCAGCATCACAGTTTGAAAGCATCTATTAGAGCAGCTAAACCTTGGAAGACTGACCATACCAGGTGTTGGTGAGGGTGTGTGGGGGGTGGGGAAAACACTGGGCAGTTTAGAAAAATGCTAAGCAGTCTTGCATTGATCACTGAGGAAGGCTTTCTTATCTCTCCTTGTTATTCTTTGGAACTCTGCATTCAGATTTCCTTTTCTCCTTTGCCTTGAGCTTCTCTTCTTTTCACAGCTATTTGTAAGGCCCCCTCAGACAACCATTTTGTCTTTTTGCATTTCTTTTTCTTGGGGATGGTCTGGATCACTGCCTCCTGTATAATGCCACGAACCTCCATCCATAGTTCTTCAGGCACTCTATCAGATCTAATTCCTTAAATCTATTTCTCACTTCCACTGTATAACCGTAAGGGATGTGATTTAGGTCATAACTGGATAGTCTAGTGGTTTTCCCTACTTTCTTCAAT
The DNA here is from genome assembly GCF_049115385.1 of Moschus berezovskii. Lineage (NCBI taxonomy): Eukaryota > Metazoa > Chordata > Mammalia > Artiodactyla > Moschidae > Moschus > Moschus berezovskii. The sequence continues at coordinate 97,411,496 of NC_142471.1, read as the reverse complement.
TTCAGTCTGAATTTGGCAATAAGGAGGTCATGATCTGAACTGCAGTCAGCTCCCAGTCTTGTTTTTGCTGACTGTATAGAGCTTCTCCATCTTTGGCTGCAAAGAGTATAATCAATCTGATTCGGTGTTGACCGTCTGGTGATGTCCATGTGTAGAGTCTTGTGTTGTTGGAAGAAGGTATTTGCTATGAGCAGTGCGTTCTCTTGCAAAACTCTGTTAGCCTTTGATAGATCTGGTTCCAAATCAGGAAAGGAGTATGTCAAGGCTGTATATTAACTTATATGCAGTGTACCTCATGTGAAATGCCGAGCTGGATGAAGCAAAAGTTGGAATCAAGATTGCAGGGAGGAATATCAATAATCTCAGATACACAGAAGACACCACTCTTATAGCAGAAAGTGAAGAAGAACTAAAGAGCCTCTTGATGAAAGTGAAAGAGGAGAGTGAAAAAGTTGGCTTAAAGCTCAACATTCAGAAAACTAACATCATGGCATCCGGTCCCATCACTTCATGGCAAATAGATGGGGAAACAGAAACATTGAGAGGCTTTATTCTTTTGGGCTCCAAAATCACGCAGATGGTGACCGCAGCCATGAAATGAAGACCCTTGCTCCTTGGAAGAAAAGCTATGACCAACCTAGACAGCATATTCAAAAGCAGAGACATTACTTTGCCAACAAAGGTCCATCTAGTCAAGTCTATGGTTTTTCCAGTGGTCATGTATGCATGTGAGAGTTGGACCATAAAGAAAGCTGAGCACTGAAGAAATGATGCTTTTGAACTATGGTGCTGGAGAAGACTCTTGACAGTCCCTTGGACTGCAAGATCCAACCAGTCCATCCTAAAGGAAATCAGTCCTGAATATTTATTGGAAGGACTGATGCTGAAGCTGAAGCTCAAGTACTTTCACCACCTGATATGAAGAGCTGACTCATTGGAAAAGACCCTGATGCTGGGAAAGATTGAAGGCAGGAGGAGAAGGGGACGACAGAGGATGAGATGGTTGGATGGCATCACCGACTTGATGGACATGAGTGTGGACAAACTCCGGGAGATGGTGAGGGACAGGGAAGCCTGGCGTGCTGCGGTCCATGAGTGGCGAATCGCTGGACACGACGTGGTCACTGAACAAAACAACACATAGCCGATCAGCAATGCTGTGCTAGCTCCAGGTGTGCCCCAGAGTGGTTCAGTTACACAGACACAGACATCTTTCTTTTTTCAAATTCTTTTCCCACTTGAGTTGTTACAAGAATGAACAGGGGTTCCCGTGCTATAAGTGCAGACTGCTTCAGACGGCTTTTAAGTGAAAAGTCTACAAAGTGGTCAAGAGGCTTGAAGGGTGGCCTCTCACAGCCACCGACTGCTTCCGTTACTTGCCCAAGAGGCTCACGGACCAGATCAGACAGGCCAGGACCAGCGCCTGCCTCCTTGACCACAGGACTGAAGGCACCACAGGCCAGCGACACCTGGTCAGCGGCCAGTCCTGACTCCTGGGCCTGCCCTGGAGACAAAGGTGCTCAGGCCACGGCTGGATGGGATCCAAGAGTCTCAGGCAAGGAGCCCATTCCGGACTTCTGTCCCTCCTGGGGTGCTGGAGTCATTATTGAACCAAACTCGGCTCTGCCCACAGTAAAGCCAGTCTACTGCCTGGTTTGTGGGGAAGGAAAGTACAATGTTTAATGCAGGTGCCAAGCGAGCAGTCCAGGTAGCTTGTACTCAGAAGACCTGAACTCTGTGAAGGCTTCCGGGGAAAGGCTTTTAAAGACAGGGTGAGGGAGGAGGGGTTGGGGGTGTGATCAGCTCACAGATGCTCTTCTGATTGGCTGGAGGTGAGGTCACCGGGAGTCACCATCATCAACCTGCTGGCTGCAGCTGGTCTGGGGTCTACTGCTGGTGGGCAGCATGCAGTCAGCTTCTCCCACTTGGTGGGGGCTTCAGTATCTGCAGAGCAGCTCACAGGACACGGCTGAGAGTATTATACGTAGCCCTGGAGGGAGAGGTAAAGGCCTGGACTTTGTTTCACGGCCAGACGCGTGCCCGTCCCGCCTGACCGCAGCCCTTTGATCCTGCGCTTTCTCACTGCTCTGAGTAAACTTATTCTCTGGGACTCGGGGAAAGCTGAGAAGGCTGAATGTTTCTACAGACAAAATGCAGGCAGAGGACATGGGGAGGTCTGTCCTGGGAACCCCAGGTCCTGCTCGGTTACACCTTTTCACTCCTGTGCAGACTTTCTTGTGGACAAAGAAGTGTCAATCAGTTGTATGAATACCTGGGAGTGTGATTGCTGGAAGACGCAATGAGACTGGTTAGACTCGTGGGGAACTTTCAGATTGTCTCCCACAGCAGCAGCAGTGCCTGTATCCCAAGGAGCGTGGCTTCCCATTGCTCTGCCTCCTCTCCAGACCCTGGTGTTGGCAGGTCTGAACGTGAGCTACTCTGATCGGTGTGCAGAGGTCTCGTATTCCCATTTTAATTTGTGTTTCCCTAAAGCTGATCGGCGAAGAATTGATGCTTTTGAACTGTGGTGCTGGAGAAGACTTTTGAGAGTCCCTTGGATTGCAAGGAGAGCCAACCAGTCCATCCTAAAGGAGATCAATCCTGGGTGTTCATTGGAAGGACTGATGCTAAAGCTGAAACTCCAATACTTTGGCCACCTCATGCGACGAGTTGACTCACTGGAAAAGACTCTGATGCTGGGAGGGATTGGGGGCGGGAGGAGACGGGGATGACAGAGAATGAGATGGCTGGATGGCATCACCGACTCAACGGACATGAGTTTGAGTGAACTCCGGGAGTTGGTGATGGACAGGGAGGCCTGGCGTGCTGTGATTCATGGGGTCGCAAAGAGTCGGACACGACTGAGCGACTGAACTGAACTGAATGTCACATGATGTGGAACTTCTTTTCACGCGCTTTCTTGCCACCCATAGACCTATTTTGATGACATCTGTTCAGATCTTTCCCCCAGTTTTAGGTTGTGCAGTTTGACTTCTTGTTGTTAAGTTTTAGAAGTCGTGTATATGTTCTGGATCTGAATCCTTGATCAGATGTGGTTTTGCAAACATTTTCTCCTAGTTAGTAGTTTCATTCTAACAGTGTCTTTCATAGAGTGGGAGTTTTTAGTTTTAATAAAGTCCAACTCATCCTTTTGTTCTCTGAACGATCATGAATTTAGGTCATGTCATATCTAAAACTTTATCGGCAAACCCCAGGTCATGTAGATTGTCCTTTCTAGGAGTTTTGCAGTTTTGCATTTTACATTTGGGTCTGTGACCCATTTTGAGTGAGTCTCGAGTTTACTCTTTGCATGTCGGGTGGTCCTAGCTCCAGTCATTGGAAAGCTTGTTCTTTCTCTACTGAATTGCTTGTGTGTCTCTGTCAGAATCAGTGATTATATTCACACAGGTCTATTTCAGGGCTCTCTGTTCTGTTCTGTTGAACATGTGTCTGCTCTTTCGTGAGCATTCTTGATCACTGCATTGTTACAGGGACTTGTGAAACCAGGGAGTCCTCCAAATCTGTGTCTGCCCCATGACTGGACCTTCTGCCTCTCTGCTCCCCAAGTGGGGAGGGGCCTCCTTGGGACCCAGGGAGCCGCGGTGCCATCCTGATTTAGCTGCAAGGGGATCAGGGAAAGGGATGGGACTACACACCCGCCCCTCCATCCTGGAGGAACAGAGGGGCGACTTCAGACCCAGCTCCAGAAACCCCCCAGGAAAAGTGGCCAGCACCAAGCTGCCCTCAGGGCCTCCCCCGCCAGACCCCTGGCCCAGGATGGAGCCCGGCCAAATGGTGGAGGCACAGGCTTGGGACCCAAGCCCCAAGATTGCACAGGCTCTGAGTTATGGCCACAGGATTCGTGAGGCCCTTCCCTGGGTGTGGGCCTGGAAGATATTTAGATGCAAAAGGTTGGGAAAGCATTTGCTCATTCTCATTATAAAAATTCTGTCATTTTCTGGTCTAAGGAATGCTAACTTGTTCTTTCAATTACGGCTTTAATAACGTCACCGATAAAATCCCAACAGGCCCCGAGGGCTTTGCCAACACCCACCCACCCCAGCCCCCATCCTTTCCTGGATGACGACCTTAACCCCCACTGAACCGCGGCCCCAGGGGCAGCACGGGCCCATCTCTCAGGGTCCTCTGTGACTGTCACACGCTAACTCTACTCAGGCCTTTTCCAAATATGATGCAACTCCCCACGTGGTAACAATGGTGATTTATTGTACTGCTGGGCGGTTCACGTGATTGATTTAAGTATTGCTTTAAGTGATTTACTGTGAGATTGAGGGGAGGCTCCCTTTTTATAACTCGGAGCACAGCTGTAAATCTGAAGGACTCTGTCACTGAGCAGCAGGCTGTGCCCACTCTGGAGGGGGGTGGATAGGGAGAGATGGAGCCAGTTTCCTGGGCCCCCAGGAGGCTAACAAGGAACCACAGGTGCTGACTCTAAGCCAGGGAGCACCTCCCCAGCCTGGCCACCTGTGGCTGGTGAGCCTGGATCCTGGGGTGGTACTTGATGAAGCTGGCGCTGTGATCAGCAGGGGCAGAGTGAAGGATCTGGTCCCCTTGCTCTTGGCCCAGGGTCAACCTGGGAGCTCAGTAGCCTCCAGACCAGCAGCATCTCTAAGGAGGGGCTTGGGGGATCATTGTGCCCTCGGAAGGCACTGATCAGAGCCCACCCTCTCGGGAGGGCCCTTGTCATTCTTCTGCCTAACTCCTCACCTTGAACCAGCCCATCCTGAAGCTGGAACTCTGCTTCCCCTTCACAGTCCAGCCCAGGGAAGCCACTCTGAAGGGCACGCCGGCTCCCCCAGGGTTTCTCTGCCAGGACAGGCCGTGTAGCTGGGTGGGCGGTGACAGCCACAAGGGACTCTGTTCTGATGGATGTGGGGATGTGATAGGAAACTCCCCAGCCCCCACAGCATACTTGATCTTTCTGCGAGTGCCCTTAGTCGCGTCTCAGAAAAGTGTGCTCCGCTGGACCAGAAGGACTCAGCGCGTCTGCACATACCATCCCCTCGATATGTCACCCTGATTAGCTGGGAAGAGTTCTTCCTTGCAGAAGCGTGTGACATTTTGCCAGCACGTGCGCTCAGATCCTTTCTGAGTTTAGAAGGCGGCCCTGGGACATCAAAGGGTGGAGCCCCTCGGGACGCCTGGCTGGTGCTGTGGGTCTGCTTACCCTCCCTCTGAGGTTTGGAGTTGGCCCATTATCTGGGTGATTAACCATGTGCCCAGTTTTGTTTTTTTTTAAATCATTAACACGGCTTCTTAATCCAGAACCTCAGTCCCTCAAAATTTGTCCAAAGCAGATGGCAGGTTACCCAGATATGGGCTGGGAAGCCAGATAGACAGGGACTCGTGGGCTGGTGCCTGCCCTCTTCCCGGCCTAGGGGGAGTGTGGGGGCCTCCCCACAGGTTGGCCCTCATGTACAAGGGTTCCAGTACACCCAGGAACTTTGTAGCATCAGAGAACCTAGGAAGGGGGCCAGCAGGGCAGGTTCCCTGAAAAGGGGGCTGGGACTCCAGTGGGAGGTCAGGGCCGAGGTGGGGTGGTCGCTGAACGGAGGTGTCAGTCTCCGAGGGTCCGCTCTGACAGGCCTCACCTCCCAGTTCTGCGGGCCCTGTCCCAGGATAGGCACATTCTGCTCCAGCACAGACGCAGGGTGTCCCAGAAACGCCCTGGAAGAGGCCCGGCCGTCTGCGGGAGCTGAGCCCGCGACCTGCATCCGGACGCCCAGAGGAGAAAGCAGGAAGGGCGGCCTCGTGCTCCCGCCCCTTCCCCACAGATGGCGGCTTCCGCGATCACGCTCCCCTCCTGTCCGCCTGTGGTCCTGGTGCCTGGGCTCGGGGAGCACATGGAAGACAGAGCACAGGTGCCCCCGCTTCAGAGTCACCTGGGAGCACCCACGGGCCCCCTCCACCTGCACGCTCCAGGGTGCTTCACCTGAGCGTTAGCAAGAGGCAGCGGGGCCGCCGCCACCCCAAGCCCGTGGCCCCCTTGCTCAGACCCACTGTCCGGGGCAGCCCTGCACAGACGGCCCCGCTGCCCATCCTTCCCCAGCGAGGCCGGACCAGACCCTCCCCAGGGCCAGAGAAGAGGCTGCATGTCCCACCTCCTGTCAGCCCACAGATCTGGACCCCAGACAAAGCCCAGTCAGGTCCCCGAAGCCTGTGTGCTGGGCTGCGGTTCTGTCCCGAGAGCGAGGCCCTGGGGGAATCCCCTGCTGCCCCCTGCAGGGCGAGGGGCATGGAGTCCAGCCTGGGCAGGAGGCCTCTCCAAGGGTGCAGTCCCGGGGCCTCGCCGGGAGTCCCTGCCTCTTCCAGTGGGGACCAAGGTCGGTGACAGAACCGCTGACCTTCACGGGCATCAGGCTGACCTTTGAACATAACCACTGACCTTTAAGGACATAAACAATGACCCCCAGGATGTCAGCTGAGCTTTGAGGACACAACTGCTGACCTTTGAAGATGTACTGCTGACCTTTGAGGACATAACTGCTGACCTTTGAGGACGTAACCGCTGATCTCGGGGCCTGGCGGGAGCCCCATCCCCTTGAGAGGGCCCTGCTGGCCCCCGTGGGAGGGACCATTCACCCCACCTGCTCCCTCTGCTCCCCTGAGGGAAGGAGGCGGGAGGGCGGACAGGCCTGGGCCTGCAGCAGCGGCTGGAAGACCCCACGGGGGCCCTCACCCTCCAGATTCCCTCCACAACCCCTCTGACCTCGGACCCTTCCGTGTGCTCGCAGCCACCGCTTGCCCCTCCCAGAGCCGAGGTCGCCACAGACAGAGGGCGGGGCCTGGACCCATCTTCCTGCAGCCGCTCTGGCTTAACCTGCAAGCGTGCAAGAGCCTTTATTTCTCTGCTCCAGGTGAGAGTGGAGCGTGGTTTGCTGCTGGGGGAGCCGTCTTTCTCACAGCCTGTTTCCCCCCCCACCAAACACAGGGCTCTGTGTGTGACCTCAGGCCCCGGCAGGCGCTCACCTGGGGCAGCAGGAGGCTCCGGGAACTGGACTTCCGCCAGGCTCCCCTGCCAGCCCCTACCCCAGGGGTCTCAGCCTCCTCAGAGAGTGCACGGGGCATCACCTCCCTCAGACCCCCACAGCAAAAACCTAAATAAGAATAAATCTAAAGAATAAATCTAAAGCAAACAGAAGAAGGAAATACTAAAGATAAAAGCAGAAATCAATAAAAGTGGAAATACAGTGAAACTGGAAGTACAATGGAGTAAAGGGCTTCTCTGGTGGCTCAGATGGTAAAGAATTTGCCTGCCGTGAAGGGGACCTGGGTTTGATCCCCGGGTCTGAGAAGATCTCCTGGAGAAGGAAATAGCAGCTCACTCTAGTATTCTTGCCTGGAGAATGCCATGGACAGAGGACCCTGGAGAGCTACAGTCCATGGGGTTGGAAAGGGACACAAATGAGTGGCTAACACACACACACACGGAGCAAATCAATGAAAGGGAGCTGGTTCTTGGAAAATATAAATAAAATTGACATATCTCTATCAAGAATGGTTAAAAAGAGAAAATTCAAATAACTTGCAGACATAAGGCAGGCTTCTGTCTTATTAAAAAGATAATAAGGGGAGAAATCTGTATGCAGATCAAGAAGCAACAGTTAGAACTGGACATAGAATAACAGACTGGTTCCAAATCGGGAAAGGAGTACGTCAAGGTTGTATATTGTCACCTACTTATTTAACTTATATGCAGAGTACATCATGCAAAATGTTGGAGTGGGTGAAGCTGGAATCAAGATTGCCGGGAGAAATATCAATAACTTCAGATATGCAGATGACACCACATTTATGGAAGAAAGTGAAGAGGAACTAAAGAGCCGCTTGATGAAAGTGAAAGAGGAGAGTGAAAAAGCTGGCTTGAAACTCAACATTCAGAAAACTAAGATCACGGCATCTGGTCCCATCACTTCATGGCAAATAGATGGGGAAACAGTGGAAACAGTGACAAACTTTATTTTGGGTGGCTCCAAAATCACTACAGATGGTGACTGCAGCCATGAAATTAAAAGATGCTTGCTCCTTGAAAGAAAATTATGACCAACCTAGACAGCATATTAAAAAGCAGAGACATTACCTTGCCAACCAAGGTCCGTCTAGTCAAAACTATGGTTTTCCAGTGGTCATGTATGGATGTGAGAGTTGGACTATAAAGAAAGCTGAGCGCTGGAGAATTGATGCTTTTGAACTGTGGTGTTGGAGAAGACTCTTGAGAGGCCCTTGTACTGCAAGCAGATCCAACCAGTCCATTCTAAAGGAGATCAGTCCTGGGTGTTCATTGGAAGGACTGATGCTAAAGCTGAAACTGCAATACTTTGGCCACCTCATGCGACGAGTTGACTCACTGGAAAAGACTCTGATGCTGGGAAAGGTTGGGGGAGGGAGGAGAAGGGGACGACAGAGGATGAGATGGCTGGATGGCATCACCGACTCTGTAGTCATGAGTTTGAGTGAACTCCGGGAGTTGGTGATGGACAGGGAGGCCTGGCGTGCTGGGATTCATGGGGTCGTGGAGAGTCTGACACGACTGAGCGACTGAACTGAACTGAAGTGACTGAAAGGGAAAGACGCTACAAATAACAGTAAACACACAAACCTGACAGCTTAGGTTAGACGGACCAGTGTTTTACCAGCAGCAACCACCACAAACACACTGAATATGAATAAGTCATTTGAATAGCCCTATAACTGTGAATAAAGTTGAATTTATAATTAAAAGTTTCTCCCCATCTAATCTCCAGGCCCTGATGGTTTCCTTGGAGACCATTTAAACATTTAAAGATAAATTAACACCAATTCTATACAAACTCTTCCGGAAAGTAAGGGGAGCTTCCTAATTCCTTCTGTGAAGCTGGTGTCACCCTGATACCAAAATGGTGCAGGACGAGGGCCACAGACCCCATCCCGCGTAAATATGGAGAAGTTCTTACAAAGTGTCAGTAAGTCGGGTCCAGCAACACCTATGAAGAATGGAAGCACGGTTTCCAGGGACGAAAGGCTAGTTCAATTTTTGAAAATGTGTCAGTGTAACCTACCATATGAAGAAACTAAAGAAGAAAAAAATCAGGTGTTCGTATTGATTGATGCAGAAAAAGTGTTTGAAAAAGTCAAAACACATTCATGATAAAAAAATTCTCAGAAATATCAGACTAGAGAAAAACCCTTAACTTGATGAAGAATATATAAAAAGAACCCACTCTAACTTTGTACTTAATGGAGAAAAGCTGAATATTTTCCTCCTAAAAGAAGGCACAAGGTAAGGCTGTCCATGCCATAACTTATTCTTTTTGTGCTGGGAGTTCCACTCAACGTTAAAAACAAGAAGAGGAATTAAAAAGCATGCAGTCCAGAAAGGAAGAAATGAAACTGCCCACGTTAACAGATAGCATGACTGTCTGTGTAGAAAAATTCCAATGACTAAAAAAAAAAAACCCAAAAACTACACAATGCAAAAAGAAAAGCAAGGAAACAAAAAGAAACTCCTAGAACTAATAGCAAGGTTTCAGAATACAAGATCAACAAAAATCAATTATACTTCTATACAGTGACAATGAACACATGGAAACCAAAACCAAAGATAGAACGACCTGCAAATCACGAAAGGAAGGAAGAAATGAAGATGAAGTGGAAGGGGAGAAAGATTTACTTGTAACAAATCTACCAAAACATGTACAGGCCTTTCATGTAAAAACTACAAAATGACAATCAAAGAATCAGCGAAAGACACTGCTGCTGCTGCTGAGTCGCTCAGTCGCGTCCGCCTCTGTCCGGCCTCACAGACGGCAGCCCAGCAGGCTCCCCCGTCCCTGGGACTCTCCAGGAAAGAACACTGCAGTGGGCCGCCATTTCCTTCTCCAACGCATGAAAGTGAAGCCGCTCAGTCGTGTCCGACTCTTCGCGATGGACTGCAGCCCACCAGGCCCCACCGTCCCTGGGACTCTCCAGGAAAGAACACTGGAGTGGGGTGCCATTGCCTTCCCCAGAAAAAGGTGCTGATTCTTCTCTCCAAATTGATATGCAGGCTCAAGACCACTCATCAACATTCAAAGATTATGCTTGTTTTATACACATAGGCAAGGCTATTCTAAAATTTATATGGAAACGCGAAGAAAAGAAGAGAAAAGAAAAGAGAAAATGGAGGGATCTGTCTGTCTCAGCTCAAGACTTTTTAGGACAACAGGGTGGGGTCTGCAGAGGGACAGACACACGGATCAGTGGGACAGAAAGGGAGCCCAGACACAAACCACACGAATGTGCTCAGCTGGCTCACGACAAAGACACAGGAGCAATTCCAAGGAGGAAACGCAGATGTTTCCACAAATGGTGCGAGAGGAAGTGGACACCCACAGAGAAAAATAAACCTTGATGGAAACCTCACAGCTTGTATGAAAATTAACTCAAAATGGACCGTGGACTTGAACATGAAAGATGAAAGAGGAAAGCTTTCAGAAAAAGTATGTGAGAAAATGCTTTCTGTCTTTTCTGTCTAGGCAGGGTTCTTGGGCTTCCCAGGTGGCACTGGGGTAAAGAACCCGCCTGTCAATGCAGGTAGACATTACAGACGCGGGTTCGATCCTGAGTCAGGATGATCCCCTGGAGGAGGGCGCTGCAACCCTCTCCAGTGCTCTTGCCTGGAGAATCCAATGGACAGAGGAGCCTGGGGGGCTACAGTCCATGGGGTCATAGACAGTCGGATACCACTGAGTGACTTAGCGTACAAACATGCAAGCAGAGTTCTCAGTCTTGACATCAAAGGTACGGTTCATAAATGAATAAACAGATAGATTGGACTTTATCAAAATAAAAAACTTTTGTTCTGTGTAAGACCTAGTTGAGAGCATGAGAAGATAAGCTATGAACTTGGAGAAAAAATCTACAAACCCCAGTAGAAAAAAATCTACCAGTCCTGTATCTGACAAGGGACTGGTATCTGAAACATAGAACTCTCAAAACTCAACAGTTATACATTAAAAGCAGAACAAATAATCCAATTATAAAATGAGCAAAAGTCACCAAGGGCATTCCACCAAGAGGATCTACAGATGGCAAATTAGCACATGAAAAGATGTTCAACATCATTAGCCATTAGGAAAATGCAAATTAAAACCACAATGAGGTATCACTACACGTTATTCAGAATGGCTAAAATAAAAAAACCCCAAATCCAGCAGCAGGCAGAGAGATTGGGTTTGCAGATCTGGACACCACTTGGCAGTCTGAAAAACAACTAAACGTGCAATTACTATATGACCCAGCAATTGCACCCCTGGGCATTTATCCCAGAGAGATGAACAGCTTTTTTCACACACAAACCTATGCATGAATGGTATAACAGTGCAGGAGCAGCCCCAGATGTAATTCAGCAATAAGGCAGTTGAGACATGCCCAGACCATGGACCACTGCTCAGCCCCAGAAATGAGGGGACCGCCTGCTGAGTATCCAGGGGGCCTATGCTCAGTGAAAAAGCCAGTCCCAGGGTTACACGTGGCGTGAGTCCGTTTCTAAAACATTCCAGAAATGGAAAACTCACAGAAATGCACAAGAGATTAGAATTTCCCAGGGCTGAGAGCTGTGGAGTGAGGGCACATCTGCATGTGGGCAGCTGTGCAGGTGAGTGTGCCTTGTGTACACACACGTGTGGTCAGGTGTGAGTGTGCATGCACTGTGTGTATACAGATGTTCACCCCTGTGCCCACCTGTCCACCCCGCTCCTGGGACCTGGCCCAAGGTGTGTGACTTCTCTGGATCCTGAGGCCAGGTGCTTTCTGGTAAAATCCATGTTTGAAATGGCTCTGGGAATGGGGTAGTGGACTCAACTTGGAGAGTGTTGACTTTATACAGCATCTCTGTAGAGACTGCCTTTGTCAGTCACTTGCGGAAGCCTGTTCCTGGATTTAAGGAAAACTGCAGTGAGTTCGCATCTCCTGCTTCAACTCCTGCATCAGCACTTGCATCAGCTCCTGCATCAAGGGTCAGCATGTGTCTTTGAAACAGAGGGCTTTTCTGTGCACTGTATTTAGAATATACCTTGATTAACTGAAAATTGTGTTTCGTACAACTTGTCAGAACAACAGGGATCAGCCGAGCAGAGCCCATGGTCACCAGCTCAGGAGTCGTGGGCTGGGGCTCAAACGGCTGGTCTCCCCGCCCCCCACGTCTGCTGGACAAGCTGCAACTTGTGTTCTGGAAATGAGCAGGTAGGAATGATGGCATCGCCTGCCACGTCAGAACAGGACTGTCTCGAGTCCCTTTCATGCTTCTGAAAACCAGTGAAGACACACCTTTCACGATCAGAGTGCCGACTCATGCCAACCCAGGCAAAGAAGACCCAGCAGGCCTTCACACAGAGGGTCCCCAGGGGTGACCTTGGGGGCTCCAGTCAGTAGCAGCACCCATCACGCTCTGTTGTCCGCGGTGAGCTGTGAGTGGGGCCATGCCCAGTGCCAAGCGCACTTGGTGTCCGCACAGGCCGGGAGGCACATCCCACAACACCTGACCTCACCTGCAGAAAAAGCGGGGCTGGGACGGCCCATGGGGGCCCTGCGCTGTGGGAGGCATCTCCTGGCTGCCGGGGTCCAGCTGGCCCTAGGCTGACACTGGGCGTCCGGGGGACTGCGGCTCGGCCAGCCGTGAGCAGAGCGGGAAGGCCAGGGCCAGGGTTTTCAAGGAAAGCTGGGGAGTCCTGTTTAAAATCCGAGAGTGAGACACGCAGGGACAGAGTGAGCTCTCCCAGCTCTGGTCAGAGGCCAGGCCAGGACCAGCACCGAAGCGCCGGCGCACGGAGGCCCACAGCTCACTCCTGACGCTGGCCTGACGCAGGCTGGGCTTCTCCGGGGGCGGGGGCCTTCCTGGGGAAGCAGCGGGTTGGCCTGGCCTGGCTCATCCGTGGTACCGGGGGAACCTGCCCTGCAGAGCGGGTCCTAGAGACGCGTCCACACTGCTCCTGCACAGACAGAGGCCAGGCCCCTGGGGCTGGGGGCGGGCGGTCATTCCTCACGAGGACAGAAGCTGGCTCGTGTGAGCTTGTCCCATCCACTGCCCCTCACCTCCCGTCCAGCCTGGGCCGCTGGGCAGGGCCGGGGTGAAGAGAACCCAGATGTGCGCGGGGGGCATCCGTTAGCGTTTTGACAGATGCAACCCTTGATTTCTCGTCCGCGTGATGAAGCTGGAGGCCTGGTGCTCGAATGCTTAGGTTTCATCAGCACTGATGGACAAGTCACATCATTGCGTCCAGCACGGCTCAGCTAGGAGCTGGGCCGGGACTTCTGGAAACGTGTTCCAAGTAATGAGCTGTCATGGTCGCTCACATTTGTTTTATCCTTTCGGCAGCAAAGACGTTACCCTGGACTAATTTCCTGCAGAGACAGGCCGACAAGGCTGGGGCAGTGGGAGAAGCCCCGCAAGTCGCAGAAGTGGACGCCTCCCTGCAGAGCTGGCCGCAGGTGGGCTAGGGGGAGCCAGCTCCTCGGGCACAGGCTGGAGCCTGGCCTCTCCCAGGCCCTGGGGGTTTCTTTCCATCCCCGGGAAAATCAGGAATCCTGACAGCGCTTCTGTACACACACTCCTAAAGATGGCTCATCATACAGAAAGTGAACACTTCACCTAACATAACCAAGCATGGCCACCAGCATGGCCACCAGCATGGCCAGAGCATGTGGACCCGGCCTCAGGTCAAAAGTGCAAAATCACTGCCACCCCCTCCTCCGGTGCTGTCCCTGTGTGGTGAGGGGCGGGGTCCCAAGTAAAGAGGAGCCAGCCCCACCCCACCCTGGTCCATCCACGCGGCCTGGACACTGCGTTCCTCCACTGGTGTTCTACCCTGTCCCGGAGGCCCCCTCCTGACATGAGCTCACACCTGGTCAGTTTAGGGTTCGGTCCCCAAAGGCTGCCCGCTGGCTGTGAAAGACCCCCGTGGGGACTGGAGTCTCAGCCGCCGCGGGAGCTGTGGGCAGACAGCAGGTGCTGCCGGCCTGGGTGGCATGGCTGAACAGGCCCACATGCTCCGCCCTGGCCTCCTGGGACTGTACCCTTGTGCCTTGGGCCCCGTGCACCAGGCAGACGGACACACTGCCCATGGGGCTCGGGTCCAAGGCCACAGTCAGAGAGCACGTTTCTGTGGGGGTGTGAGTTCTTTGTTCTCCCGAGAAGATACACACAGAGAAAGCTCAACCAACTATGAAAGAAGCACAGTGTATAAATTCCATTCTCCAGAGCTGTTATTAATTAAGACCCACAGGAGCCACGTCCAGCTGGAAGCAGCCGTGGCCGGACCTGTAGCCTCGGTTCCACACAGCTTCCACTCCAACGGCCCCTGGGGAGTTTCTGCTGCAAAGATGACAATCTTCTCCCAAGACGTGCTGGTTTATTTTTATACCCCAAAGTGCTCTGAAAGAGGACATTTTATTGTTTTGAAGATCTCACCTAGTTGTGTTCATCTCAGTGATAACTTTTCTTAAGATTTTTAATTTAAAAAGCCATGCAACTCATTTATTTTATAAATACAAAACCACTCAAGCCACAGAGGTATTTAAATAAAAAAAGAATCAGCTTCCCTGATTGGCCTCATAATTCAGCACAGCTTAGAAAGTTTCAAATGCTGTGAATTTTCACATCAGAAGGACAGTAAACAGATAACACAGGCTGTTTGGTGCTGAGCTCTGCAGAAGCTCATTTTAAACACGAGGCAGCACATGACTCAGCTTGTGTTGGCAGCAGGTTTATAAGCTCTGTGCCTCCTGTCGACACCTTGGTGCGTGCGGTCACTCTCCATTACAAGAGAGATTCCCTCAAAAAGTTAAGCCTAGAATTGCCGTGAAGCCCAGCAATGCCACTGCTGAGCACACATCCAGAGAAGCGAAGAGAGGAGTTCGGATAAGACTGTGGGGCTGAGAGTCAGGGAGAGCACTGGAGCTCGTTAACGATGAGAGGGAACAGACCAGACGTGGCCCGTCCACCCCGGGACGCGGCTCAGCCGTGAGGCGCTGTGAAGCCCTGAGCCTCGCGTGACAGCGACGGACGCTGGAAACACTGTGCCCCGCGGAAGAGACCAACCAGGGGCAATGCATTATGTGACTCCTTGCTACACACAGTGTCCAGAAGAGGTAAATCCAAAGAGACAGAAAGCAGATTCCTGTTGTCAGGCTGGGGGACGGGGAGGGGAGTTGCCGCTGGCCGGGGCCACCTCCGGGGATCCGAGTGTCCAGGAGGCAGACCTCACACACGGAACCTGCAGTGTTGACCGGAACTGCCCCCTGGAACCCGCCGGCAAGGGGTAGGAGAGCTGGAACAGAGATCCGGTCAGAGAGGAGGGAAGTGTCTTCAGGGCACTCCCACTCTACCCAGAGGGAGGCGTGTCCCCGAAGCAGGCCTGCAAACAGGCCAGGAAAGCAGGTATGCGTGAGCCCTGGGACACCCCAGCCAACTCCTCCCACCAAGCCCTCTCCAGGGCGGCCTGTTGAGGGGGTGGGGACGGTGGGGAGGGGCGGGGGGGGAGGCCGGAGCAGCAGGAGGCCGCTTGCCTCCGTCCAGGGCTGTCTGGGCCCTTCCGCACCACGAGGGCCATCGCAGAGAGCGTCCCGTCTCATCTGCACAAAGAGGGCGGCAGTCTTCCTTTCAAAGGTTGCCTGTAATCGGCGCGTCACACTGAAGCTGAGACAGGAGAACTAGGAACGCTCCGATCCTCTCAGGTGTTGAGCACCCAAAATCTTGAGAAGCCCAGGTATTTTACTGCAGAAGTCACCTTAAGGACTGAAAGTTAACAGGGCGCCTGGGCTCTGACGGAAGGAGGCGTGGATGCCATGGCCGGGGCAGCGAGCCTGCCACCTGGGGGAGGAAGCCGGCACCCGCCAGGTCGAGCCCACCTCTCGGCAGCGTTTCCTGAGGGACAGGACGTGCCAACCCGGTAATGACGCTGCGGCTCTTCCGCTCGAAGCCCCTGCGGCTCAGCCCTGACTTGGACAAGCAGGAGCGCCAAGGGCTGGGGTTCAGGCAGCCCCTTGCCCAGAGCCAGGTGAGGCCCCCAGGGGAGACCTTCCCCCTCTGCAGTCCTCCAGAGCGGGTGCTGGGCTGCAGGGGGACCTGGCGGGAGCACAGAGGGGTCGGAGCAGGGGCCGTGGATCGACAGACCCCAGGGACCCCAGGCAGAGCCCTTCCCGTCAACTCAGGCCGCGGGCACTGTCGGGGCCGAGAGCCCGGGGGAGGGTCCCGGGGCCGAAGGCTGCCCTGGGCTCTCTGTGCCCAGTGACCGCCTGGGGCAAACGGAGACGCCAGCCACACGGCCCAGTCCTCTGGTTTTAGGCCCTGATGAGGGTCTCCTTGGGTTGTTCAGGCCGCTGGTTCCGGAAGCTGGGCTACACGAAGCCCCTGGTGAGGATGCGTGAGCTTCGTGGGTGAGGATGGCGGCCTGTGAGCCCAGAGGGATGGTAGTTAAGGGGGTGGAGCCTGGGAAACCCTGCAGAAGGCGGAGCCTGGTGGCAGTTGGCAGGAAGCAGGGATCCGAGGGACCTGAGCCCTGCCCAGGATGCACCCCACCTTCCCTGGGGCGCCCGCACCCCAGCCTGGCTGTCTCCAGCTCTGTGTGTCCAGCCCCTGGGAGGCCTCAAGCAGACCCCAACCTGCCCCTGGCTCTCCTGGCCCCCCTCCAAGCTCCCCACCCTGTCCCACCCTGTTCCTCCTGGCACCCCTGGGGCTGGTGGGACCCTCCCCAGCGCTGTGTCCAGAGACGCAGCCAACTCTGAACAGAGCCTTGGGGCTCCCTGTGGACCTATGAGAAGCCCGTTTTCTGCCTGTTGGCTCCTCCTAGAGCTGAAGACCGCCCGGCCTCTACAGGGCTGGCCCGGCTGGCTCCTCAGGACATGAAGCTGGTGTGGGTTTCCCCTGCCCAGATGCGTCTCCTGGAACCGAGCCCTTCTAGCTCCACACGTGATCTCTGGAGCATCAGAGGGGCGGGCTGTAAAAGTGCCCCAGCTCCATGTCCGAGGAGGAGAGCAGGGGTGGCTGGGACCCCGGGGGACATGGCCCTCCACACCTGAACACTCACACCCGGTCCAGATCTTCTGGGGCCACCAGGCCCCATCGCAGGAGCTGTGCTTTCCCCAGAGTCAGGGGAGCAGCAGGCCTGGGCCCCGGAACTGAGAGTGAGGGACCCAGTGGGTGGGGGCGATCCCAGGATCCAGAGGAGCTGCTGGGCTGCAGAGCCTCCAGGGCCAGGTGTCTGCCTGCAGCCCCGTCTCCACCCGGACTGTTCCGGGGGGCCTGTGCTGTCCACTCTCTGCTCTGCAAGCTTGACCCCCATCACTGCCCAGTGGATGAGGAAGGTTCCCGTGAGCCTCCACCACCAGACTCCAGCAGCCTTGCCTGCAGACCAGCTTTGCTGAGCAGTCCGGCCCGTGTCATCACCACTGAAGCCGTGAAGGACCCCCTGGACAGCCTGCGCTCCCACGGGACCCAGGAGGGCTTCTGCCTGGGAGTCCCAGCCACGCCTCGGGAGCCTGCGCACGAGCTGGGGGGAGGGCCCACAGCTGCCAGCAGAGCCCCGGCTTCCTGGGGGCCCACCCCTCGCCTCCACCCAGAGCCGCGGCCAAACCTGACCAGCCAGGCCAGGGGCCCTGCGCCCAGGGATCAGTCCTCCCGTCACAGGACAGGCTTTGGGCCCCAGACCCGGCCCAGGCGTCCCTCATGGGAGCCACGTAGCTCCCCTGAGGAACCCCGAGAGCCACACAGATGGCCAGCCCGTGTCCGTGAGGTGGATTCTGAACTGGGAAGAAATCCCTTCCTTAGTGAGGACATGGCCCCCCCTCTGCCCTCCACAGCAGGGAGGCTCCAGATGAGGAGAGACCCCACTGCCACCCCCGTGGCAGTCCCAGGCGTACCTGGGGACCTTCTCTGAGCCGTCCCATGCCATGGCCTCCAGGGCCCAGGAACCCCACAGGATGCTCGGGGCGAGGAAACGCAGCCCGAGGGCTGGGGTCACTGCAGGGCGTGTTCCCAGCTGTTTTAAATGAGCGGTGGGCACTTTCTACAGAAGGTGCAGGGCTGGTTCTTCTCTTGCTCCATGGTTCCTGCCACTAGCGGTGAGATCTGTCTTCAAAAATCTAAGAAAAAAATCTAATAAAACTCAGTAATAAAGCTTTGGTAGATTATATATTTATAGCTTTCTGGGTTGGAGCTCTTTTCAGAGGCTGACTGGCGGGTTGGGTTTGACCAACCTAGATATTATAAAAAGCAGAGACATTACTGTAAGGTCTGACCCTGGTGGCCTTCTGGGCTTCCCCTTCCCGGTGGCCATCTTGGCTCCTTCCCCTCTCCATCCCCCGCTGGAGGGAAGAAGTCCCGCCAAACCGCTGAGGAATCTCTGACATAAATACCCTCTGCCGAGATCTGCCGTCCTTCCTGACCTCAGAGCGACCGACCCGGTCTCGGCACCTCGACTAGCTGACTGTTCACAACCTCGCGTTCTGAGCTTTGCCTTATTTAGGCCTGTCCAGGTTACTTGATGCCACTTCCTGCCCCGAAGACATAGAAACCGCACTCTGCCTTTGTTCGGGGCAGAGCTCCTCGTGGCCATTCTTGCGGTCAGTGGGTTCTGCCCGGGAGCGCACTGCCAATGAAGCCTGTTACTTTCCCTTGGTGTCTGGGTTGTTTCCTCACAGCGTGAGACGCCGTTTCCGCGAACTTACAGTTATTTTGCCAACCAAGGTCCGTCTAGTCAAGGCTGTGGTTTTTCCAGTGGTCATGTATGGATGTGAGAGTTGGACTGTGAAGAAGGCTGATCGCTGAAGAATTGATGCTTTTGAACTGTGGTGTTGGAGAAGACTCTTGCGAGTCCCTTGGACTGCAAGGAGATCAACCAGTCCATTCTAAAGGAGATCAATCCTGGGTGTTAATTGGAAGGACTGATGCTAAAGCTGAAACTCCAATACTTTGGCCACCTCATAAGATGAGCTGACTCACTGGAAGACTCTGATGCTGGGAGGGATTGGGGGCGGGAGGAGAAGGGGACGACAGAGAATGAGATGGCTGGATGGCATCACCGACTCATTGGACATGAGTTTGAGTGAACTCCGGGAGTTGGTGATGGACAGGGAGGCCTGGCGTGCTGTGATTCATGGGGTCGCAAAGAGTCGGACACGACTGAGCGACTGAACTGAACTGAACTGACACAGTAGCCTTTACGAGTTGTCTGTCACAGGAAGGGGCCAGGTTCTCAAACCGTGGGCTGGACTCACCAAGTGCTCCTGGGACCCGCTGTCTGTGGGGGGCTCACTTAAACTACACACTGTTACTCAGACACTCCTGCAGCCCTGAGTGCACTCCAGTGCCTGGATCCAAACTCGAGGGCTCAGAGGGGTCTTGCAGCCCTCGGGGAGGAGTCTCGCAGGCCCAGGGAAGGGTCTTGCGGGCCTGAGGGAGGAGTTTTGCAGGCCTGGGGGAAGAGTCTCATGGCCCCGGGGGAAGAGTCTCTCAGGCTCGGGGGAGGAGTCTCTCAGGTCCGGGGAGGGGTCTTGCGGGCCCGGGGGAGGGGTCTCGCAGGCCTTGGGGTCCGTGGGCACTTGTGCTGAGTGGGGCTGGCCAGCACTGGGGTGGCTTCCTCAGGAAGCTGGGCTGGTCTCTGACAGTCCCCTGCCCTCCCTGGGGTCCCCTGGATGACTCCCCTGGCCTGGCAGCACCGGCAGGGCAGGCCTTGGGAGGCAGGTCCAGAATCAGCTCACGGCCACTCTCACCCCCCAGGGGACAATGGACGTTTGCAGGAAGGAGGCAGTCAGCCTGGCGCCCTCAGGGGCCTGCAGGGCAGCTCAGAACAGGGGCACGCTCACCTACGGGCATGGGGGTCCAGGTGGTGCCGGGGATGGGCAGTCCTGCTTCCCCCGCCTGCCATCCCAGCAGGTCTCCACGGCCCAGGGCCCTTGGCGGGGGCTCCTGCGGGCTCACAGGACGCCTGGGGCCTGTTCCTCGGCGGTCGCAGCTCAGCACTCGTCCTGCTGTTTCTCTGAGGCCCCGATGCACCTTCCGTCCCCCCAGCTCCCTGCCAGGCACTGGGAGCCGGCCAAGCCCACACGCCCTTGGCCAGAGACCAGCAATGGACTGCTATTTCCAGAGGAGTGAGGGCCCCCCGAAATCCCCCGGAGTTGCTCCTGACAGGGGTGACAGGCACAGTCAGAAAGAAAGGCCTACACCCCCAAACCCAGTCCCGCAACAGCTTTTCAGAATCCTGCAAGAAGGACTAGCCGGTCTGGAGACAGTCATGCTGTTGAAGGGAACCTGGGCGGGGTGAGGACGGCGACAGTCCGATCCCATGAGGCTCCCGTGGCGTTTCGCCCGTCAGAGCGCCGGGGCCTCTCGGGCAGAGTGACCTGGGCTCCTGGCGGCAGGCAGTGGGAGGACCTGGCCTGGGGCTGCTCAGGGAGCGCCTGCCCCCGCGCCCCCAGCCGCCCTGTTTTCATCTCCTCACTGAAGTGCTGAGGCCTTAGATGACAGCAGGACAGAGGAGAGACCTTCCCAGGGGACGTCTGGGGAGCCAGCCTCATCTTCTTGTCTCCGCCCCACAGGGAGGACCAGCCGCGTGGAAACCAAGCCTGGCTCCCCGAGGTGCGGGCCGCCTTCCACAGAGGACCCTGGAGCGGGCAAAGGCTGATTTAAAGTGACTTCTGATTCATCATGAAGACTTTTTGGATTCTATTTTGGAAGGCTGGGCCCCAGGGGACCACAGCTGCTAAGACTTGGATTCACATCGTCTGACTGACACGTCAGAGGCGCCCTGAACCACAGCAGTGCTTGTCCCTTCTGGTCCCATCCTGCCGCTGCCTGGTCCACCCCAGGTCCACCCGGATCCTGGTCTGTGCTGCCTGGTCCACCCCATGTCCACCCGGATGCTGGTCTGCGCTGCCTGGTCCACCCCATGTCCACCCAGATGCTGGTCTGCACTGCCTGGTCCACCCCAGGTCCACCCGATCCTGGTCTGCGCTGCTGTCGGTCATGCGGGGAGGAGGTGTCTGGGGATCCCTGTCTCCAGCCCCACGTGGGGCAGGTGTGGGGAGAGTGGGCTGTAAGCAGGAGGCTGTTCTGTACAGTTGGGGCTGAATTGTGCCCAGACTACTTGGGACACAAGGAGAGGCTCTGAACGAGCAAACCCGGGACACAGGCAACTTTGGCTGACGCTGACTTCTCGGGGTTCTTTACTTCAGGGCTCTGCCTGAGAGTCATGAGTCACCCACTCCCTCTGCAGGAGACGGTACTGACCACCCGTCACCGTGAGGGGTACCAGCCGGCGCCTCAGCTCCAGGCCACGTGCACACATGGCTGCAGACCCCACACAGTGCGCAGGCTGGGGTCTGAGGCCGCAGCACCGGGCACTGCCGGGGTCCAGCCTCAGCAGAGTCCAGGGGTACCCTCAGGATGAGCGGCATCGGCGAGAAAAGAAAGGAAAAAAAAGCGAGTGGAGTCTTGGTAGAGTGCAGGATCAAGACCACTTTATTCTTTACATCAGTGCTTATAGACCCTAAAACCAGCAGCACTAAAAAGGGAGGAGGGATTGTCTTGAAAGAATTGTGCCAGGAATGCCGTCATGGACCATCTTCTAGGACAGTCAGCACCTTCACACATAACTCTCAAACAATGGGCTTTTAAGACATCAAGGCCACAAGGCATGAGAAAATGGCTTTATCTGCGTGGCAGTTAGTCAGCTGTAGAAACTATTAGCAAGCCTTATCTTGGCCTCAGTTCTGGGCAGACTCAGTTTTATGCCGGGGGTGCTCTGTGCAGTCCTGAGCATTCTAAATTGACAATTGTGACCCCAACAGGGCCAGAAGGATTAGGATGTTCTGTGTAAAAATATTTTCTTCATTTCTGGCCTGTTTATAGGGCCCATACACCCTCAGGGACTGTATTGCTGCCATGCAAAGGCTTCAAGGGGGATATGTGAGCAGGAGTCAGAAGACTTCTTAGAAAGCACAGAGGACTGCCAAGCATGAGAAGAAGAAAAGACGGAGGCCCGGGAGTAGATGACGGGGCGGCCCCGAGAAATCCCCGGAGGACTGGACGGCCTTGGTGCCAGCTCCTCAAGCCGAGACCTTGTCATGGGCGGGGTCTCTCAGGCCGGCTCCCGACAGGGCACCTTCCTCGTTTCCTTTGACCATCACTGGCGCCAGCCACCCCAATCCGCCCTCAGCCTCGGGGAGCTCCTGCTGCCCTCAGACCCCGTACCCTCTGCCCTGGGCCACGCCGGTGCCCCTCCCATTCCCACCACAACGCGGGGGGGCTTGAGTCCCTTTGGAGGTATTTAGACAGTGAGGCTCTCTGTGTGTGGTGTGTAAGCTGTGAGTGTGGTATGTGAGTGTGTTGTGTGGTATATGAGTGTGTAGGGTGTGAGTGTGAAGTGTGGTGTGTGTCACATGTGGTGTATGAGTGAGTGTGGTGTGTGTGAACTGTGTGGTGTGTGACTGAAATGTGTGATGCGTGAGTGTGTAAGGTGTGGGCGTGGTGTGAGCGTGTAAGGTGTGAGCGTGTAAGGTGTGACCACAGTGTGTGAGTGTGTAAGGTGCTGGTGTATAAGGCACGTGTGTGTACGGTTGAGTGTGTAAGCTGTGAGTGCAGCGTGTGTATAAGGTATGGGTGTGTAAGGTATGGGTGTGGTGTGAGTGTGCAAGGTGTGAGTGTGTAAGGCATGTGTGTACAGTTGAGTGTGTAAGCTGCGAGCGCAGTGTGTGTATAAGGTATGGGTGTGTAAGGTATGGGTGTGGTGTGTGAGTGTGCAAGGTGTGAGTGTGTAAGGCACGAGTGTGTACGGTTGAGTGTGTAAGCTGTGAGCGCAGTGTGTGTAAGGTATGGGTGTAGTGAGTGTGCAAGGCGTGAGCATGTAAGGTGTGACCACAGTGTGTGAGTGTGTAAGGTGCTGGTGTGTAAGGCAAGCGTGTGTATGGTTGAGTGTGTAAGGTGTGAGCGTGGTGTGTGAGTGTGTGAGGCGTGAGTGTATATGGTTGAGTGTGTAAGCTGTGAGCATGGTGTGTGAGTGGGAAGTGAGGTGTGTGTGTAATGTGTGAGCGTGGGCGCACGCACAGACGGAAGCTCCCGTCCGTGTGGCCCCCAGCCCTGCCGGCCTCCCTGGGCTCGGGGTCCCTGTGGCGCCCCCCGAGGTGCTGGCCGCTGCTTCCTCACTGCCTTGGCCCGGCCCCCGCGAGCGGTGGCAGAGAAGGCAGAGCGAGCCCCGACCTCCGCGGAAGGAGAGGAAGAGGGAGCCGGGTCTAGCCCAGAGCTCAGTCCTGGCCCCTCCGGTAGACCAAACTGACCCTGTGACCCGGCACCGGGCCCCCGCTGGTCCCCGTTCCTGCCCGGCTTGGCGGGAACTGTGCCCTTTGAGCCCGAAGTGCCCGTGGCACGAATTTCAGAGGCCACGGGTGCTCTGCAGAGGCTCACTGGCCAGTGGGCAACTTGGTAGCTTCTTCAGAACTTTTTACTACAACCTCCTGAGAGGGTGTGCTTGACCAGCCGGTCCTCGGCCTGGGTGGAGAGGCAGGGGTCCTGCAGCACTGCCCCCCATGGTGGCCCCGGGGCTGGCCGGGCAGTGTGGGGGCTTCCAGGCGGGACCCTTGCTCACGGCTGGGACCCTCGCTCACGGCCACATGGTCCCGTGTGGCACTGCCCTGCCCACGGGCACTCGGGTGGGGCCGTGTTCAGAGGCCAAAGACTGGCCCTTCCAGCCCTGCCCCCACAGCATCCTGGCCCCTGACGCCCACCCTTCCTGCTCAGCCAGAGCCCCTCACCCAGCCCTGCTCGGCAGGCTCGGTCCCCGGAGGTCTTTCTGAAGAGGGAGGGCCGGGAGGGCTCCCTCCTGGAGCAAGTGACACCCCGTCCCACGGCTGGGGGAGAGGCTCAGAGGAGAACCTGCGTGACCTCCAGCCCTTCCTCCTCCCAGGCTGCCTGGCCCTGCCAAGCTCCCCTGAGTCCAGGAAGGGGGCCTGATCCCATGTAGCCCCAGGTGCCCCGTGCAGCTGACGTCCGGTTTGCAGCGGCTGGTTTTCTGTCCAGGGAGGCGGCCAGAAGCAACGGCCTCACAGACCCCTCAGGACAACGCCCCTCACAGACCCCTCAGGGCAACGCCTCTCACAGACCCCTCAGGACTGACACCCACCGGTAGAGGATTTACTTTTTCCAAATTTCTCCTTCCTGCAGAAACAAAATGAACTCCATACGCAGAATGAAATATTCATGCGCAGGTTTTTATTAGGTCGGGAGCTGTTGAGATGAAGGATGACACTCTGCCCGAAGGCAGTGCCATGGAGACCGTGTCCTGGGGGCTGTGGGCGTCGGGCCCGGGGCAGCCTGAGGACACGGCAGGCAGCCAGGACGGTGTCCGCCAGAGCTGGGCATCCTCACAGCCCGGCGGCTCAAACGCAGCGACCCCTGAAATCCGCAGAAGTTGGCTCTGGCCCTCGTGCAGTCCCGGCACTTCCACAGCCGTCTGGAGCCCCAGTGTACCTGGTGCCCATGGCGTCACCGTGGGTCACGTGGTCCCACCACATGGGACCCACCATGGAGCTCCAAGTCACCCGGAGCCACCAGTGCAGCCCTAGGCCCCCCGCACTGGGCCTCCGGCTGTCCCCACTCACCAGCCACCCTTGGTGTGAGCCCGGCCCCCCCACGGAATGCTCCCCAGGCGAGGGGAGTGCTCCATCCTGTGGGGTCAGGACCCAGGGGTCAGGAACCCCGCCTGGGCCCTCAGACCCCAGGGCCAGCCATGGCTGTGACAGCCGCTCCTCCCTATGCCTACACCCGAGGAGGAACGTGCCTGGTATCTTTGGAGGCCTGAGGAATGAGGGCACTTTTGGAGCATCCGTCTGAGTTCACGGGTCCTGAGATCTGCAGACAGGCTGGGTGTTCACAACTCTTCCCAAGGGCAGGGCAGCAGGGCAGGCACACTTCCATGGGGTGCCAGTGGCCAGAGGTGCCAGCGTGGGGGGCCCAGCAGAGGGAAGGGCCCCAGGCTCCCTGTCGGGCAGAGCCTGCCACACGGACCTGCCGCAGGTCCCATGGGAGAATCGCCCGGCCACAGGATCCTAGGGACCGTGAGAACAGAGTCGTGGCCAGAGTCCTGTCTTGAGTGGAGCTCAGGAACATTCTAGTCATTTACAAAGGCCCATAGTTTCCCTCTGCAGGAGACCCAGCCTTGCTCAGGGCCCAGGGGGTGCTTGGGGAGGCCACATGACCTCACGGGATCCCTCCACCTGAGGGCCATCTGCACAGGACCAGCGCGGCCCTAGGGTCTTCCCTGCCACAGGGCCAGGCTGGGCTCCACCCGCAGAGCCTCAGCGCGTCGGGACCACAGGGTCCCGCTCACACTGCGGGCGGGGCAGCAGGGGCCGGGACGACACGTGGGCTCTGCAAGTCCCCCCGCCCCTGAGATCCCCCTTAGAGCAGCGGCCTTACCTGCCTCCGGGGCCTTGCTGGACCCTGCTGGTTCCCTGACCTTTCCGGCCTGGGTCTTGTGCCCATGGCCCCCTGCCATGCCCCGACCCACCGCGTCTTCAGCAGGAGCTTTCGTCTGAAGCCGGTGCTCCCACCGCCTCCCCTTCCCCAGAGGCCAAGGACAGAGGGAGGCAGGGGGAAGCCAGCGGCCTGGGGTCCTGTCCTTCCCGGAGAGGCCCAGTCACAGCCCAGGTGGCTTTAAGGGGCTGAGTGAGACTAGACAACTCATGGAGCGTAATAACACCCGACAAGTCTTATTTTTAAATGTGTCCACTCAGGCTGCAAAAGGGCCTTACATGACCCAGGCCGGTGTGCTTACTAAGTCATGGTGAACCTTGGAGAGAAGGGGAGCAAGGGAGGCGCCTCCAGGGCTGGGCCCGCACAGGCCCTTGGCCACCTGTCAGCAGTGGCCCGGGGGGCGGGGTCACCCTGCTGGCGATAGGTTCCCCAGGGGGCGGGGCCACCTTTGGCTACCCAGAGGGCTGCCTGTGACGCCCCTGACTCGCTGGGGAGAGCTCTGTCCCAGCCAGCTGGGCCTGCCCTGCTGCTCCCGGGGTGGGGGGAGCCTGTGAGTGGAGCCGGGCGATTCCTGGTGGGGCCGCTTCTCTGTCTGAAGTTGGGAAAAGCCTCTGGCACCAGTGGGCTTCTGGTCATCGGTACCCCAGCTGGTGCGGCCCCTCTGAGGCGAAGGCCTGCAGGTGGCTGGGCCTCTGGCCCTGATGGAGGAGCCAGTCCAGTGGGCTGGGGCCCAGCGAGGGGCTGTGCCTGAAGGGGTCACAGGCAGCAGACCCCCAGGTCTCAGTCAGCGCCCCTATAGGGCCGGGACGGATGGGCAGGGCTTGCACCGCAGAGGGCTTCAGCCGCAGAGTCTTGGCCCCAGAGAGCAGCTGAAATGGGCCACAACCGCCCACAGGATGGGCTTGGTCACCACCGAGACCCGGTGCCTCTGAGTCCAGCCCAGCCAACAGCCTTGTGCACCCCGCTCCACCAAAACACATGTCACTGGAGCCATAGAAATCACTCAACCTAACAATAAAGAGAAATGATTTTCATAAATGAACAGAACATAGCCATATCAAGTGGCTTAACATACAGCTTTTTGGAGCCTCAGAAGTCGAGCAGAAAGACACTGGGGCAGAAAAAATTTCTGCCCCAAAGGCCAAATTTCTTAAACTTGATGAAAAACATAAATTTACAAACCCAAGAAACCTGGCAGGGTAATTTCAAGGCCATGCTCCATAGGCCCCAAATCAACCAATTATTGTAATCAATCAACCGAATAATTAATTATGCTAATTGTTTAAATTATGGTAAGATTCAGGTTTGACTTTTGCAAGCCAAGTAACTGGAGTTCCATTTTTTCTGAGCTGTTGACACACGCGTGTGATGAAGGAACATACCCTCTTTCCTGTTTGGCTAGTGAACCGGCAGAGGCTGTGCCCTTGGCTAATGCCTCTGGCTGCAGGGTCTATAGATTTTCGCTGTAATTGTAGAGTTTGCAGGAGTCAGGTCCTTTCCAACAAAGTTCAAGTACAATGTTTCTTGATGTTTCCTCCACTAAAGGAAGTCTCTGGCTTCTGCTCTATGGGGCACCTGGTCTTCTGGAGGGCGCAGAGGCACAGAGGTTTGGGGGCTTGAGGGGAAGAGGCTTTGAATCCTGTGTCCGTGCCTGACAGCCAGACCGAGCCGTGATCACTCAGGACAAAGCCCGGCAGGGCGTCTCCCTCGGGAGGCGGAGAGGCGGCCGGGCTCCTGAGAAGCGGCGCCTCCATCCGGCATCAGGGGTCAGGGAGTGCCGAGAGCACTTCTGTGGACACAGAGGAGCAAAGCTCAGCCCCTGGAGCAGATCACAGCCCGGTTTCCAGGCCTGAGAGCGGCAGGCGGGCGGCAGACCTCCTGCGTCTGAGCTCGAAGCCCCCCTCGATGGCGGGATGGACGCAGCCCCCGGTGGGTTCTCCTGCTGCAGCTCGCCGGCTCTGGCAGCATCATGGCGGAGAGGCCTGAGAGGCCGGCCCAGAGCGGGTGGGAGGCTCACCCGCAGCTGAGGCTCGCGTCACGGCGTCAGCTCCCGTGTGGAGAGGGGCGGTCAGGTTCTCAGCGACTCCAAGCCAGAAACGTGGAAGGGAACCTGCAGACACTGGTTTGGAGAGCCGTGGGCAGACATTTGGGGAAACATTTGGGGTTTGGGGTTCGGTCCAGTTTGCAGGGAGATGACGAAACCTCGGAGACGGCCGGTGGACTGGCTCTGGTAACGGGCATACAATCGTTTTCTATTGAAACACAGTTTTCAGTAAAACCAGAACCCATCTTCAGCAAGGATAATCACAGTGAGACTAATTTGTTTGCAAAACAGGTCTCGTCTCATTCAACTTGGCCCAATTATTAACACAAGTGCAGCAAGAACAGTGATTCTTTGCATAACCTAAACTCGACATGAGCTTTAGGAGCATCAGGGAGCTTTACTGGGTCTGTGAAGGCAGTGATGAGAAACCTCAGATCAGACAATTAAAAGCCTCTCCAGGGACTCCCCGGCGGCCCAGGGGTTAAGACTCTTTGCTTCCACTGCGGGTCGTACAGGTTCCATCCCTGGCTGGGGAACTTAAGATCCTTCATGTCGTGCGGTGCAGCCAGAAAAAATAAAAACCTGTCCAGGTTAGGAAGCCAAGCCAAGGACTCACCCAATTGGGTCCTATTATAAGTAGAACAAATTTTTATTTAATTTGTGTAAATCTCTATATTGCCATGAACATAAGAATATTCAGTAAGAGTTTCTGAATCCTGGAGGGATCAGGCCGGGAGGGGTTCCCCTGGTGGCTCGGTGATAGAGAATCTGCCTGCCAACGCAGGATCCATCCCTGGAGGAGGAAATGACAACCCACTCCAGTATTCTTTCCTGGAGAACCCCGTGGACATTGGAGCCTGGTGATCTACGGTCCGGGGGGCAGCAAAGACTCAGACACAACTGAGAGACTCAGCATGCAGGCGGGGAGACAGAGAAACGCTTCATTCCTTTTTATACAGAAGCATGCTTTGCCAGATTGCTGTACGTTACAGATGAAAACAAAGAGAGAAAAGAGATTCTGCAGATCTGGAGGACTAAACATCAAAGACCCAACATGTCAAAGAAAAGCTTATAAAAATTAAAATCGTCCTCATCATTCAACTGATTCCTTCTAAACATTTATCTATTGGGCTGCACCGGGTCTTCGCTGCGGCAGTGGGTTCTTTAGCTGTGGCGCCTGTACTCCTAGCTGTGGCATGGACACTCTAGTTTCCTGACCAGGGGTCGAACCCGCCGCCCCTGCCCCCGCCCCGTGGGAGCACGAAG
Source organism: Moschus berezovskii (assembly GCF_049115385.1). NCBI lineage: Eukaryota > Metazoa > Chordata > Mammalia > Artiodactyla > Moschidae > Moschus > Moschus berezovskii. Next base: position 97,382,685 of record NC_142471.1, on the reverse strand, counting down.
TCTCAGCCACTGCACCACCAGGCAAGTTCCAGGTAAGCAACTCTTGTTCTACTCAATTTGAGGTTGGCAGTTTCATGAATCAGTTTCCCCTTAAGAGTGTTAGCAACTCTTTCTAAGTTCAATGGTATGACCTGTAAAGTTACCAGAAGCCTGTATTCTACAGTACTTGTCAGAGTTCTTTCTGTGAAGAGCCTTGCGGATGAAGCACTGTTTCCTGTTGCTGATTAGAAACACTTTAAGGAAAAAAACCCAAGAGTTAAACAGTAACTGTGGACAACAATAGCTGTAAGAACAGCCGCGGTTAAGGGTCTAGTGAGGGTTCACTGCAGAGGAAATGATGGGGTTGGCAAGTAAATTTGGTTACTTCTGTGACATACTTAACATTTTAGAATAATAATCAGAAATAAGACTGATCACATGGACAATAAGGACACTGACAATTTTTTAGGAATTCTGTATGTTCTTTCGGAATATTCGTAACAGTGGCTCAGATGGTAAATAATCTGCCTGGAATGCAGGAGACCCAGGTTCAGTCACTGGGTCGGCAAGATCCCCTCGAGAAGGAATTAACAACCCACTCCAGTTTTCCTGCCTGGGAAATCCCATGGAGAGAGGAGCCTGGCGGGCTGCAGTCCATGGGGTTGCAAATGAGCCAGACACGACCGAGCGTCTGAGCACACACATCACTGACGGTTTCCTTTGGGAATTTTCTCCCTCTTCCATGCGAGGTTTATTCCTGGGCATTCGATCTACATTACTGCTGTTATTGTGGTTACTGTAAACCGGGCCATTTCCCCGTTTTCCCCTAACTGGCTGTTTTCTAACAGGAAGTCTGTGGACTGTTGCAGTCCACTTTGCAGCTGGCCTTGTGGGACCCTCTTATTGTAACAGTGTCCCTGGAGTGTGCAGGCATGGAGCCACGCCACCTGGAATAGCAGTGATTTTTACCTCTTTCCTAGTCTGGACACCTGTTATTCCTTCCCTTTGTCAAGTGACGTCAAGGTGGTGAGGAACACGCCGTTATAGTCCAGTGTCCTAGAGGATCCCACGGACAGAGGAGCCTGGCAGGCTGCAGTCCACGGGGTCGCAAAGACTCGGACATGACTGAATGACCAACACTTTCATTTTCACTTTTTCACTCCACGCCAGTATAACCTGAGGAAGGTTATTAATCATTGTTTCTACTGGACAATGTTCTCCTTGTCATTTAACAGATCAAATCAGCCTGATTAGTTCAACAGCCTCTCTATAAGGAGAGAGAACAAATCTGAGATTTTCCAGACACTCTGGAAAATCCCAAAAATAATTTGAGGCCAAAGAGACTCCATTTAGAACTTGATTTGGGGAAGTTTGTTAAAATGCTAGTTGCTCACTTGTCCGACTCTTTGTGACCCATGGACTGTAGCCGCCAGGCCCCCCGTCCATGGGATTCTCCAGGCAAGAATACTGGAGTGGGTTGCCATTGCCTCCTCCAGGGGGTCTTCCCGACCCAGGAATCAAACCTGGATCTCCTGCATTGCAGGCAGACTCTTCACCATCTGAGCCACCTTAACGTGGAAACGTGGATCACGGAATGTAAACTGGTGCAGCCTCTGTGGAAACAGTGCGGAAATCCCTCAACAAACTCAAAGTAGGATGCATGTGACCCAGCAGCAGGCTGCTGGGAGTTTATGTTGATTTTACGTGACGAGGTGACTCTGGAAAGGTCCCCGAGGCAGGGGGCCAGTTTCCAGGGAACCCACCAGGAACTGAGATGGACAGCAGGACAGCGCCACAGGGCTGCCTGGTGGGGGTGCAGAGCCCCCGCTCCTCACACAGTGAATCCTTGCAGGTTTCCTTCGGTTTTACTAAAATCTTGAAATAAACTAGGACTTCAGCCACTCCAAAGCTCTCCTTCCCCCGAACGTGGGATCACTGTGCAGTTTGTTGAATGTTGTCCCAAAGAAGAAGTGTCCGTGTCCTGGCCCCTAGTCCCCGTGGACATGACTTTATGGATGTGACCAATGCGATTCAGGGCCTGGAGATAAGATCATACTGGGTTTAGGGCGGACCCTAAATCCAGCCCCTGGCGTCCTCCTGAGAGGAAGGGGAGGGGGATCTGAGACAGACACAAGGTGGGGCGGGCGTCCCGAGACGACGGGGCAGAACAGGAGGGATGTGGTCACCGCCGGGGACGCCCGGGGACCCAGGGGGCTGGGGGAGGCGGGAAGGAGCCTCCTGGAGCCTTACTGGGGTCAGGGCCTCATGTGCACTTTGCCCTGGGAGGCCGTCAGCTTGTGCTGGTCTGCGGGGCGGCCCCGGGTGGCCGACGCGTGGACACCCGCCCCACCAGCCCACCTCCCTTCTCACCTGAGGCTCTGGGGGTGTCCTGAAGTCACTGCGCCTGGGGAGGCGTTGGGGGGCCTGGGGCCACATCCATTCAGAGGTGACTTTGTGCCCAAGAAGTGAAACCCAGCCTCCTCCCCGTCCCCAACCCCGTGAGGACCTGGGACACCCCCACAGGGCAGAGGGAAGGACCCGTGAGGACCCGGGACACCCCCACAGGGCAGAGGGAAGGACGGACCACCTGAACAGGCGTCCGCAGAAGCCAGTGGGGCTCAGAGTCACTCGGGAGAGTGGCCTGAACAAAACTGACACAAAAGGGGTAACAGAAAGCTCTTATATTTCTGTCAGTCGCCGGCATTCACAAACACTTCATTCTGTCTGCACTTCCGGAGGGAGGCCATTTAAATTTTAATTTCAGTCTCAGGACAGAAGGTTGCTGTTCTACTTCTTTTCTTGGAGAAGATTGGGAGCGCCTCACCAAGAGAAAAGCCATGCTCTTCATCAATAATGCAATGCAGGCAAACCACTGAGGCTGAATTTTTCAAGCTTCCATGAGTATTTCCGAGAACAATGAGAGACCCTCAGATGGCCATGCCTGGGCCATCAGGGCCGGGCCGCCCTCTTCCTGACCCTCCTGATGCTGTTTGTTTAAAACTAAGGCCAGAACTGGTTTCATCCCCCAATTCACTGAAGACAGACATGGGTAAAGGCCATGACACCAGAGAGCCGTCTGTCACGAGCTCACATCGGCCGTCCTCAGGGGACCGGGTAACGAGGCAGGCCTCGGGCTGGTGCAGCTGTGGGGTGGGGGCCACAGCTTCCATCTCGCTGAGTGCTCAGAGGGGCCTGGGGCAAGCCGACACCTCCCACCTCCCCTGGCCAGGCCACTGTCCTGCACATGAGTCCATACACTGCCCCCAGTCCCGCTGTCAAGAGTCACCTGTATGTTTCCAAAATAAAACTGAGTGGACTTGGCCAGCTCTTAAACACACGTACACACCCCCCCATTGGTGTTATTGTTGGCGTTACCCGTGACTTACAACCTACTTTACCAGTTTGCCGCTACTGTTGTTCAGGCGATCAATCATGTCCAACTCTTTGCGACTCCATGGCCCGCCAGGCTCCTCTGTCCATAGCATTTCCCAGGCAAGAACACAGGAGTGGGTTGCCATTTCCTAGTCCAGGGGATCCTCCCGACCCAGGGATGGAACCCGCGTCGCTTGCATAGGCAGGTGGATTCTTTACCATCTAAGCCACCTGGAAGCCCTTCAGTTACTTCAGGGAGGACTGATATCTTTTTAATACTGGGCCTTTCCATTCAAGAGTACGGCAGTTCTTTGTTTTTTTCCAGCCTTCTTTTTGGATCTTCAATGGCGTTTAAGGGCTTCCTCAGTGGTCCTAGGTAAGCAAGTGTTAGTTGCCCAGTCGTGTCCGACTCTTTGCGACCCCACGGACTGTAGCCCACCAGGCTCCTCTGTCCTTAGAATTCTCCAGGCCAGAATCCTGGAGTGGGTGGCTGTTCCCTTCCCCGGGTGGAAGCCCATTCCCTTCCTGACCCAGGCGGTAAAGAATCCGCCCACCAGTGCAGGAGACAGAGAAGTAAAGAGATGCAGGTTTGATCCCTGGGTCAGGAAATCCCCTGGAGGAAGAAATGGCAGTCTTCCTGCCTGGAGAATCCCGTGGACAGAGGAGCCTGGCGGGCCACAGTCCATGCGGTCACGGAGTCAGACACGACTGAGGGTCTGAGCACACACAGCACGTAAGGTTTTCTTTGGGGATTTCTCCCCTCTCTCACGTCTCTAATGCAACACAGATGCAAACGCACAAAATGTAGCATGGATAACATTCCGTCTGTGTTATTGCTGTTACTGTGCTTACTGTAAACTGCGCCATTTCCCCATTTTCTCCTAACGGGCCGTTTTCTAATAGGAAGTCTATGGATTGTTACAACCCACTTTGCAGCTGGCCTTGTGGAATCCTCTTATTTGTAACAGTGTCCCTGGAGTGTGCGGGTATAAAAACACACCACTCTGAAATAGCAGTGATTTTTACGTTTTTTCTCGTTTTGACCTCTTATTCCTTCCTTTTGCCAAATGACGTCAAGGTGGTGAGGAACTCTGTCGTGTTCTGACTTAATGAGGTAATAGCCTCCATTAAGCAGGATGCTTCCCTGATGGCTCAGCTGGTAAAGAATCCACCTGCAATGTGGGAGATCTGGGTTCAATTCCTGGGTTGGGAAGGTCCGCTGGAGAAGGGAACGGCTACCCACTCCAGTATTCTTGGGCTTCCCTTGTGGCTCAGCTGGTGAAGAATCTGCCTGCAGTGTGGGAGACCTGGGTTTGATCCCTGGGTTGGGAAGATCCGCTGGAGAAGGGAGAGGCTACCCACTCCAGTATTCTTGCCTGGAGAATTCCATGGGGTTGCAAAGAGTCGGACACGACTGAGTGACTTTCACTTACATATCAAGCAGGATCTTGGAAAATGCTCATTTCTACCTAATTTATTTAGGGATGCCTTTTACACATCTATGGAAATAGTTATATTCTTTTCTTTTTGAGCTGGTAACATGCTGACTGAGAAGAATAGATTTCCCAGTGTTAAACCATCACTGAATTCCTAGGATGGTCCTACCAGCTCACGGTTCAGCACTTTACGTGTCACTGCATTCTACTAATATTTTGTTTAAGATTTTGACACTGACATTCATAAACAAGACCTACATTTGTTCTCCCTTTGTCGAAATGGGATATCAATATTGTTCTGCCTTCATAAATGTTGTCTGTAAGCTTTCCTTCTTCTGTACTCTGAAACTGTTTAAATAGCATTAATTATTGATTCTGTTTAAAGGAGTTATCATCTTTGAATATTGAATCTTTCTATCCAAGAATATGGCTGTTCCTTCTCTTTTTTTCCAGTCTTCTGGAAGTAGTGACAGAGTTACGTTTTCCTGGAAGATTTTGCGCACTGTCCCTGTGAAATTGGCTAATTTTAGGGGTGGGTGGTTCTTTAACAGCTTCCACTATTTCCTCTACGGCCACTTGTCCATGGCGAGATCTCTCTTCCGGGGTAGATTTTACACTTTACATTTTTCTAGAAAAGCATCCACAAAGCAAAGCACTGTCTCAGGCTTTAAATTTTGAGTCTCTCTGTGGTTTCTCCATCACTTATCACTTTGTGTATTTGTGCTTCCTCAAGTTTTCTTAGTTAGTGACAGGCCAACCACGTGTATGTCGAATGCAGTTACCCCTGCTTCGGTTATTCTGCTTTCTGATTGTTGTCTATTATTATCTTAATTATTTCCTTGCATTTTTCTTCGGTAAAGGTCATTCTTTCCTAAAACTCAAGTTGGAAGGCTAATGGTATGCTTGGTTTATAATCACAAGCATTTATTTTACTTTCAAGCACTGTCTTTGGCAAGAAGGTGCATGACCTCCCCTCTGGTTATTTTGAAATACTCTAATACGTTTAAGTTTTGATTTCTTCTTGAATCTGAGAGTTGTTTAAAATATGCGTGCATGCTAAGTCGCTTCAGTCTTGTCCGATTCTTTGAGACCCCATGGACCCCCGGGCTCCTCTGTCTGAGGGATTCTCCAGGCAAGAACACTGGAGTGGGAGGCCATTTCCTTCTCTGGGGGATCGTCCCGACGCAGGGGTGTAACCTGCATCTCAGTTTCCTGCTTTGGTGGGTGGGCTCTTTACCACTAGTGCCACCTGGGAAGCCCCTAGAATGGCAGAGTTCTAAATACGCTTTGTCTTACGGTCAGACAGTCGCCTCTACTGTTTCTACTTTGGGAGACTATTTCGAGGGATTTTTGGTAACCCAGTTCATGGTCAAATAATTGAATGTTCCCTGGGTACTTGAAAAAAAGGTTTATTCTCTATTTTCAGCGGGATATATATATTATAGCTAGATATCTGAATCTGAGGACTCATTAATATATAAAATCTTACATTTGTCTGCTGGATCTGTCCTTAACTGAGGCAGAATTAAAGGCTCCCACATTGATGCTTCTCTTCCTTCTCGACTGGTCTTTTCAGGTTTGCTGCTGACCTTGCCTGATCCCGGATGCTGCCTCAGCGTCCTCTCTCCTTCCCCTTCTCCGGTTCTCCGTCTCCTTTCTCTCTGGCCTTTGTCTCCTCCTTCATGTTCAGGCTTCCCAGGTCCCTTAACTGTGAGCGTCTTTCAACAGCGAGCAACCAGGTTTGCTCTGTGCTCTGATTTTGAGTCTTTTTCATCCAATTGGAGGGTTTGGTCTCTTTATTTCTCTTGATATTAAACTGGTCTTATTACATATTTATATTTGCTTCTGTTTTATTTCATTCATATCTTTATTTATACTCTAAAATTTTATGCAAAGCTTTCTGTCTTTACTGTTTTTTGTCTTCTTGTTTTAGCACATCACCCGTGATGGCCCCACCTTGGTGCCGAGGGCTCCTCCCAACACCGACACCGAGGAGGACGGGCCTGCAGGGGAAGGTTTCCTGGTTTCTGAGTGACCGCGGTGTTCAGGGTGTATTCCACTCCATCGACCCCGGGCCTTCCTGTCCACCAGTCAGACTTCATGAGTACCATCTTCCTTGATTTACCAAGGGTCCAGTCTACACATTTAAATATGCTTCTAGATACATCAATTTTAAATGATTTTTTAAAAGCTGTTTTCTATCTTCGTTCCCTCCCCTCCCTTCACAATTCTCCTCTGAAATGATTCTCTGTAACTCCTCAGCACTCACCTCTGTCCCGTGGCCCTAACCCCCAGAGGCCCCCCAGAGCAGGCCAGGCCCCTTGCTCTGGGCGAGACATTCCTAACCCCCATCAGTCTCCCCTGACTGGGGACTTCTCCTGGGGTCTTCAGAAAGGGCTCTTAGGGCCACATTTCCTGAGCTTTTGCAATAATTTGGGCGGTAGTTGGCTGAATGTAAAATTCTCAGTTTGAAGCTTCTGGATAGGGTTGCCAGGTAAAACACAAGAGGTCTCATTAATTTTGAATTTTAGTAAACAACAAATACTATTTTTTGGTACATATCTAAGTCATGCACTATTGGGTCGGTGCAGTATTTTATGAGACATGTTTATACAAAAAAATAATTTTTTATATGAAATTCCAATGTAGTTGGGTGTCCTGTGTATGTCTGATTTTTGCTAAGTCTGCCAACTCAGTTCTAGATCAAGATAGAGGACTGGAGACACAAGCCCTCCCTCTCTTGTTAAGTCTGCACAGGTGACACTGGTGGGTAGTGAAGGCAGAGCCCACGAGGACAGAGCAGGTGGAGGGGGAGGGGACAGAAGGGGGAGGGGCGACAGGGGGAGGGGGGACAGAGCAGGGAGGGGCAAAGCGGGGAGGGCCAGGCTCTGGAAAGAGGAGGTCAGGCCTCACAGGCACCAGAGTCCCCCCTGATCAGCGGGGCTCCATGCTTGGCCTGGCCACATGGTTCCTTCTCGGGAGAAGATGCAGCCAAGGGCCCTGGCCCAAGACTGTAGGCAGCCGGCCGGCCAGGGGGCAGGTCAGGGGTGAGGATGGCCCTGTGGGACCATCTAGGGCTGGGTTCGGCCGGAAGCAAAGGACATGTGATCTCCTGGAGGTGCTGCCAGACCAGGGCGCCGAGCACGTGAACAGGAGCCCCAGGCCCCACCGATCTGAGGACGGGAATCTCCAGGGGGGGCCAGAAACTCTGTGGGGCCAGATTTATAACAAACCTCAGCCAGATCACACCTGAAGCTCAACTCTGACCCACAACCTTAGCATCCAAACCAAACCCGCAGGACTGTCACCTTCCACCAGCCAGCTCTAACCCACCAGGAAGGTCACGGGCTCCCCAACTCATCTTGAGGACGCAGACTCCCGGGGCCCCAAGCACCTCCCACTGGGAGGCCTTTTACCCCTGGGCTTGCTTTCAGGTCTCCACCAAACCCCGGTGACCTGACCCCCGCTCCAGCGCACCCTGGGGACCCGCCCTCTGTGCCCACTTGGGGGCTCTGGTGATGTCCACATCTAGGGGCTCAGAGAAAGGAGGCACCTGTGCTCCCCTGGTTCCTGGGCTCCACTTGCTGGTGATGGGGGGTGGCAGGCAGCCAGTCCCTCCCCACCCCCGGCTACCCAGACCAGAGTGACCACTCTCGGGGGCACAAGTGGCCATGGGTGTCAGCGGTGTGAGCACAGCTGGCCAGACAATGAAATCTCTAAACCAACTGATAATTTAATCAAGAAAAAAATTAAAGGAAAAGTCAACATACAAAATTAGCTCTGGGGAGGGGAGACTAACCACAGATGCAGAAAATTATGGCTCCTCAACTGTATCAGCCGGAGAAGGCAATGGCAAGCTACTCCAGTACTCTTGCTGGAAAATCCCATGGATGGAGGAGCCTGGTAGGCTGCAGTCCGTGGGGTTGCTAAGAGTCGGGCAGGACTGAGCAACTTCACTTTCACTTTTCATTTTCACACATTGGAGAAGGAAATGGCAGCCCACTCCAGTGTTCTTGCCTGGAGAATCCCAGGGACGGGGGAGCCTGGTGGGCTTCCGTCTATGGGGTCACAGAGTCGGACACAACTGAAGTGACTGAGCAGCAGCAGCAGCAACTGTGTCAGCAGTTCTGTGCTAATGACCCGAAACCCCAGATGCAAGGAGCAGTTCTCGAGGAAGCCAAGGTGACCGGACACTTCACACAGTAAGACATACAAAGGCCCCAAAGCACAGGAAGCATGGTCCACATCATTTATCACTAAGGAAACGCAAGCTCAAACCACGATAAAATGTCATTTCACCCAATATCCAGGGAATTCCGGGGACCAGGCATCCTCCAGCCTTGGTGGACGTGAAAAGTGGTGCAGTCTTTTGGGAAAGAGTTTGCAGTTTTCGTGAAGCAAGCATGTACCTGCCCTGGTCCTCGGCCTCCCGCTGCTCAGCTTCTGCCCCAAAGAGATGAAAACACTCGTCCAAGGGCGCCGGTAGTGGGCTCGTGGTAGCCTTGTTTGTACCGCCCGGGCCTATACCACGAAGTCCTGCAGCAGCGGTGCAGCCACGTGTGCTCGAGCGAGCATCTTGAGGCCGTGGCGAGGAGGCAGGTGATGGCCCTCGGTGTAGCCGGTGGGCCACCGACACCCATGCACACGCGGTGCAGGACCAGGGCAGCGAAGGCAGGGACGCCCGCGGGGAGCGCTGAGACCCGGCAGCATGGGGGGGGGGGCGCCGAGTTCTCAGAGGGGAGGCTGCAGCGACGCTCCTGGGGTAACTGACACTCATGCGCCCCTGCGGAAGGAGCCTCGGGAAACGCAGGGCCGCGCTCCCGGCCGCGCTCTCTGTTCGAAGGGGAGCTGCAGCAGCAGGAGGCAAACAGCTTCCAACTTCCATCAGACGCTGCTGAGCCGGAGAGGAAAGACTCCTTCAGGACAGGAGGTCTAGAAGGCAATCCTGGGAGACCTCACAGCTCGAGAAAATGCGCCCGACTTGGGAGCGGAGGCAGCTGACGGCTCTGACTCAACACCCGGCTCTGCCCTCCCCTGCTGGGCGGCAGCGGAGCTCGGGGGCTCAGAGCTGGGAGGTCAGGGTCACCCTGTGGAAAGGCGACGGCGGGCAGAGAAGCGACCTCAGGCGACACTGTCGCCGTCCGGTGTGACGTGCACCAGCTGCAGATCTGCCGTGGAGCCTGCTTCACTGTCCCCGCCCATCAGCGGGGTCCCAGGCCCTCCAGCCTCAGACCTCAGGGGCATCCACCAGTCTCCTCAGCAACGGACCAACGGGCACCCTACTACCCCCACCAGCTAGTAGAGCATCAAGCCTCTACACTACATGTCAGAAATCGCGGGATAGAGCCAATAGAGCGCCCAGATGAAAATTCACCCTTTTTAACTTATATTAGTAAGAAAAGGTGAGAATTTTGCACCCAATTCAAAAATTAAAAATACAGCTAAGTCAAGCAGACAGAAGGATAAGAACTAAAGAAGAAATAACTTAAAAAATAGAAAATGATCAGACCAACAAATAAACCCAAAAGTTGGTTCTTTAAAGAAGGAAAAGAATAAAGTAGAAAAGTTAGCTAACAATCAAGAAAAAGACAGACACACAAAATTAGGAAATCAGAAGCAGAAAATAGCCCCAGACACAGGGCAAATGGAAAATAACCATGAATGACTGTTCAGCTGCATGCATATTACAGTTTGGGTGAAATGAATGGTTTTTGAGGAAAATGTGTCAGGAGGAGCCGGTTACCACAAACGAGAGTGTTGTCAAAGACCTACCACACCCTCACGTGTGCGCACCCATAGACACGTCCAAACGCACCCACAGATGCCTGGACATATATGCACACGTATGTATCCACACAAACCACACACACAGACACAGACACACATCACACAGCAGCTCAAAACAAGAAAGAGAATGTTCAGTTTCACAAGCTCTAGAGAACCCTTAAGAAACACATAATTACAATGTTATGAAACCAGTTCAAGAGTACCAGGGGAAAAAGGGAAGTTTCTAAATTATTTGTTGGGGAAGAAAGCGCAGAAGAACCTTACGCTCCAGGGTGAGGTACAGATGGCAGGTCAGATGTTCACAGGAGCAGGGCCTTCCGTCCCTCAGCAGCTGGAGCTCGGGCTGCGACCCGGTCCCCTCCCCGCCCCGCCCCGCCCCTCCCCTCCCCTCCCCCCTCACCCCCGCCCCGTGGGAGGCGCCCCCGGGCCCAGTGTTACCCTCACCCACCCTCGCCAAAGACTCAGTGCACCTCTGCTCCACCCGCGGTGACCTGATGCCGCGCTGATGTGCCGGCAGGTGCCCAGGGGCGTCCTGCTCCCGGTGGGTGCAGGCGCGCAGTGAGTCTGAGGCGAGAAGAGGCCCGTGGGCCCCCCGGCCAAACGCCGGGCCCTTCTGTCCGGGCTCCTCCAGGCGCCCAGCATTTGGACGGAGGGGAGAATTCCAGGGGTGAATGCGTGGTGTCCCACGTGTTCCAACTTGATTTTTGGGCAAATAAAGCAAACAGCAAGGCTGACCTGAAATGCCTTTGCAAAATGACACACCGTACTGCAAAAATAACTTTGCTTTCCACTCTTCTTAATGTTTAAGGCAGTTGTAAAACTGGAAACACAAGTTTTAATATTTAATACCCTAGGACACTGGAAGTCTCTTACTACACAATGTCTGTGAGACACGTCCTTGGTGGCAATAAATATTTTACTACTGTGCACATGGTGCCTGAAGCCTTTATGAATAAACAGAGACTCGTTGGAGACCCATCTGTGAGGACGACTCGCTGGCTGACTCGGCGGGGATGCGAGCCCACTCACTTCTGGTGGTGTGCCGCTCTGGACCCGAGGTAGAACGGTATTTAGATTCAAAGCGGAATCCAGAGGGAGCTTTTCTCATGAACAGACCTGTATATCCGTATTTTATCAGGAACTGGGTTCTAAACTTTACCCAAGAAAACTGTGTCAGAAAACGTGTCAGACGTCTGCCCCTTCCTCCCACTGCCCTTCAGTTCAGTTCAGTTCAGTCGCTCAGTCGTGTCCGACTCTTTGCGACCCCATGAATCACAGCACGCCAGGCCTCCCTGTCCATCACCAACTCCCAGAGTTCACTCAAACTCAGTCCATCGAGCCGGTGATGCCATCTAGTCATCTCATCCTCTGTCGTCCCCTTCTCCTCCTGCCCTCAATCTTTCCAGCATCACGGTCTTTTCCAATGAGTCAGCTCTTCGCATCAGGTGGCCAAAATATTGGAGTTTCAGCTTCAACATCAGTCCTTCCAATGCATACCCAGGACTGATCTCCTTTAGGATGGACTGGTTGGATCTCCTTGCAGTCCAAGAGACTTGCAAGAGTCTTCTCCAGCACCACAGTTCAAAAGCATCAATTCTTTGGCGATCAGCTTTCTTTATAGTCCAACTCTCACATCCATACATGACCACAGGAAAAACCATAGCCTTGACTAGACGGACCTTTGTTGGCAAAGTCATGTCTCTGCTTTTTAATATACTATCAAGATTGGTCATAACTTTCCTTCCAAGGAGCAAGCGTCTTTTAATTTCATGGCTGCAGTCATCGTCTGCAATGATTTTCAGTTCAGTTCAGTCGCTCAGTCGTGTCCGACTCTCCGCAACCCCATGAATCACAGCACGCCAGGCCTCCCTGTCCATCACCAACTCCCGGAGTACACTCAAACTCATGTCCACAGAGTCGGTGATGCCATCCAGCCATCTCATTCTCCGTCGTCCCCTTCTCCTCCCGCCCCCAACCTTTCCCAGCATCAGAGTCTTTTCCAGTGAGTCAACTCGTCGCATGAGGTGGCCAAAGTATTGCAGTTTCAGCTTTAGCATCAGTCCCTCCAATGAACATCCAGGATTGATCTCCTTTAGAATGGACTGGTTGGATCTCCTTGCAGTATAAGGGACTCTCAAGAGTCTTCTCCAACACCACAGTTCAAAAGCATCGATTCTTCGGCGATCAGCTTTCTTCACAGTCCAACTCTCACATCCATACATGACCACGGGAAAAACCATAGCCTTGACTAGATGGACCTTGCTTGGCAAAGTAATGTCTCTGCTTTTTAATATACTATCAAGATTGGTCATAACTTTCCTTCCAAGGAGCAAGCGTCTTTTAATTTCATGGCTGCAGTCAGCATCTGCAGTGATTTTGGAGCCCCAAAAAATAAAGTCTGACACTGTTTCCACTGTTTTTCCATCTATTTCCCATGAAGTGATGGGACCAGATGCCATGATCTTTGTTTTCTGAATGTTGAGCTTCAAGCCAACCTTTTCACTCTCCTCTTTCACTTTCATCAAGAGGCTTTTGAGTTCCTCTTCACTTTCTGCCATAAGGGTAGTGTCATCTGCATATCTGAGGTTATTGATATTTCTCCCAGCAATCTTGATTCCAGCTTGTGCTTCTTCCAGCCCAGCGTTCCTCATGATGTACTCTGCATATAAGTTAAATAAGCAAGAGGACAATATACAACCTTGACGTACTCCTTTTCCTATTTGGAACCAGTCTGTTGTTCCATGTTCAGTTCTAACTGTTGCTTCCTGACCTGCATACAGGTTTCTCAAGAGGCAGGTCAGGTGGTCTGGGATTCCCATCTCTTTCAGAACGTTCCACAGTTTACTGTGACCGACACAGTCAAAGGCTTTGGCATAGTCAATGAAGCAGAAATAGATGTTTTTCTGAAACTCTCTTGCTTTCTCCATGATCCAGCGGATGTTGGCAATTTGATCTCTGGTGCCTCTGCCTTTTCTAAAACCTGCTTGAATATCTGGGAGTTCACGGTTCACACACTGCTGAAGCCTGGCTTGGAGAATTTTGAGCATGACTTTACTAGCGTGTGAGATGAGTGCAATTGTGCGGTTGTTTGAACATTCTTTGGCATTGCCTTTCTTTGGGATTGGAATGAAGACTGACCTTTTCCAGTCCTGTGGCCACTGCTGAGTTTTACAAATCTGCTGGCATATTGAGTGCAGCACTTTCACAGCATCGTCTTTCAAGACTTGAAATAGCTCAACTGGAATTCCATCACCTCCACTAGCTTTGTTCGTAGTGATGCTTTCTAAGGCCCACTTGACTTCACATTCCCCAAATTAAAGTCTGTCACTGTTTCCATTGTTTCCCCATCTGTTTCCCATGAAGTGATGGGACCAGATGCCATGATCTTAGTTTTCTGAATGTTGAGTTTTAAGCTGACTTTTTCACTCTCCTCTTTCACTTTCATCAACAGGCTTTTTAGTTCCTCTTCACTTTCTGCCATAAGGGTGGTGTCATCTGCATATCTGAGGTTATTGATATTTCTCCCAGCAATCTTGATTCCGGCTTGTGCTTCTTCCAGCCCAGCATTCCTCATGATGTACTCTGCATATAAGTTAAATAGCAGGGTGACAATATACCACCTTGATGTACTCCTTTTCCAGTGTGAAACCAGTCTGTTGTTCCATGTCCAGTTCCAACTGTTGCTTCTTGACCTGCATACAGGTTTCTCAGGAGGCAGGTCAGCTGGCCTGGTATTCCCATCTCTTGAAGAATTTTCCACAGTTTGTTGTGATCCACACAGTCAAAGGCTTTGGCAAAGTCAATAAAGCTGAAGTAGATGTTTTTTTGGAACTGTCTTGCTTTTTCAATGATCCAGCAGATGTTGGCAATTTGATCTCTGGTTTCTCTGCCTTTTCTAAATCCAGCTTGAACATCTGGAATTTCATGGTTCATGCACTGCTGAAGCTTGGCTTGGAGAATTTGAGCACTACTTTGAGAATTTGAGCTAGTGTGTGAGATGAGTGCAATTGTGTGGTAGTTTGAGCATTCGTTGGCATTGCCTTTCTTTGGGATTGGAATGGACACTGACCTTTTCCGAATTTGCTGCCATATTGGGTGCAGCCCTTTCACAGCATCATCTTTTAGGATTTGAAATAGCTCAACTGGAATTCCATCACCTCCACTAGCTTTGTTCATAGTGATGCTTCCTAAGGCCCACTTGACTTCACATTCCAGCATGTCTGGCTCTAGGTGAGTGATCACATCGTGATTACCTGGGTCATTAAGATCTTTTTATGTATAGTTCTTCTGTGTATTCTTGCCAACTCTTCTTAATATCTTCTGCTTCTGTTAGGTCCATATAATTTCTGTCCTTTATTGAGCCCATCTTTGCATGAAATGTTCCCTTGGTATCTCTGATTTTCTTGAAGAGATCTCTAGTCTTTCCTATTCTGTTGTTTTCCTCTATTTCTTTGCTTTGATCGCTGAGGAAGGCTTTCTTATCTCTCCTTGCTGTTCTTTGGAACTCTGCATTCAGATGCTTATATCTTTTCTTTTCTCCTTTGCTTTTCGCCTCTCTTCTTTTCACAGTTATTTGTAAGGCCTCCTCAGACAGCCATTTTGCTTTTTTGCATTTCTTTTCTGTGGGGATGGTCTTGGTCCCTGTCTCCTGTACAATGTCACGAACCTCCGTCCAGAGTTCATCAGGCACTCTATCAATCAGATCTAACCCCTTGAATCTATTTCTTACTTCCACTGTATAATCATAAGGGATTTGATTTAGGTCATACCTGAATTGTTTAGTGGTTTTCCCCACTTTCTTCAATTTAAGTCTGAATTTGGCAATAAGGAGTTCATGAACTGAGTCACAGTCAGCTCCTGGTCTTGTTTTTGCTGACTGTATACAGCTTCTCCATCTTTGGCTGCAAAGAATATAACCAATCTGATTTCGGTGTTGACCATCTGGTGATGTCCACGTGTAGAGTCTTCTCTTGTGTTGTTGGAAGAGGGTGTTTGCTATGACCAGTGTATTCTCTTGACAAAACTCTATTAGCCTTTGCCCTGCTTCATTCTGTGCTCCAAGGCCAAATTTTTTTGTTACTCCAGGTATTTCATGACTTCTTACTTTTGCATTCCGGTCCCCTATAATGAAAAGGACATCAATTTTGGGTGTTAGTTCTAGAAGGTCTTGTAGGTCTTCATGGAACCATTCAACTTCAGCTTCTTCAGCATTACTGGTCGGGTAATATACTTGGGATTACTGTAATACTGAATGGTTTGCCTTGGAAACGAACAGAGATCATTCTGTCATTTTTGAGATTGCATCCAAGTACTGCATTTCAGACTCTTTTGTTGACTATGAGGGCCACTGCATTTCTTCTAAGGGATTCCTGCCCACAGTAGTAGATATAATGGTCATCTGAGTTAAAGTCACCCATTCCAGTCCCTCTTAGTTCGCTGATTCTTAGAATGTTGACGTTCACTCTTGCCATTTTCTCTTGGACTACTTCCAATTTGCCTTGATTCATGGACCTAACATTCCAGGTTCCTATGCAATATTGCTCTTTACAGCATCGGACTTTACTTCCATCACCAGTCACTTCCACAAATGGGTGTTCTTTTTGCTCTGGCTCCACCCCTTCATTCTTTCTGGATTTATTTCTCTACTGATCTCCAGTAGCATACTGGGCACCTACCAACCTGGGGAATTCCTCATTCAGTATCCTATCTTTTTGCCTTTTCATGCTGTTCATGGGGTTCTCAAGGCAAGAATACTGAAGTGGTTTGCCATTTCCTTCTCCAGTGGACCAGTGGACCACTGCCCTGGGGTCTGCATTTGGGCTCTAACCTTCACCCATAGGCACAGCTAAAGCCCTGGTGATGATGTCAGTTGGGGTGTCTGCAGAGTCAACAAGAGAGAAGTCTGCTTCTCCTTCCTGTGAGGTCCCCCTGACTGAGCAGCCGCCTGCATAAGGAGATGGGGCTCCTTCACCCAGCATGGAGGTTTCCTCCTCATGGCACAAAATGGCTGCTCAAGCCCTGGTCTTCATAGCCACTCTCCCAGCAGCAGACAAAAGGAGGGGCCAAAGAAAGGCACTCTCCCTGTGAGGACACTCCCCTGAGGCCACGTCACAGTGACCAGAACACTGCTCATCGGGGGGGGGTGGGTACCGGGACCATCCTGTGCCTGCCCAAACCAGGGTTGATTCCTGAGGACGAGGGGAGGAGAGAGAAGAGCTCCCTGAAGGCAGGGGGTGAGTGAGGGAGAGCGGCTCCGCTGCCCCTCAGCCCGTCAAACAGCCCACGACAGTCTCCTCCTCCCAGGCGGGCCTGCCAGGATCCTCTGGCCACATCCCCGGGGCCCAGCCCAGTGCAGGGCCCCGAGACCCCACTCCGCCTCTGCCTGCCGGCCGTCCTTCCTGTCCACCTCCGTCCAGCACTCACAGCCCCTCACCTGCCCCTTCAGCTTCCCACCCCCTGGGCCCCAGGGGACCTGTTCTAGCCCTGGATGTGATCGGCTGGGCCCTGCGGGAGACTCAAGGGGACAGGGTACCACTTGGGGTTCACAGCCCCCAACCCAGGTCCCACAGGAGCCTCTTTCCACACCCCCAACCATCGTGGGGTCCTCCACACCCAGCACCCCTCTCCAGACCACCTGGTCTCCCTCAGCTTCCCAGGCAAGGTGCCCACTGGCTGACTGCTGGTCCTGTCTGCCGCCCTCTCCCTGCTCCTGGCCAAGTATTTTGTTTTACTCAAGGAACTGTACCCACTT
Source organism: Moschus berezovskii (assembly GCF_049115385.1). Classification (NCBI taxonomy): domain Eukaryota; kingdom Metazoa; phylum Chordata; class Mammalia; order Artiodactyla; family Moschidae; genus Moschus; species Moschus berezovskii. The sequence continues at coordinate 97,365,360 of NC_142471.1, read as the reverse complement.
ACGCTTTTCTTTCAAAGTCTGTCTGTGGCCCACCTCAAATTAGCTCTGTCCACGGTGTGGTGCAGGTCCCCGGCCACCCACTGCCCATCTGTCCTGGCATCCCTGTTGCCAAGACTTGCCTTTCCCTCTTGACATGGCACATCTGGCAAGCGCATGCGGCTCGGTTCTGAATTGTTCTGTCCTGTCATCTATTTGTCTGTCTTTCACCAACACGACACTGTCCGAAACACCCCGGCTTTAGAGTAAGTCTCCAAATTCAGGAGTGCGTGTCCCCCGCCTTTGTTCTTCTTCCTCAAGGCGATCTTGGCCATTCCAGACCCTTTGTATTTCCATGGAAACTTCAGAATCACCGTCAATTTCCAAAAAGCACTGCTGGGACTCTGAGATTGTGCCAAGAGGAAAGATCAGGCTGGAGAGAGGGATGGGTCACAGGTCAGCCCTGGTTCACAAGCTCAGGGTTCACGGGGGGGCTTCTAGTTTTCCGTGGATCAGTACTAACACACCTCTTGTTAAATTTATTCCACAGTAGTTGGTTTTGATGCTGTTTTAAAAGCTCCATTTTTGCTCTTCTCTGTTGGCCATCAAGATACACAATTGCCATCCACCGTGCCGGCCCCGGCAGCGAGGACGCAGGAGATGCCACCGCGCAACCAACCATGCAAAGAAGCACGGCCGAGAGGAGCTACCCCACGCCCGAGGCCAGGGCCGGCAGCGGAGAGGAGCTACCCCACATCCAATAGGCGGTGGCTGCGCGGTCGCAGGAGGGCTGAGAGGAGCTACTCCACGTTCAAGGTCAGGAGGGGCGGCCTTGAGGAGATACCCCTCATACAAGGTAAGGTGCAGCGGCTGCGCTTTGCTGGAGCAGCTGTGAAGAGATATCCCACGCCCAAGGTAAGAGAAACCCAACTAAGATGGTAGGTATTGCGAGGTGGCATCAGAGGGCAGACACACTGAAATCATAATCACAGGAAACTAGTCGGTCTGATCACATGGACCACAGCCGAATGTGGTCCACTGGAGAAGGGAATGGCAAACCACTTCAGTATACTTGCCTTGAGAACCCCATGAACAGTATCAAAGGGCAAAATGACAGGATACTGAATGAGGAGTTCCCCAGGTCGGTAGGTGCCCAGTATGCTACTGGAGGTCAGTGGAGAAGTAACTCTAGAAGGAATGAAGGGATGGAGCAGAAGCAAAACCAATACCCAGCTGTGGATGTGACCGGAGATAGAAGCAAGGTTCGGTGCTGTAAAGAGCAATATTGCATAGGAACCTGGAATGTTAGGTCCATGAATCAAGGCAAATTGGAAGTGGTCAAACAGGAGATGGCAAGAGTGAACGTAGACATTCTAGGAATCAGTGAATTAAAATGGACTGGAATGGGTGAATTTAACTCAGATGACCATTATATCTACTACTGTGGGCAGGAATCCCTTCGAAGAAATGGAGTAGCCATCATGGTCAACAAAAGAGTCCGAAATGCAGGACTTGGATGCAATCTTAAAAATGACAGAATGATCTCTGTTCGTTTCCAACGCAAACCATTCAATATTACAGTAATCCAGGCCTATGCCCCAACCAGTAACGCTGAAGAAGCTGAAGTTGAATGGTTCTATGAAGACCTATAAGACCTTTTAGAACTAACACCCAAAAAAGATGTCCTTTTCATTCTAGGGGACTGGAATGCAAAAGTAAGAAGTCAAGAAACACCTGGAGTAACAGGCAAATTTGGCCTTGGAGCACGGAATGAAGCAGGGCAAAGGCTAATAGAGTTTTGTCAAGAGAACGCACTGGTCATAGCAAACACCCTCTTCCAACAACACAAGAGAAGATTCTACACGTGGACATCACCAGATGGTCAACATCGAAATCAGATTGGTTATATTCTTTGCAGCCAAAGATGGAGAAGCTGTATACAGTCAGCAAAAACAAGACCAGGAGCTGACTGTGGCTCAGTTCATGAACTCCTTATTGCAAAATTCAGACTTAAATTGAAGAAAGTGGGGAAAACCACTAAACAATTCAGGTATGACCTAAATCAAATCCCTTATGATTATACAGTGGAAGTGAGAAATAGATTTAAGGGACTAGATCTGATAGAGTGCCTGATGAACTCTGGACGGAGGTTCGTGACATTGTACAGGAGACAGGGACCAAGAATATCCCCATGGAAAAGAAATGCAAAAAAGCAAAATGGCTGTCTGAGGAGGCCTTAAAAATAGCTGTGAAAAGAAGAGAAGCGAAAAGCACAGGAGAAAAGGAAAGATATAAGCATCTGAATGCAGAGTTCCAAAGAATAGCAAGGAGAGATAAGAAAGCCTTCCTCAGCGATCAATGCAGAGAAATAGAGGAAAACAACAGAATAGGAAAAACAAGAGATCTCTTCAAGAAAATTAGAGATACCAAGGGAACATTTCATGCAAAGATGGGCTCGATAAAGGACAGAAATGGTATGGACCTAACAGAAGCAGAAGATATTAAGAAGAGGTGGCAAGAATACACAGAAGAACTGTACAAAAAAGATCTTCATGACTAAGGTAATCACGATAACATGATCACTGACCTAGAGCCAGACATCTTGGAATGTGAAGTCAAGTGGGCCTTAGGAAGCATCACTATGAACAAAGCTAGTGGAGGTGATGGAATTCCAGTTGAGCTATTTCAAATCCTGAAAGATGATGTTCTGAAAGTGCTGTACTCAGTATGCCAGCAGATTTGGAAAACTCAGCAGTGGCCACAGGACTGGAAAAGGTCAGTGTCCATTCCAATCCCAAAGAAAGGCAATGCCAACGAATGCTCAAACTACCGCACAATTGCACTCATCTCACACGCTAGTAAAGTCATGCTCAAAATTCTCCAAGCCAGGCTTCAGCAATATGTGAACCGTGAACTCCCAGATGTTCAAGCAGGTTTTAGAAAAGGCAGAGGCACCAGAGATCAAATTGCCAACATCCGCTGGATCATGGAGAAAGCAAGTGAGTTTCAGAAAAACATCTATTTCTGCTTCATTGACTATGCCAAAGCCTTTGACTGTGTGGATCACAATAAACTGTGGAAAATTCTGAAAGAGATGGGAATACCAGACCACCTGACTCTTGAGAAACCTGTATGCAGGTCAGGAAGCAACAGTCAGAACTGGACATGGAACAACAGACTGGTTCCAAATAGGAAAAGGAGTACGTCAAGGTTGTATATTGTCACCCTGCTTATTTAACTTATATGCAGAGTACATCATGAGGAACGCTGGGCTGGAATAAGCACAAGCTGGAATCAAGATTGCCGGGAGAATTATCAATAACCTCGGATATGCAGATGACACCACCCTTATGGCAGAAAGTGAAGAGGAACTCAAAGGCCTCTTGATGAAAGTGAAAGAGGAGAGTGAAAAGGTTGGCTTGAAGCTCAACATTCGGAAAACAAAGATCATGGCATCTGGTCCCATCACTTCATGGGAAATAGATGGGGAAACAGTGGAAACAGTGTCAGACTTTATTTTTTGGGGCTCCAAAATCACTGCGGATGCTGATTGCAGCCATGAAATTAAAAGACGCTTGCTCCTTGGAAGGAAAGTTATGACCAACCTAGACAGTATATTGAAAAGCAGAGACATTACTTTGCCAACCAAGGTCCGTCTAGTCAAGGCTATGGTTTTTCCAGTGGTCATGTATGGATGTGAAAGTTGGACTGTGAAGAAAGCTGATCGCTGAAGAATTGATACTTTTGAACTGTGGTGCTGGAGAAGACTCTTGACAGTTCCTTGGACTGCAAGGAGATCCAACCAGTCCATTCTAAAGGAGATCAATCCTGGGTGTTCATTGGAAGGACTGATGCTAAAGCTGAAACTGCAATACTTTGGCCACCTCATGCGACGAGTTGACTCACTGCAAAAGACTCTGATGCTGGGAGGGATTGGGGGCGAGAGGAGACGGGGACGACCAAGAATGAGATGGCTGGATGGCATCACCGACTCTATGGACATGAGTTTGAGTGAACTCCGGAAGTTGGTGATGGACAGGGAGGCCTGGCGTGCTGTGATTCATGGGGTCGCAAAGAGTCGGACACGACTGAGCGACTGAACTGAACTGAACTGTGGTGCTGGTCCTGCTAGGTGCAGTGTTTTGTAGACGCCACAGGATTTTTAACTTCCGTGATCACTTGGTTTATGGATAAAAGCCCATCAACTTGAAAAGTCCTCAGTTGTCTTAGAAACCTTTAAAAGACCACTCCCCAGACCCCAAAGGCCCCACATCACCTCCCCGCCCCAGTCTCTTTCTTCCTCATTAGGAGCCTGGCTTCTGGACAGAGTTATGGATCCAGGTCTTTCCCTCCGGCTCCTCCCCATGCTCACTCTCCCACCCGCTCGCCCCCACCCCTCCCCCCCCCACCATATTAGAGACACACCATTCCTGAGCCTCCTCCTGGGTGCTGTTAAACCCGACAGGACTTCTCAGAGCTGACCTCACCGCCGTCTGGGCCTCGTGTGACTGGCTGACCCCTCCCTGCCCCTTGCCCTGGCTCCCGGACCCAGCCCTGCATGGGTCCTCTCCAGTCTCCCCTCTGCCTCCCTGAAGCTCTTCCTGCTGCCCGAGGCCCAGGGGTCTCCAGGGCTACCTCGGGATCCCGCTTCCCCTCTGCGATCTCACCCGCACCCCCATCCCCTCTGCGCACCTCCCTCCAGGCCTACAGCTCCAGCTCTGACCTCTCTTCCCAGAAACGTCGGCCCTGATCCACCTGTCCCAGACAGTAGGCCTGCCACCCCGCTGAGTCCTCCAACACCCGCCCTTTCCCAGAGCGTCCCAGGGCGATCCCATGGCCCGGCCACCTCCTGGGCGTGCAGCCTCCGTGTTGTGGCCCCCGGCCCTCCCCATCCCCACAGCTATCACCGACCGCTCCGTTCCTGCCCTCACCCTGCGCTCCCGCCGGTGGACGCCGCTCCTCACCCGCGCTCTGTCCGCAGTCTCCCCTGGCGCCAGCACCCCAGTTCCGGCGGTAGGAAGGGGAACCCGCCCTGGCGGTGGCCTCTCCCGTCCCCGCCCTCCAGACCTCGGCAGAGGCTACTCCCTTGGCGTCCTCACCCCTCCTCTGTCCAGCACTGTCCCTTCTTTCAGACCTCAGCTCAACTGCCCTGAGCTCGGGGCATTCCCCCAACGCCCTTCCAGGGACGGGCCTTCTCTACCAAACGCCAGGCTCCTCGCTTCCCCTGCAGGGCGGGGCGCACAGATACTCGGTGAGGGTGTCGTGTCCTCCCCGACGCGGGCGGCCCGTCCCTCCCGCAGGCCCGATCAGCCCCGGCGAGCGGCAGGGGCACGGAACTATCTGCAGAATGCGTGCGTGGACACGCTGAGGGACAGGGCCGCTTTCTGGGGGCTGGGAGGGGCTCAGGCGAGGGCCAGGGCCAGAAGCTGAGGCGTCTAGGACCAGCGACACCCAACCGGGCCCCCCAGAATCCAGCGCGGACCGGGGGCAGCTGCGGTGTGCAGCCCGGCCGGGGGCGCGGGCAGCGGCGGGTGCAGGGGCAGGGCTGCGGACCTGCGGGCGAGGGTGCGGCCCCGGCCCCTCCCAGGCGCTCTCCCCGCCCCCTCCCCGCCCTCTCCCCCGCCCCCTCCCCGCCCTCTCCCCCGGCCCCTCCCCGCCCCTCCCCGCCCTCTCCCCCGCCCCCTCCCCGGCCCCTCCCCCACCGCCTCCCCGCCCTCCCCGCCCTCTCCCCCGCCCCCTCTCCGGCCCCTCCCCCGCCCCCTCCCCGCCCTCTCCCCCGCCCCTCCCAGGCCCCTCCCCGCCCTCTCCCCCGGCCCCTCCCCCAGCCCCTCCCAGGCCCCTCCCCGCCCTCTCCCCCGGCCCCTCCCCCGCCCCCCCCGGCCCCTCCCCGCCCTCTCCCCAGGCCCCGCCCCCTCCCACCCCTCCCCGCCCCCCAGGCCCCTCCCCAGGCCCCGCCCTCTCCCCCGCCCCTCCCCGGCCCCTCCCAGGCCCTCTCCGCGGGGCTGGCGGGCGCCTCGGGATAAGTCTGGCCCCGCAGCCCACCCGTAGTCTCGCGTCCATCCCCGTCGCTAGGCAACCCCGAGGCGCCGCGTAGAGAAAACCAACCGACCTCGGGCCGTGGGCACCTCGGACGCTGGCGCCATGGACCTGGTCATAACGCAGGAGCTGGCCCGCGCCAAGAGCCAGCAGGGTGGGCGAGGGAGGTCGAGACCCCCTGACCCCCACCCCCGGGAGGACTCCGGGACTGCTGGATCAGCCCCTGGGGACACCCCGGGGCCCAGGGATCCCTGCCCCCCGGAGGCCCCAGAACCCGCCCCCGGGGAGGCCCGGGGACTCGCTGAACCCCAGCCCCTGGGGAGCCCCCGGGGCCCACCAGGACCCCCTGCCCGCCTCGTTGACCCCCGCCCTACCTGATCCAGTGACCCCTCTGAAGCCAGCACTTCGAGGATGTCTGACCTGGGCAAACTGAGGCGCCTTTTTAAAGGAAAGCTTTCGTTTTTCCTAACTGTTCCTGCGAATCACTCACCGCGCCGGGCTCCCGAAGCCTGAGCCGCAGGGCTGCCGCGGGGTTCTCGGGGCACCTTGCCCCTGGGCTCCTCCCCTGGAGAGGAGCGCACCAGCGGGGCCCAGCCTGCCAGAGTCCAGCCCCGTCCTGGGCCTCCTGACCGGCCCCACTGCTGCTCTGCGGTGCGGTGGCTGCTTAATGACTGCCTCTTCCTCACTCCCGTCCTGGTAGACGCTGACTCTCTGAAGAGGGCTTACCAGTTGATTAAGTCCGCCAACCTGGGCAAGTCCGAGTTCGACCCCACGGAGAGCTTCAGCCCCGACCTGTTTGTTTTATGTGCGGAGCAGGCCCTGAAGGTGATTAGTCCCAGGGCTTCTAGGGAGGCAGCTTCAGAGGACCCCGAACTCCTGGTTTGCACTGGAATTGGGAAGCGGGGGCTCCTCAACTTTGCAAAAGGAGAACCAAGGGCGGGTGGTCCAAGGGCTGCTGGGTCTCCCAGCCTCTCCGGGGCTCTGTTCTCACGCAGATGGGGCAGCGGGAGGTGAGTGAAGACTGCATCCAGATGTACTTCAAGGTGAAGGGGCCGGTCACCCAGTTTCTGGGCCGGGCACACCTGTGCAGGGCCCAGCTGTGTGCCCCCAAGTCCACGGAAAACATGGTGAGAGGCGGCCCTGAGCCCGGCGTGCTGGTTCCTCCTGATTCTCTTCCTTCTAAGCGATGAAGCCTTCGAGTCACAATCTTGAGTCTGCTGGCTCGGCGAAGTGCACCTGTAGCACAGCTCGTCTGCCATCCTGAGCTGAATACTTTGTTGCTGGCGCTGCTGTATTTCCCGAGTTCCTTTGATTCTCCTCAGAGTTCCACGTCTCGCCCCGCAGCAGTTCCCCCACCTCCAGCGTGGTTTTCTTGGGAGCTGGGTGACCGGGTTCATCTCCAGTGAAGTGCGATGCTGGATTTCTATCGGTGCTTTTCCTTAAGCCCTGGGGTCTGGCTTGCGTCCTTCTGACCTCTGACCTTTGCGTCATAGTGCCATGGTCATGCCTGCTCACAGTGGGGGTATGGGGGGGCAGGGGGTGGGCTTTCAGGGAGGGGGTGGGCCGTTCAACCTAACTGCATTCTTTATGTTGTTTTAGGAGGAATTTGAAAATTGTGTGACTCAGTATATGAAGGCAATCAACTTTGCAAAAGGAGAACCAAGGTGGGCTTGACGGATCGGCCATTTCTAATTGAAAGGTTTAGAGCCAGAATTTACCAGGTGGCTCTGTCTGTGTAGGTGACAGGGTTTTGTCTTCTCTTGTTCATGCGTTACTGCAGCTCTGGCTGTGTGTGCACGTCTCCTGACGTTGGAGCTAGGCTGCGTGCACTCACGTCTGCCCTGGCTGCAGTCTCTTTCCTGTGCAAAGTCTGTGACCTGCAGACGACCTTGGTCTGCTCTCCCTGTGGGAGCCTCACCCTTGGCCAGTCCCTAGGAGTCCTCTCTGGGGGACTGGCACTGGGCCCCTTCCCTGCCCTCCCCCACAGTCCTGTACTCCCCCCGGCCCAAGGCCTTGTGTCTGGAGGGGTGATTCTCCTGAAACCCCAGCACAGTTTTCCACTTAGTTAATGCGTCATCAAAGAGAAGTATTACTGAGATTGTTAAGTCTGCATACAAACTGGCATCGACACAACACTTCTGAGTAGGACACACTCAGCCCTAGGAGAGGCCTGTCAGCCCTGGGGTTATCAGTCCCTCCTCCCTGTGCCTGCTGTGGACGGTCTCCTCCGTGCTGGGGGTGCAGCGCCCAGCCCCGCGGACCCTTCCTCGGCAAGGATGTCTGGGGGCCAGGCCTGAGCCCGAGCCGAAGCTCTGAGGACAGTGGGTGTTTCAGGGCAACTGTGCCCTGGAGCCCCGGAGCCCAAGGGGTGGGTGCCCTCTGGAAGGGGCCTGCTCAGTGCCATGTACCTGGGTTGAGGCGGGGTCTGAGCTGGAGCGGGGCGCGTGGCCACCTCTGGGCGGGGCTGCCGCACTGCTGAGCACGGAGCCAGTTCCCTCAGACAGGCCCAGGACGGCTCTGGGGGCCTGACTGTCCCCTCCTGGCGCCGCAGGTATTACTTCCTGGTGTACAACGCGTCAGTGCTCTACTGGCAGATGGTGAGGCCGTTTCTCAAGCCTGGCTACCGCCACCACCTGGTCCCCAGCCTGGCCCAGATAGTCAGCGCGCTCAGCCAGACGGAGGAGGAGGACCGGGAGTGGCAGGCAGAGCTGATGCTGTGAGTGCCCCGCCCCCACGGCCCCTTGCTGCTCTCTGGGCTGAACTTGGAGCCAGGTTTGGGGTGTCTTGTCCGCAGAAGTTTTTGAACTCTGTGGAAGGCCCCACGGTGTCCCGAGCAGACGGGCGTTACCACAGGAAGCATGCTTCTACTCAAAACCGAGGAACTAAAGAAACTGTGAAAGTAGGCATTCTAGCATCAGACAGCCCAGCTGGAATGCATGCCCAGCCGAGTGCCCCGTCTAGGGAAGCTTGCCCCCAGCATGTCAGACCCGGGATGGATGGCCCTGCGGGGCCACAGTGAGTGGGGTCAGCAGAAGGTCCCAGCCGAGTAGCCGGGCTGAAAGGCTCTTGGTGACGCTCTCCTGTAAATTTGGGGGCCGCTGTGTGCGGCCAGCGACTGTGTGGGTGCTGGGAGGGCTCAGAGGACCGGCCCGGAAGTTGGAATCCAGAGTCTGCAGCTGTTTTCTCACCTTTTATGGCAGTTTAGGGAAGCTTTAACAGAAAATCAGTAAAACCATGCGCTTTTTCTGAAGGTTGTTGCTTGAGGTACTCGGAATCACAGCTGAACAGGCCCCGGCCCCTTTGTGAGTGGGGGCCCAGCACTCTAGGTCTGGGCCAGTCAGGTGAGCCCCAGACCGTGCATGGGGTGAGGAGCTGTCCAATTTCTGAAGTTTGTAAAACATAAAATTAATAAAATATGATAACCCAGGTTATGCCAGTGGTAAAGAACCTGCCTGCTAGTTCAGGAGACTTAAGAGACATGGGTTCAGTTCCCGGGTCGGGAAGATTCCCTGGGAGAGGGCATGGCAACCCACTCCAGTGTTCTTGCCTGGAGAGCCCCATGGACAGAGGAGCCTGGAGGGCTGCAGTCCACGGGGTCACAGAGAGATGCACACTGAAGGGACTGAACCCGCATGTGTGCAGTCTGGTTATTAGACCTTAGTGGCAGAAAGTGTGACTATCCAGGTTTAACATGCACTATTCGTGAATCATCCAGGGAGCTTCTGGAGTGTTACCTGCAGGCTGGGGAAAACGAGGAGGCCGCAAAGTTTTGTGCCACTGCAGCACCGTTCATCAAGGCTCATGTGCCACAGAAATACCGGCAAATATTTGCCCTTATGGTGAGTCGGAATATCCACATATGCAGAAAGAAGTCATTTTCTTAAATGCCGTTGTTCAGAAAAGTATGTCTGAAAACAGCCGAGACCATATGTGGAGATGTGAAACCATACATGCAGACCTACGAGCATGAACAGTACAGAACACAGTCTTTTCCTTCCTTGTGACTGAATGTTTCCTTTTCAAACATACTCAGTTCTTTTAAAAAAATTAGCACGAACTTCATAAAATAATGAGTGCATCAGGCTGTGGGAAGAGCCTCATCACCTGTTTGTTTTATGCATAAAATTCAGCTGAAATCGTATGTGCACGGCTAAGCATGAAGCACACGCAATGAGAAAATGCCTGTCAGTTACAAATGCTGCTTCTAAAGGAGCAGTATTTGCAAAATAACAGCTAAACCCACTATCTGGCCTCTTCCTGACTGTTTGTTTAAATCTCGATATTCTGCTCCGTCTTATAACAGGTCCGATATGAACTAATGAGTGAGCTTCAGTTAAAGGAAGAAATGAGAAGTTCTATCAGCCTGTCTGTCACTTTCCACATTAACATGCTGAAAGCGTAGGTGTTCTGGGGCAGCGGACAGGTGCCCAGGAGGCTCTGTGCCCCGGGCGGGGGGGTGTGCAGTGGTGACCAGGCTGGAGGGCAGGGCTGAGCTTGCCTCCGTCTGCTGAGAGGCTCTGGGGAGGCGGCCAGAGTGAGCGCTCCTCAGGCAGCGAGGTGGGTGGCTTTCAGGAAGCGGGGGACAGCAGCCATGTCAGATGCTTCTGTTGGCCCTGCCAGAGGAGGCCTGAGACTTGACCATGAGACTGACAGAACGATCGTGGTCTGTGCATGAAACCCTGACGGGACTGGGTGAAAGCACGGGAGAGACTGCAGCAGGCAGAGGCCTGCCGCCAGACGAGTGGGAAACGGGATGGCGGAGAACTCGGTGCATGAGTGAGGAGATCGGGGTGTGTGAGTGGGGAGAGCCCGGGGTGTGTGAGTGGGGAGGTCCCAGGGTGTGAGTGGGGAGGTCCCGGTGTGTGTGTGAGTGGGGAGGTCCCGGTGTGCGTGTGAGTGGGGAGGTCCGGGTGTGCGTGTGAGTGGGGAGGTCCCGGTGTGCATGTGAGTGGGGAGGTCCCGGTGTGCGTGTGAGTGGGGAGGTCCGGGTGTGCGTGTGAGTGGGGAGGTCCTGGTGTGTGTGTGAGTGGGGAGGTCCTGGTGTGTGTGTGAGTGGGGAGGTCCGGGTGTCCAGGTGTACGTGTGAGTGGTGAGGTCCGGGTGTGTGTGTGAGTGGGCAGGTCCGGGTGTGCGTGTGAGTGGGCAGGTCTGGGTGTGCGTGTGAGTGGGGAGTTCCTGGTGTGTGTGTGAGTGGGTAGTCCCGGTGTGTGAGTGGGGAGAGCCCGGGGTGTGTGAGTGGGGAGGTCCCAGGGTGTGAGTGGGGAGGTCCTGGTGTGTGTGTGAGTGGGGAGGTCCCAGGCTGTGTGAGTGGGGAGGTCCTGGTGTGTGAGTGGGGAGGTCCGGGTGTGTGTGTGAGTGGGGAGGTCGTGGTGTGTGTGTGAGTGGGGAGGTTCTGGTGTGTGAGTGGGGAGGTCCGGGTGTGTGTGAGTGGGGAGGTCCTGGTGTGTGTGTGTGAGTGGGGAGGTCCAGGTGTGTGTGAGTGGGGAGGTCCCGGTGTGTGTGTGAGTGGGGAGGTCCCGGTGTGTGTGTGTGAGTGGGGAGGTCCGGGTGTGTGTGTGAGTGGGGAGGTCCGGGTGTGTGTGTGAGTGGGGAGGTCCCAGGGTGTGTGAGTGGGGAGGTCCCGGTGTGAGTGTGAGTGGGGAGGTCCGGGTGTGTGTGAGTGGGGAGGTCCCAGGCTGTGTGAGTGGGGAGGTCCTGCTGTGTGTGTGTGAGTGGGGAGGTCCTGAAGTGTGTGAGTGGGGAGGTCCGGGTGTGTGTGTGAGTGGGGAGGTCCCGGTGTGCATGTGAGTGGGGAGGTCCCGGTGTGCGTGTGAGTGGGGAGGTCCCGGTGTGCGTGTGAGTGGGGAGGTCCGGGTGTGCGTGTGAGTGGGGAGGTCCTGGTGTGTGTGTGAGTGGGGAGGTGCCAGTGGGTGTGTGTGGGGAGGTCCGGGTGTGTGTGTGAGTGGGGAGGTCCGGGTGTGCGTGTGAGTGGGGAGGTCCCGGTGTGCGTGTGAGTGGGGAGGTCCCGGTGTGCGTGTGAGTGGGGAGGTCCTGGTGTGTGTGTGAGTGGGGAGGTCCGGGTGTGTGTGTGAGTGGGGAGGTCCGGGTGTCCAGGTGTACGTGTGAGTGGTGAGGTCCGGGTGTGTGTGTGAGTGGGGAGGTCCGGGTGTGCGTGTGAGTGGGGAGTTCCTGGTGTGTGTGTGAGTGGGTAGTCCCGGTGTGTGAGTGGGGAGGTCCGGGTGTGTGTGTGTGAGTGGGGAGGTCCGGGTGTGCGTGTGAGTGGGGAGGTCCTGGTGTGTGTGAGTGGCGAGGTCCCTGTGTGTGAGAGGCGAGGTCCGGTTGTGTGAGTGGGGAGGTCCCGGTGTGTGAGTGGGGAGGTCCGGGTGTGTGAATGGGGAGGTCCTGGTGTGTGTGTGAGTGGGGAGGTCCCGGTGTGTGAGTGGGGAGGTCCAGGTGTGTGAGTGGGGAGGTCCGGGTGTGTGTGTGAGTGGGGAGGTCCCGGTGTGTGTGTGAGTGGTGAGGTCCGGGTGTGTGTGTTAGTGGGGAGGTCCCGGTGTGTTTGTGAGTGGGGAGGTCCGGGTGTGTGTGAGTGGGGAGGTCCGGGTGTGTGTGTGAGTGGAGAGGTCCGGGTGTGTGTGAGTGGCGAGGTCCCTGTGTGTGAGAGGCGAGGTCCGGTTGTGTGAGTGGGGAGGTCCCGGTGTGTGAGTGGGGAGGTCCGGGTGTGTGAATGGGGAGGTCCTGGTGTGTGTGTGAGTGGGGAGATCCCGGTGTGTGAGTGGGGAGGTCCAGGTGTGTGAGTGGGGAGGTCCGGGTGTGTGTGTGAGTGGTGAGGTCCCGGTGTGTGTGTGAGTGGTGAGGTCCGGGTGTGTGTGTTAGTGGGGAGGTCCCGGTGTGTTTGTGAGTGGGGAGGTCTGGGTGTGTGTGAGTGGGGAGGTCCGGGTGTGCATGTGAGTGGGGAGGTCCGGGTGTGCGTGTGTGTGGAGAGGTCCGGGTGTGCGTGTGAGTGGGGAGGTCCCAGTGTGTGTGTGTGAGTGGGGAGGTCCCGGTGTGTGTGTGAGTGGGGAGGTCCCGGTGTGCGTGTGAGTGGGGAGGTCCCGGTGTGCGTGTGAGTTGTGAGGTCCCGGTGTGTGCGTGTGAGTGGGGAGGTCCCGGTGTGCGTGTGAGTTGTGAGGTCCCGGTGTGTGCGTGTGAGTGGGGAGGTCCCGGTGTGCGTGTGAGTGGGGAGGTCCTGGTGTGCGTGTGAGTGGGGAGGTCCGGGTGTGCGTGTGAGTGGGGAGGTCCTGGTGTGCGTGTGAGTGGGGAGGTCCCGGTGTGTGAGTGGGGAGGTCCGGGTGTGTGAGTGGGGAGGTCCCGGTGTGTGAGTGGGGAGGTCCGGGTGTGCGTGTGAGTGGCGAGGTCCTGGTGTGCGTGTGAGTGGGGAGGTCCGGGTGTGCGTGTGAGTGGGGAGGTCCAGGTGCGTGTGAGTGGGGACAGTCCGGTGCGTGAGTGGGGACAGCCCGGTGTGTGAGTGGGGACAGCTGTCCAGAGGGAGGCAGCAGCCGTCTGCTTTGGATCCAGCCAATGGGTGGACTCCGGCTCCCTCGCAGGTGGGCTGTCGGTGTGGGGCTGGATCTGGGTGCCTGGCTTGTGCACAGTTTCCTCAGGGCTCGTTCTTAGTGACAGAGGAAGCCCGAGGCTGGACTAGGGGTGCGGGCAGAGGCGGTGTGACAGGTCACCAGGAGACCGGTGGAGAGCAAGCAGGAGGTGTTACCCGGGCCTTCTGCTTGTGGAGGACTCAAGTTCATAGACTAAATTGGTTTTAGAATAATTTACTTAAATATGACAGGATATTTTGGTTATTTTTTATATTTGATTAAATTAATCTACATTCTAGAAAACTGGATCAAAATGCTTTACCTGAAGACGTCAACAGAGTTCTGAAGGACACCTATACATGTTTAAGTCAGCACAATGTCCAGCGCCTTCCTTCAGTCAGAGAGGAAAAGTAAGTGTGTGTATCTTTCCGGTTTCCCGTCTGTGTACAGCATTTGGCAGCTGCAGGAAAATGTGAATGAAAGCCGAACACAAATACGTAACCATGATTCCCCGAGCAAGCATCAGCCGCGTGGAGGTTCTGCGGTCTCTCCCGTCTGGTTCTGTCTTGAAGTTTGCACTGTTTGGCAGCACTTTGTACTGCACGTTGTACTTTCAAAAATCCAATTGACTTCCAATCACAAGTGCTTTTCCAGTTATCACACCATCTCACACCTTCTGAAGAGACATCCCAGTGGCGGAAGAACAACACCCCCGGCCCTGGGGTTTCCGTCAGCAGTTCTCTGCTTGAGTGCTGCGGGGCTGCTCAGAGCTCCATCCCAGGCAGAGTTCCCGGAGCTGCTGGCTGAGTGGGAGGCTGAAAGAGAGGTCTGGATGCACCCAGCACAGCTCTTTGACCAGGTCCCCGAGCTATTCTAACTCAGAGCAGGTCCAGCTGGTCCCTGGGCATGGCCTCCCCTGGGTTTTGGGAAGTGGGGGCTCTGGGGACAGAGCAGACCCAGCGATCAGGATGCCCGCCTGCCTCCTGGGGCCACGCCCCTCCAGGCAGGCCTGCTGCTGCTGACCGAGTGGAACGGCTATTTATGTATCTGCAAACACTTTATTCCTTCTGTTAATTTGCTGATCATTTCCTCTCCCCAGTTCTTATAAAGTAGACTGTAAATCATTTTACTGTAGACTTGCTGAAGCTTTTTCTGTTTCAGGATTTGAGCGCTCCTGCTCCTGCTCCAGCGCATTTATCAGCTGTTTCACTTGGTTTACCTTTTGTGGGTTTTATTTAAGATAAGAATTGTTTGAACTGATGTTCACCCCCCACCAGTGCTAGGCCAGACATGTTTAAGGCCGTCAGGGGGTGCCCGAGGTCCCAGCCCAGCAGCCAGCTCAGTGGGCGCTGACCCGGGTCTCCCGGCCCGGCCCTGACCGTCTGCACCTGCCCCAGGCTGTGCTCACACACCCGCCCTCCTGTGTGTCTGTGGCGACCCTGTTGCCAGTTCATGTGTTGTGGCCGAGAGGACACAGCGTCTTCTGCTGCAGCTCCAGTGTGTTCAGCTCCGTCACTGCTCCCGCACCTGGAAGGCGCGTGTTCCCTGCTGGCCTGGGTCTGGGGCTCAGCCACTCGCAGCGGCCGTCTGTGGGGTCAGGCCCTCCCTCAGTCCCAGGGCCTCAGCAGCTCCAGGCGTCATCGAGGGGCCCTCTGACCCCTCCCCACCTGGGCTTCAGTGTCTGGAACTCTGGGTGGGAAAAAAAAAGTCTATAAGTTTAAAGCCAAAAAAGGCCTGAAAACCAGTGGTGGGTTCCTTCGCGGGTTCTCTTCTTACCTGCGTGTGGCGGGGCTTGGGAAGGCCAGAGGGACTTGGGTCTGGAGGCCCTGCCAGGGCCCTTGGTGGTCCGGACCGGGTGGGGCTGGGCAGAGGGCCGGGACCACCTGTCCATGCGGGAGAAGGGAGGTGGCTTCTCCTGCAAAGAACGAGGGGAGGGGAGGCGAGAGGGGATAACGTCCTCTGAGCTCAGAAGGGTCTTTGGGTTTGAAAACAAAGCAGGCAGCCCAGCTCCATGCAGCGCACTTAGGAACTCACTATGGGGGCTGCACAGAGGACGGACTGTGATGATGACCCATCTGTGTCCGCAGAGCGGCACGGGGGTCTCGGGGGCCAGAGCTAAAGTGGCGCCTGCCGCTGGAGCTGAGGGTTTTCCTCCCCAGGCCCCCGTGACCGCTCGCCTGTTTCAGCAAAGGGCGCTCTTCCGTTTGCATGTCAGGGGAAGGTGAGCAGTAGTGCTGATGGGCTGCGTGGCCCCGCCCTGCGGGAGTGGGCGGAAGCTGGGTCACCATCACTGGAAGAGGGCGGGCGTGGGCCTGCCGACCTGGGAGGAGCTGCCCAAGGGCAGAGAGTGTGTCCTGGCCACAGCCAGGCACCGATGCTGCCTCAGGAAGCGCAGGGGTGCCCGCTTGTCCCCAGGGGATGCTGGCATGTCAGGGGACACTGCTCAACCACCCCGTGCAGGACAGGTCCCTACCCAGCAGAGAACCGCCACGTCCGACGTGGGGGGTTCGGATGGGAAGCCCGGCCCGTCTGCCCCCTGCAGAGCCACTGCCCCGGTTCCGCTAGTTCTTTGTTAGGCCTTAAGTTCAGGGGCTCATTCTCCTGCCTTGTTGGTGTTTGGCGTTGCTTCTGCTCCTCCGGGTCCTCTGCGTCCCTGTCCACACGTTAGCACCAGCCTGCTGGTTTCCGCAGAGACCTGACTGGCCACTACGCCCGCTCTGGTCGCCTGGTCACGGCGGAGGAGGAGTCCGCCCCGAGGGAATGTCCTCCCTTGTTGCTCCCCTGCCCCAGGGCTCAGGTGGGGATGCCCGGGGCTCACAGCTGCGCCTGTACCTGCCCTGACACAGTGGAGCTCCCTCCAAATCCCCTGTCAGGGCCGAGGTGGCTGGGCTTGGGAGCTTTCTCTGTAGGATTCCTTTTCTCTTCCATTTTGCTCGTGCCCCCGAGTGACGGCTGAAGGCTCATTCCACCCGCAGGCAGGTGTGTCTTGTTGCTTCCTATTGACCTAACGCTGCTTTGCTTCTGGTTCCAGGATGATTTTGCTTTTTGAATTAGCCCATCTTTCTCTGATCTTGAAATGCTGGGAGATCGCCACTGATTGCCTCTCAGACCTGAAGAAGATGGACAGCAAGGTAAGTCGTCACGGCCGGCAGCCCTGCTCCTGCTCACTGTGATCCAGATGTAAAAGGCCAAAAGCAGGCTCGGAATTCAGAGGCCCCTCGCCAGGGGGCCTGAACTGTTGCGTTGTTGCTGAATTCCTTTCTAGTCTTTTTTAAGTGCGTTTCACATGGTTGAAATGATGTGATTTTTTCATCAGTAGGGTCGTTAGTGATGACTGGAGGAGTTCATTAGAGAGAGCATAACCGTTGTCCACATGTGTGCCCAGCACTGGAGCACCTGCCTGTGTCAAGCAAATGCCTACAGACCTGGAAGCGGGAACAGACATCAACCAACAGCAAAAGGGCCTTTAGTAACCCACTCTCAGCATGGACAGGTCGCCCAGACAGAAGGTCACAGCTCAGCGTGGACAGGTCACCAGACAGAAGGTCACAGCTCAGCGTGGACAGGTCACCCAGACAGAAGGTCACAGCTCAGCGTGGACAGGTCGCCCAGACAGAAGGTCACAGCTCAGCGTGGACAGGTCGCCCAGACAGAAGGTCACAGCTCAGCGTGGACAGGTCGCCCAGACAGAAGGTCACAGCTCAGCGTGGACAGGTCGCCCAGACAGAAGGTCACAGCTCAGCGTGGACAGGTCCCCCAGACAGAAGGTCACAGCTCAGCGTGGACAGGTCGCCCAGACAGAAGGTCACAGCTCAGCGTGGACAGGTCCCCCAGACAGAAGGTCACAGCTCAGCGTGGACAGGTCGCCCAGACAGAAGGTCACAGCTCAGCGTGGACAGGTCGCCCAGACAGAAGGTCACAGCTCAGCGTGGACAGGTCACCCAGACAGGTTACAGCTCAGCGTGGACAGGTCACCGAGACAGAAGGTCACAGCTCAGTGTGGACAGGTCGCCTAGACAGAAGGTCAAAGCTCAGCGTGGACAGGTCACGCAGACAGAAGGTCACAGCTCAGTGTGGACAGGTCACCCAGACAGAAGGTCAAAGCTCAGCGTGGACAGGTCACCCAGACAGAAGGTCACAGCTCAGCGTGGACAGGTCACCGAGACAGAAGGTCAAAGCTCAGCGTGGACAGGTCACCCAGACAGAAGGTCACAGCTCAGCGTGGACAGGTCACCCAGACAGAAGGTCAAAGCTCATGGTGGACAGGTCGCCCAGACAGAAAGTCAAAGCTCAGCGTGGACAGGTCGCCCAGACAGAAGGTCACAGCTCAGCGTGGACAGGTCCCCCAGACAGAAGGTCACAGCTCAGCGTGGACAGGTCGCCCAGACAGAAGGTCACAGCTCAGCGTGGACAGGTCATGCAGACAGAAGGTCACAGCTCAGCGTGGACAGGTCCCCCAGACAGAAGGTCACAGCTCAGCGTGGACAGGTCGCCCAGACAGAAGGTCACAGCTCAGCGTGGACAGGTCGCCCAGACAGAAGGTCAAAGCTCAGCGTGGACAGGTCCCCCAGACAGAAGGTCAAAGCTCAGCGTGGACAGGTCGCCCAGACAGAAGGTCACAGCTCAGCGTGGACAGGTCCCCCAGACAGAAGGTCACAGCTCAGCGTGGACAGGTCACCCAGACAGGTTACAGCTCAGCGTGGACAGGTCACCGAGACAGAAGGTCACAGCTCAGTGTGGACAGGTTGCCTAGACAGAAGGTCAAAGCTCAGCGTGGACAGGTCACCCAGACAGAAGGTCACAGCTCAGCGTGGACAGGTCACCCAGACAGAAGGTCACAGCTCAGCGTGGACAGGTCACCCAGACAGAAGGTTACAGCTCAGCGTGGACAGGTCACCGAGACAGAAGGTGAAAGCTCAGCGTGGACAGGTCACCCAGACAGAAGGTCACAGCTCAGCGTGGACAGGTCACCCAGACAGAAGGTCAAAGCTCATGGTGGACAGGTCGCCCAGACAGAAGGTCAAAGCTCAGCGTGGACAGGTCGCCCAGACAGAAGGTCACAGCTCAGCGTGGACAGGTCCCCCAGACAGAAGGTCACAGCTCAGCGTGGACAGGTCGCCCAGACAGAAGGTCACAGCTCAGCGTGGACAGGTCATGCAGACAGAAGGTCACAGCTCAGCGTGGACAGGTCACCCAGACAGAAGGTCAAAGCTCAGCGTGGACAGGTCGCCCAGACAGAAGGTCACAGCTCAGCGTGGACAGGTCCCCCAGACAGAAGGTCAAAGCTCAGCGTGGACAGGTCACCCAGACAGAAGGTCAAAGCTCAGCGTGGACAGGTCATGCAGACAGGTCAAAGCTCAGCGTGGACAGGTCCCCAGACAGAAGGTCACAGCTCAGCGTGGACAGGTCACCCAGACAGAAGGTCAAAGCTCAGCGTGGACAGGTCATGCAGACAGGTCAAAGCTCAGCATGGACAGGTCCCCCAGACAGAAGGTCACAGCTCAGCGTGGACAGGTCATGCAGACAGGTCACAGCTCAGCGTGGACAGGTCACCCAGACAGAAGGTCACAGCTCAGCGTGGACAGGTCACCCAGACAGAAGGTCAAAGCTCAGCGTGGACAGGTCGCCCAGACAGAAGGTCAAAGCTCAGCGTGGACAGGTCGCCCAGACAGAAGGTCACAGCTCAGCGTGGACAGGTCCCCCAGACAGAAGGTCACAGCTCAGCGTGGACAGGTCACCCAGACAGAAGGTCACAGCTCAGCGTGGACAGGTCCCCCAGACAGAAGGTCAAAGCTCAGCGTGGACAGGTCGCCCAGACAGAAGGTCACAGCTCAGCGTGGACAGGTCATGCAGACAGAAGGTCACAGCTCAGCGTGGACAGGTCACCCAGACAGAAGGTCACAGCTCAGCGTGGACAGGTCCCCCAGACAGAAGGTCACAGCTCAGCGTGGACAGGTCCCCCAGACAGAAGGTCACAGCTCAGCGTGGACAGGTCGCCCAGACAGAAGGTCACAGCTCAGCGTGGACAGGTCGCCCAGACAGAAGGTCACAGCTCAGCGTGGACAGGTCCCCCAGACAGAAGGTCAAAGCTCAGCGTGGACAGGTCCCCCAGACAGAAGGTCAAAGCTCAGCGTGGACAGGTCATGCAGACAGGTCACAGCTCAGCGTGGACAGGTCGCCCAGACCGAAGGTCACAGCTCAGCGTGGACAGGTCGCCCAGACAGAAGGTCACAGCTCAGCGTGGACAGGT
Source organism: Moschus berezovskii (assembly GCF_049115385.1). NCBI lineage: Eukaryota > Metazoa > Chordata > Mammalia > Artiodactyla > Moschidae > Moschus > Moschus berezovskii. Next base: position 97,345,545 of record NC_142471.1, on the reverse strand, counting down.
CCCCCAGACAGAAGGTCACAGCTCAGCGTGGACAGGTCACCCAGACAGAAGGTCACAGCTCAGCATGGACAGGTCCCCCAGACAGAAGGTCACAGCTCAGCGTGGACAGGTCCCCCAGACAGAAGGTCACAGCTCAGCGTGGACAGGTCACCCAGACAGAAGGTCAAAGCTCAGCGTGGACAGGTCCCCCAGACAGAAGGTCAAAGCTCAGCGTGGACAGGTCGCCCAGACAGAAGGTCAAAGCTCAGCGTGGACAGGTCTCCCAGACAGAAGGTCACAGCTCAGCGTGGACAGGTCGCCCAGACAGAAGGTCAAAGCTCAGCGTGGACAGGTCGCCCAGACAGAAGGTCAAAGCTCAGCGTGGACAGGTCGCCCAGACAGAAGGTCACAGCTCAGCGTGGACAGGTCATGCAGACAGAAGGTCACAGCTCAGCGTGGACAGGTCCCCCAGACAGAAGGTCACAGCTCAGCGTGGACAGGTCGCCCAGACAGAAGGTCACAGCTCAGCGTGGACAGGTCGCCCAGACAGAAGGTCACAGCTCAGCGTGGACAGGTCATGCAGACAGGTCACAGCTCAGCATGGACAGGTCGCCCAGACAGAAGATGAAAATGGATATATTGGGATCGAGCAAAATGAGCCTAATCGACAGATCATGTTAGATCACAAAACAAGTATTAACACATTTAAGATGAGAGAAATCATGTTAAGTATCTTTTTTGACTGAAATGGTGTGAAACTGGAAATCAGCAACAGGAGGTAAGCTTGAATTTCACAAAAATGTGGAAATCAAATATGTTACTCCTGAACAACCAATGGGTCAAAAAAGAAATCAAAAGGAAAAAAAGATTTTGAAACATAGGACAATGGAAACACAACACACCAAAACTTATGGGCTGTAGCAAAAGCAGCCCTAAGAGGGACGTTTATAGCCAAAAACACCTGTAATAAGAAAAGAGAAAGATTTAAAATAAACCACCTATATTTATGCCCCAGTTAAGTATGTATGCCTCAGTTAAGTTCAGTTCAGGCTTTCTTGGTGGCTCAGATGGTAAAGCGTCTGCCTGTAATGCGGGAGACCCGGGTTCGATCCCTGGGTCGGGAAGATCCCCTGGAGAAGGAAATGGCAACCCACTCCAGTACTCTTGCCTGGAAAATCCCATGGACAGAGAAGCCTGGTAGGCTACAGTCCATGGGGTCGTAAAGAGTCGGACACGACTGAGCAACTTCACTTAAGTTCAGTTCAGTTGCTCAGTTGTGTCAGACCCTTTGCGACCCCATGGACTGCAGCACACCAGGCTTCCCTGCCCATCACAAACTCCTGGAGCTTGCTCAATATCATGTCCATCGAGTTGTGATGCCATCCAACCATCTCATCCTCTGTCATCCCCTTCTCCTCCTGCCTTCAATTTATGCCCAAAGAAACTAGGAAAAAAAAGAAAAAGACAGAACAAAGCCCAAAGTTAGTGGAAGGAAGGAAATAATGAAGATCAGAGCAAAAACAAATGAAATAGAGACCAGAAAACTGTTAGAGAAGATCAATGAAACTAACAGCTGGGTTTTTGAAAAAATAAACAAAACTGACAAACATTAGCTAGACTAGGAGAAATAGAAGATCAAAATCAGAAATGAAGGGGCCTTACAACTGATAAAACAGAAATAAAGAGGATCTTAAGAGACCGATGTGACCTATATGCCAGGAAGGTGGGTAACCTGTACGAAACTGATAAGTTCCTGGAGACATACAGCCTACCAAGACTGACTCATGGGGAAACAGTCTGAATGGACCAGTGAGTAAGAAGGTTGTATTAGTAATCAAAAAATCTCCAAATAAAGAAACACCCAGTGACCCAACAGTCCCACTTCTGGGCATGTACCCAGAGAAAATGTAATTTAAAAAGACACATGTATCCCAGTGTTCACTGCAGCATGATTTAGAATAGCCAGGACATGACAGCAACCTGAAAGTCAACAGAGCAATGGGTAACGGAGCTGTGGTACACACACAGTGGAGTGTTCAGTTCAGTCGCTCAGCGTGACCGACTCTCTGCGACCCCATGAATCACAGCACGCCAGGCCTCCCTGTCCATCACCAACCCCCGGACTTCACTCAAACTCATGTCCATCGAGTTGGTGATGCCATCCAGCCATCTCATCCTCTGTCATCCCCGTCTCCTCCTGCCCCCAATCCTTCCTAGCATCAGAGTCTCTTCCAGTTTGTCAACTCGTCGCATGAGGTGGCCAAAGTATTGGAGTTTCAGCTTTAGCATCAGTCCTTCCAATGAACACCCAGGACTGATCTCCTTTAGAATGGACTGGTTGGACCTCCTTGCAGTCCAAGGGACTCTCAAGAGTCTTCTCCAACACCACAGTTCAAAAGCATCAATTCTTCGGCGATCAGCTTTCTTCACAGTCCAACTCTCACATCCATACATGACCACGGGAAAAACCATAGCCTATTACTTGGCTATAAAAAGGAATGAAATTGGGTCATTTTTAGAGACATGGATGGACCAAGAGACAGTCACGCAGAGTGAAGTGAGTCAGAAAGAGGAAAGTATCTTAGCGCAGGTGTGTGGGGTCTAGGGAGTGGAGTGCGGGCCTTGTGTGCAAACAGAGCTAGAGGCACAGACGTAGAGGACACACGTGGATCCAGGGGAGGTGGGGTGGGTCCAGGGGCCGGGGGTCCCAGGGGGCGGGGGTCCCAGGGGGCGTGGGTCCCAGGGGGCGGGGGTCAAGAGGGCGTGGGTCCCAGGGGGCGTGGGTCCCAGGGGGCAGGGGTCAAGAGGGCGTGGGTCCCAGGGGGCGTGGGTCCCAGGGGGCAGGGGTCAAGAGGGCGTGGGTCCCAGGGGGCGTGGGTCCCAGGGGGCAGGGGTCAAGAGGGCGTGGGTCCCAGGGGCGGTGGGTCCCAGGGGGCAGGGGTCAAGAGGGCGTGGGTCCCACGGGGCGTGGGTCCCAGGGCAGTTGGGGTGGGTCCCACGGGGCATGGGTCTCAGGGGGTGTGGGTCCCAGGGGGCGTGGGTCCAAGGTGGCCTGGGTCCAAGGGTGCGTGGGTCCCAGGGGAAGGTGGTTTGGATCCCAGGGCACAGAGGTCCTAAGGGGTGAGTGTCCCAGGGGGCGTGGGACCCAGTGGGCATGGGTCCCAGGGGGAGGTGGGGTGCATCCCAGGAAGCGTGGATCCCAGGGGGTGTGGGTCCCAGGGGATGTCGGTTGGGTCCCAGGGGGAGGTGGGGTGGGTCCCAGGGAGCATTGGTCCCAAAGGGCGTTGGTACGACGGGGCATGGGTCCCATTGGGCGTGGGTCCCAGGTGGCGTGGGTCCCAGTGGGAGTTGGGGTAGATCCCAGGGGTCGTGGGTGCCAGGGGGCGTGGTTTCCAGGGGGCGTGGATCCCAGGGGGTTGTTGGCAGGATCGCAGGGGGCGTGCGTCCCAGTAGTCGTGGGTACCAGGGGTCATGGGTCCAAGGGGGCGTGGGTCCCAGGGGGTTGTTGGCAGGATCGCAGGGGGTGTGCGTCCCAGTAGTCGTGGGTACCAGGGGTCATGGGTCCAAGGGGGTGTGGGTCCCAGGGGGAGATGGAGTGGATACCAGGGGGCGTGAGTCCCAGGGGGCGTGCATCCCAGGGGTCGTGGGTCACGGTGTCGTGGGTGCTGGGGGAGGTGGGGTGGGTCCCAGGGTGAGTGGGTCCCAGGGGCTCTGGGTCCTATGGGCATGGGTCCCATGGGGAGTTGGGGCGGATCCCAGGGAGCGTGGGTCTCAGTGGGCGAGAGTCCCAGGGGGCGGCGGTCCCAGAGGGGTTGGGTCCCAGGGGCCGTGGATCCAGGAGCCGTGGGTCCCAGGTTGCGTGGGTCCCATGGGGCGTGGGTCTGCAGGGTTAGGTGGGGTGGATCCCAGGGGGCGTGAATCCCAGGGCCGTGGGTCCCAGGTGGCGTGGGTCTCAGGGGGTGTGTGTCCCAGGAGGCATGGGTCCCAGTTGGAGGTGGATGGATCCCAGGGGTGTGACTCCCAGGGGGCGAGGGTACTAGGGGGTGTGGGTCTAAGGGAGCGTGTGTCCCAGGGGGAAGTGGGGTGGATTCCAGGGGGCGTGGAACCCAGGGATCATGGCTCCCAGGGGGCGTGGGTCCCAGGGGGAGGTGGGGTGGATACAAGGGGGCATGGGTGCCAGGTGACGTGGGTCCCAGGACGAGTTGGGGTGGATCCCAGGGGGTGTGGATCTCAGGGGGCGAGAGTTCCAGGAGGCGGCGGTCCAAGAGGGGGTGGGTCCCAGGAGGCGTGGGTCCCAGGTGGCATGGGTCCCAGGGGATGTGTGTTCCAGGAGGCGTGGGTCCCAGTTGGAGGTGGATGGATCCCAGGTGGCGTGGGTCCCAGGGTCCGTGGGTCCCAGGGGGTGTGGATCCAAGGGGGCGTGGGTCCCAGGGGGAGGTGGGGTGGAACCCAGGGGGCGTGGGTCCCAGGTGGCATGGGTCCCAGGGGATGTGTGTTCCAGGAGGCGTGGGTCCCAGTTGGAGGTGGATGGATCCCAGGTGGCGTGGGTCCCAGGGTCCGTGGGTCCCAGGTGGCATGGGTCCTAGGGGGTGTGGATCCAAGGGGACGTGGATCCCAGGGGGAGGTGGGGTGGAACCCAGGGGGCGTGGATCAGATGGGGCATGGGTCCCAGGGGAGGTGTGGTGGGTCCCAGGGGGAGATGGGGTGGATCCCAAGGGGAGTGGATCCCAGGGGGCGTGGGTCCCAAAGGGCGTGGGTCTCAATGCAAAGTGAGGTGATTCCCAGGGAGCGTGGGTCCCAGGGGGCATGGGTCCCAGGGGGAGGTGGGGTGGATCCCAGGGGGCTTGGGTCCCAGGGACAGATTGTGTGGATCCCAGGGGTCGTGGGTCCCAGGGGACGTGGATCCCAGGTGGTGTGGGTCCCAGGGGTCGTGGGTTCCAGAGGGCGTGAGTCCCAGGCAGCGTGGGTCCCAGGGGCGTGGGTCCCAGGTGGAGGTGGGGTAGATCCCAGGGGGCGTGGATCCCAGGGGGAGGTGGGCTGGGAGCCTGGGAGTGACACACACACCCCTGATATTATGATGAAATTGGTAACAAACAAGAGCCTGCGGTTCAGCACATGGGCCTCTGCTCAGTGCTCTCTGATGACCCGAATGCAAGGCATCCAAAGAGGCGAGGTTCGCACAGGGCTGATGCGCTCTGCCGTGCAGCAGAAACTAACCCAACAGTGGAAAGCAACTGTACCCCAATAAAATCAAGGAATAAAAAAAGAAACACACATTCAGGGAGAGATGACTTCACTGGTGACTTCTACCAAACATTTAAAGAAGAATTAATGCTGATCCTTAAAATTCTTCCAAAAAGTTGAAGAAAATGGAATACTCCAACTCGGTTTATAAAGCAAGCATTATCCTGATACCAAACCAGACAAAGTAACTACAAGAAAAGAAAATACAGGGAGGAAATACAGAAAAGAAAATAATCCAGAAAAACACAGATGCAAAAATCCTCAACAAAATACCAGCAAACTGAATTCAGCAGCATATCGTAAAGATCAAACACCACGATCAGTGGGATTTATCCTGAAGTCACAAGGGTGGTTTAACACAGGCAGGTCAATAAATGTGATATACAACATTAAAAGAATGAAGGATAAATATACGGTCATCTGCATAGATGCAAGGAAAGCATTTGACAAAATTCAACATCCTGTCATGTTAAAAACTCTCAACAAAAAGTGTGTGGAAGGAAAATACCTCCACATAATAAAGCCCACACGTGACGAGCCCACAGCTAACATTCTACTCAATGGTGAAAGGTTAAAAGCTTATCTTCTAATATCAAGAACAAGATGATGGTGCCTTCTCTTGCCACTTCTATTTAATACAGTACTAGAAGTTCTAGCCACAATATTCAGACAAGAAAAGGAAATAAAAGGCATCCAAATCATAAAGGAAGAAATAAGTCTGTCTCTGTTTGCATGTGACATGACCGGTTTATACGGAGAAAACTCTAAAGACTATCAAAAACTATTAGAACTAATGAGCGAATTCAGTGAAGCTGAAGGATTCAAAATCATCATCAAAAAGTCAGTCGTGTTTCTGTACACTAAAAATGAAATATGTGAAAGAGGAAATAAAGCAGTTTACAATAGCATCGAAACAGTACAATACTTAAGAATACATTTAACCAAAGAATTGAAACTCTTGTACACTGAAAACTAGAAGCCATTAATGATATACATGAATGAACACACAAAGAATGGAAACATATCTCGTGTTCTTGGATTGGAAGAAGGAAAATTATTAAAATGTCTCTACTACCCGGAACTACCTACAGAGTCAGTGAAATCCATATCGGTTCCAATGGCGTGTCTCACAGGAATAGAAAACAAAGGCGACTTGTATGGAATCACAGAAGAGCCAAACACACAACCGGAGGCACCGTGAGTTCCAGTCAGAGCTGCAGTAGCCGAAACAGTATTGTCCTGGTGTGAAAACAGGCGCGTGGAGCAGGGGACAGAATTGAGAGCCCAGAAATAAGGCTCACGCGACGTCAGCTCCTTCTTGACAAGGGCACCAAAACACCATGGGGAAAGTATAGCCTCTTCAATAAATGATGCTGGGAAGACTGAATGGCCACATGGAGATGAATGAAACTGGACTCCTGCCTTATGCCTCTCACAAAAGTTAACTTGAAATGGATTACAGACTTTAAGACCTGAAACTATAAAGCTCCTTTAGGAACACATAGGGAAAAAAACCTATCAACTTTGGTCTGGGCAGTGATTGATTGAATATGACAGCAAAAGCAAAAGTAAACAAGTAGGGTTACATCAATCCAAAAACCGTCTGCATAGCAAGGAGAGCAATAGCACGCTGCAAAGGCGGCCCGTGACCTAGGAGAAGAGTATCTGCAAACCGTATGTCTGACAAGGATTTAATATCTATATAGGAGCCCAAACCTCAGTAGGAAGTCACCATCATTATCATCACCGCCATTCTCCAGTGGCAAACACTGGGCTCAGGGCCTAATAGACATTTTTCTAAAGAAGGTTTTCAAGCGCTGCATGAAGAGGTGTTCCGCACCGCTAATCATCAAGGAGATGAAGTCAGAACCTCAGCATCACCCCACAGCTGCTGGGAGGCTGGTGTCCAGAAGGCGAGAGACAGCGAGTGCTGGTAAAGATGTGAAGACAAGAGAACCCTGGTGCTGCCGTTGGAGATGCAAACTGGTACAGCTTCTACGGAGAACGTTAAGAAAGTTCCTTAAAATTGTATTTAAAAACTACCGTGTGATCCAGCAATCCCACTTCTGTGTATCCAAAGGAGCTGAAGTCAGATCTTGAAGAGATGTCTGTACCCCATGTTCACTGTGGCGTTATTCACAAAAGCCAAGGTGTGGGAACTGCCTAAGAGTCTGTCTTTGGGGGAACGGATAAAGAAAGTGTGTGTGTGATGCAGTGTCGTCTAGCCATGAGAGTTCAAGCAGACTGATGTGTGTGTAATCGGGGTCCCCGAGGAGCAGAGACGAAGGGAACGGAAAAAATGCTGAGGCAAAGGCTCAGGATTGAGCGCGACAGTCTTTGGGGGACTGTGCGCGGAGGAACAGAGGGGGCCGCAGAGGCTCCCCTGGTGGCCAGGGGCTGAGACTTCTCACTCCCAAAGTAGGGGCAGGTCCAGTCCCTGACGGGGAAGCACAGCCCACACACCACAGCTAAGGTTCACGTGCAGCAACTAAGAGCAAAGTCAAACAAATAAAAATAAAATTTGTCAAAAGAATGGCAGCAGACTTCTTGTTGGAACAGTATGAGCTAAGAAACACGTCAACATCCAAATAATAAAATGAAAAAAGCGTAACTGTTGGGACTTCCCTGGAGGTTCAGAGATTAAGACTGCACTTCCAGTACAGAGGGCGCAGGTTCAGTCCTTGCCTGGGGAACTAAGATCCCACAGGCCTCATGGTGCAGCCAAAAAACAAAGAAAGTGTCAACCTAAAAAAGTTGCATTCGGAGAAAATATCTTTGAAAATCAGAAGCAAAGTAAATATTTATTAAAACAAAATCTGAAAGGTCTGACTTTCACTGCAAGAAAGTTTCAAGAGCTTCTTTAAGCAGAAGGAAGATGATAGCAGCAGAAATCTGGATCCACACAAACAGTGAAGAGGAACAGACAGGGGGGCCATGTGAGTCAGAGACAGGAATACGTGAAGCGCTGGAAAAGGTACTGGCTGTTTAAAGCAGAGATTATAATACGGAGCAGAGGACTCAGCGTTATTATGATGTCAGTTCTCCCCAGACGGAGCAGTAGATTCAATGTGATTCAATCAAAGTCTTGATGGGAGTGTTTCAGAAATTGATGAACTGAGCATAAAACTGATAGGGAAATGCAGAGGCCCTGGAATAACCCAGAGCAGCCCTGGAAAAGCAGAGCAGCATCGGGAATGCAGAAGCCCTGGAATAACCTGGAGCAGCCCTGGAAAAGCAGAGCAGCATCGGCAGGTGTGCACGGCCTCGCCTGCAGGCCTGGGGTAGGCGCACGCGGTTAAGAACAGGTGGCCTGGATGTGGAGACGCACACAGACGGGGGGCCAGGACAGGGGCCAGAAAGAGACCCGCACACTCGGGGCCTCGGCCTGGACCCGGTGCAGAGGCTCCCGCTGGGGACAAAGCGTCTCATCCAGAAAACAGAGCCGGACCGGGGAGCAACCACGCCAGGGAAAGTGAGCACCGGCCGCCCTTCATTCCATGGACAGGAGCCAACTCAACGTGCTCCCTAAACCAGACGTGAGAGCGCCAATGATAAACCAAAGACGTGAGAGCTCAAACGATAAAATTTCTGGAAAAAAAACCCAGAAAATAACCCAAGAGGAATCCCTGTGACCTGTTACCTCACAACCGCTCGCCCGGTTGGTGGCGCACCCAGAGGCTGACCAGCTCAAATGGGCCCGGGGAGGGCTGGGAAATGGACCCCTTTGGAAACAGGTTAGCAGTTTTGTGAAAGTGACGTGTACCTGTCTGTCCACCCCCTCTGGAAACCCCAGGCCCATGTCTCCCCACGTCCTGCAGCATGGCACCCTGTCCTGACCCCAGTGGGGTTAAGTGAAAGGAATTGTTGTCCAGATTTCATAACAGAGCATTTGTTTGAAGTCTGTGTAGTTATTTAAAAGTTCTATGTCCAGTGACATTAACTGTGAAAAGTAAAAACAAAAAAATTTTTTTCTAGCTTTCTCATTTAAATCTTTGCATCTTTTGGAAACATTTTAAGTTTTTCATATATATATATTTATATTACCTAATTTTTTTTGTTGAATTTCTACTGAGTCTTTGAATTACATTTTGAAATGTTTTTTGACACTCGTGAATGTGATTGCTTTCATTAAAACTCTCCACCTACATAACTACTATTGTGCCCACAGGACCCTGCGAGGCTGATTGAAGTTGAGTGCCTGGAGTATGAACTGGAAGCTGTAAAACTGGAAGATAAAATTAAAACCTACACTCGAGAGGCTGTGGAGGTAAGCTGTGGACCAGGAGCTGGAGCAGACACTGAGCCCTTGTGCAGGTCCCTGGACCTTGTATGTGGACTTGGCACCAGGTTTGAGGAGGGGCCCTGATGGGCACGGGCCAGCCTCCTGTGCCCGGGTCTCCCCTGTGAGCGTGGCCGAGGCCAGCTGACGTCCTCCCGGCCCCGCAGCTGCCGGGCCTACCCTGTCTGGCAGGCCTGTGGGTTTATGCAGCCTGTTCCTGGGGCTGGGGGCTGGGATGAGTTGGGCCTCCAGCCAGGCCTTCGTGTGGCCTGTGTGGAGCAGCCCGCCCCTAGCACGCTGATAACACGTGCCCTTGGTGAACACCAAGTCCCCCGAGGGCTCTTGCCATCCTGACTCAGGTCCAGGCAAACAGGCGTGCCCCTGCCCTAATGCAGGGCCTGAGGGGCTCTGGGGAATTGGTGAGGTCATCTCAGGCATGGGGAGGTGGGGACCCCTGGGGGGGTAAGGGGAGACCCCCTGGGAGGGTGGTGGGAGGGTGGGAAGGGAGGAGCAGAGGATCCCCAAGGCCTGGCAGAGGCAGGTTCAGAGGACCCTGGCAAGTGTGCCCCCTTGGTGTGCACCTTGGAGACCGTGGGCTTGTCTAGAATGTTCCACTGGGGGTTGCGTGTGTGTGTGGGAGCTGGTGAGCACGATGGCAAAGTGACAGCCTGAGCTCCGCAGCCTGTCTGCCCAGTGCAGTGGGGTGTGGCCCTGCCCCCGCCGCAGAGGGGGAACCCGGTGACGGCTGTGTCTTTGATAGAATCCTGCCATCAAGAAAGGGAACCAAAATGCATTGAAACAGATGAGGGTGGCTGGCATTGCTCTGGGGCCCCTGTGCCCACTCCCTGGACCGGCTCCCGTGACCCCTGCCCCGGCCCCGCCCGGCCCAGCCCGGGAGGAGGTCTGCCAGTGGACAAGCAGCCCAGCGGGGGCTCCAGGCCGGTTCACGTGCTCTCTTTGGACCTGGGCTGTCCCTGCCAGCACTGCCCTTCTCAAGGGAGGTCGTGGCTGCCTGCTGGCTGCCTGCAGTTGCTGGCAGGCGGTGCGGTAGGACTGCAGGGCTGTGTCTTCTGCCTCTGCCGGCCAAGGGCTCTTCAGGGGCACCGACTGGTTCACGAGGCTTTGATGGTCGCTTCTTGGCAGCCAGGAGGCCAGCAGTCTGAACCCCACGCCTGCTCTAAACCCTGTGACTCGGGAGCGGCACTAGGGCAGGCCCCCTGGAGCCAGAAGCCAGGCCCCCAAACATGGCTGAGTTCAGGAGCCCGGGCAGCCCCGGTGGGCACTGAGAGAGGCCTGGAGCTGCTGAGGCTGTTGCACAGGCTAAAGCCGGCCAGCCCCTGTCTGCGGGCAGGGAGCGTGAAGCACAGGCTCCAGGAGCTCTTCTTTGGGCCGCGGCGTTAACGGGCCATGGCCGCGGTGAGCACGGCGGGGCCCAAAGAAGAGCTCCGCGTGAGCACTCCGTGGGGCCGGGAGACAAGCAGCCTCGCGCAGACGGCTCACAGAGCAGACACTGCCACGGCATGCAGTGTCCGTCCGAGGGCAGATCCAACGGAGCCAGGGCCCTCCATGAGAGATCACACGGGCCACTCCCACCAGCAGACTCAGACCTGGGGCCGGCCCACCTGCATCATCCGGGGCTCCAGGGCTGGCTGGGGCTGGGCCCAGCCTCACACCTGGGCCGCTGTGCTGTGTGCAGGCCCAGCTGGACATAGTGCGGAGACTGGATGTAACGCTGCAGCGGGCCGTGCGCCTGGGCGAGCCCCGGCTTGTCCACACAGTGTGCGCCACCCAGTGGAACGCGTGCCTCCCGCTGCTGCAGCAGAACCTGCGCCACCACCTGCAGAAGCCGCTGGCCAGCATTGCGGATGTCCTGGCGAAGGCAGACAGGTGACGGCCGGGCTGTGCCCCTGGGGGCGGACAGGGGAGCAGACGCTCAGCGTAGGGATGGAATCCAACTCATCTTCCCAGAGAGAGGGCAGGAGCCACGGCGTCCCCCAGAGGTGGCGGCTCCAGAGGCCGCAGGCAGTGGGGGGAGGTACCCTGGGGCTCAGGGGCAGGGCCCTGTGGGGCAAACGGGGACTCCCAGGGGGCCCCCGCCTGAGCTCGAGGGGCCGAGGGGACAGGGCTTTGTCAGGAGGGTCCTGGGCTGCACGGGCGCGGTGGGCGCAGGCGCGAGAGGGGAGGGGTGGGATGGGTGAGCAGGAGGGCCTCGGTGTGTCTCCTCTCCGGCCCCGGGCGGGAGGTCTCCGGTGTGCTGCAGGACGGTCCCTGGCGGATACAGGGCGTGAGATGGGGACTCGGCAGGGTAGGGCGTGGAGGGTCACCTGGGAGGGCGTCCAGCTGCAGGGAGGGCCTGTCGGGGGAGCTGCCCTGCCCCCGTCTGCTTCGGAGATTAACTGTGCTGTGTGCTGAGTTGTTCAGTCATGTCCGACTCTTTGCAACCCTGTGGACTGTAGCCCACCAGGCTCCTCTGTCCGTGGGGATTCTCCAGGCACGAACACTGGAGTGGGTTGCCATGCCTTCCTCCTCCAGGGGATCTTTTCGACCCAGGGAAGTTTGATCCAAACTCAGGTCTCCCGCACTGCAGGTGGATTCTTTACCGTCTGAGCACCAGGGAAGCCCTGAAATTAATCAGGGGTGAATTTTGTCGCCATCATGAGCCCTCCCTTGGAACAGGGTTCCCAGCAGGGGAGCCAGGGACCTGGTGTCAGCCTGTGCTCTGGCGAGGCTTGGGCCGGCGGCCCTCAGTACCAGCACCATTCGTTTCCTGTGGGCACTTGGGGATCTCGTCTGTGGAGTTACATCTCTTCAGATCTGGGATTTTTACTCATTTAAAAATAGTTTCTCCTTCTGGAATCCCACGGGGTCGTATGACAGTCCCCAGCCCAGGCTCCGCTCTCCCTGCAGAACTTCCATGTTCACAGCCCCACCCCTCACGTGACTCACACCAAATTCCGAAGATTTCATGCAGCCCATTAGTTGTCTTTTATTTTGCAAATTCTCTAATTTTTCTTCTTCTCTTTAGCCTATATTTTAAATTTTTAATAACGTCCTCTTCCAAAAATACCTTTTTATTTTCATATTTGTTTGGATTTTAAAATAACATCTAGTTGCCCTCTTTTTTTTTCTCTGACAGTTCTTTTTCTAATTAACTTTATTGCGATATAATCGCAGACAACAGAATGGACACATTGTAATGTCTACTTGCTGTGTTGTTTCTTAACCACGGATGGGTGTTGAGTGCTGTTGAATGCTTCTTTAACTATTGAAAGGAGCTCTGACTTTTCTCTTTTGTTCCTTAATGTGGTGAATTATGCTGACTGGATTTTGAGTAGTGAACCAACCTTGCCTTCTCCGCATGGTCTCGACAAACATGCTTTTTTCTGTATTGCCAGGTTTGATGTCCTGGAGAAGGCAGTGGCACCCCACTCCAGTACTCTTGCCTGGAAAATCCCATGGACGGAGGAGGCTGGTAGGCTGCAGTCCGTGGGGTTGCTAAGAGTCAGACATGACTGAGCGACTTCATTTTCACTTTTCACTTTCATGCATTGGAGAAGGCAATGGCAACCTACTCCAGTGTTCTTGCCTGGAGCATCCCAGGGACGGGGTAGCCTGGTGGGCTGCCGTCTATGGGGTCACACAGAGTCGGACACGACTGAAGCAACTTAGCAGCAGCAGCAGCAGCAGTGTGCTTAAGGGTGTTTGCATGTATATTCATGAGGATGTTGGCCTGTGATTTTCTTGTTTTGTAGCGCCTTTGCCAGGATTTGACATGAAGGTCATGCCGACCTCATTAAATGATTTGGGAAGGTGGGAAGGGTTCTTTCTCCTTTGCTTTCCGAAGGAGTTTGTGCAGTATTGGTGTTTTCTTCCTTCAATGCTGCACAGAATCCAGTGAAACTATCTGAGCCCATCTGAGGTGTTTCTGTTTCCATCCTTTCAACTCTCACGCTGTGGACCTTTCGATTTAAAGTTGTTTAAAGTAGGATGATGCTAGCATCTTAAGAGCTTGAGAGTAAAAGCAACAATAGGATTTTTTTTTCCGGCTTTTTCAGTTTTCACCCCCAAACTGAGAGCATCGCTCCTCAATTGTTTGAAAGAAATCAAAAGTCTATGTAAATTTTATTTATAATGTGTAATATACATAATCATAGTACAGTTCTCAAATATGGGGAAGAAGTTTGGCATTTGATTATTGAGGCTTGAGGTTTTTAATTCAATCAGATGGGGTCCTGTCTAACCTGGGGATTTCACCAATGGCTCACTGTCCCTCCTGGCACCTGACCATTTTGAGGAATTCTGAGAGCAGGCAAACAGGTGTTATCTGCATGGTACAGTTCTCAGTTTTTCTTATATGAGAAATATGGTCTCTGTTTACAAGAATTTTCTACAAGACTATAGGTTTCAGTGCTGTTGGATGGAGGGTCTTGCACACAAACAAGAGGGTCTAAAATCTAATGATCTTCCCTCTGCTTGCTAGCAATTTAGTGATCTCCGGAAAGCACAGAAGTTAAAACATTGTCCTATGGTGACAGAAAAAGCACTTGGAGGAGCAAACAGTTCTGATAAATGCCTTCTAGAGACAGGTTCTCAACATTCAGATTTCTACAGGAAGGTGACTCCAGTTTCCCTAGACTAGTCATTTCATTGCAAAATAATACACAGCTCCTTCAAATAGCACTTTTTCACTATAAATCTGTTGCCTCTCCCAGTGGACATTCTGGATTGATAGAACAAACACTACTCTTTTGAACTGATGCCATTTTGGGTCCTGTTTGAGTGTTTCATAACCCTGTGGGGAGCCTGTCACACTTGGGCAGTACCTGCTAGGGCAGTTCCTTGGCAGTTGTTTAGCCCCCAAGGACCCAAAGATTTCCACCTCAAGCCCACAAAGGCAAAAGCCCCCTCGCCCACAGGAAGCTGACATACCTGGGGCATGTCTTTTGGGGGCTGAATGCAGTTTCTGCTATTCCTGTTGCCCAGCCGCAACCCTGGACTGACTCCCAGAGGCCTTGGAAGGCAGGTGGGAGTCACAGCAGGTTCAATAGCTTCGTTTTCCTGTCTCACTGACAGACCCTTGGCTATCACTGTGCTGCTAATAGAATAAGTACTTGTCGCCAGATGACCATGCCTTTTATACAAAACCAAATTACCTTCCCTAACACCTGATGCCTCTCTGGGCTCCGAACTGCCCTCTGTCATCCAGCATGCTGGCATTCTAGACAGACTTCTAGTGACGTGGCAGATGGTGGAAGTAGTTAAGATTTGGTTTAACTCACTCCTTTGTTCATTGAAAGGAGTTTGAAATTTTGATCTCCTGAGAGCCTGACCACAACCATGGAAAGAATGTGTGACCAGAATGTGGCTTTGACACCAAGTGCTGCTGCTGCCCCTTTGTAATTGGCTTCTCGCTGATTTGACCAGAAATAATGGATAATGTGAATTTTTGTTAACTGTTCACTTGTAGAAAGATAGACTATGTTATCGCCCTTTGTTAGGTAGACATGAACTTTTCCTGCACAAAGCCTTGCTGTAGAGGATGCCCTTACAATAAGGCAAGAAAAAGCATAGTAACTTGTGCTTGGAGAGCTCACTATTTTTATCTTACTGGAGAAGACTCTTGAGAGTCCCTTATACTGCAAGGAGATCCAACCAGTCCATTCTAAAGGAGATCAATCCTGGATGTTCATTGGAGGGACTGATGCTAAAGCTGAAACTCCAATACTTTGGCCACCTCATGGGACGAGTTGACTCACTGGAAAAGACTCTGATGCTGGGAAAGGTTGGGGGCGGGAGGAGAAGGGGACGACGGAGAATGAGATGGCTGGATGGCATCACCGACTCTGTGGACATGAGTTTGAGTGTACTCCGGGAGTTGGTGATGGACAGGGAGGCCTGGCGTGCTGTGATTCATGGGGTCGCGGAGAGTCGGACACGACTGAGCGACTGAACTGAACTGAACTGAACTGAACTGAACTGATACAGAAGAAATAATTTCTGCGTAACTTGATTCTTCTATCTAGTACTTGTATTATAGGTAACCAACACTGATAACTTTGTAGCGATGACTATCAAAGAAATACATAGTAAAACAACCTTTTATTTCCAAATTACTAAAGAGCCAGCCATTGACGCTGCTATGTGAGTTCCATGCTCAAGAGCCATTGTAAGAGATTAAGGGGTTTTTAGATTTTGGGGTTTTGTTTTGGCTTTGCTTTTTTGTTGTTGTTAGGTTTTTTTTTTAGTTTCTTTCCTTTTTCTTTCTCTCTCTCTTTTTTCTTTTTTGGATAAAACACACACAGCTGTTACTATAAAATTATAGGGAGCATGTTCCAGAGTGCTCAGCAGTTTTGGTTAACTGCCAAGCCCTGGCTGCCTCTTGCTAGGTGATGGAAAGAATCTTCTGTTCATGATAGTGCAGGTGATGTGTGTGTGCAAGCGTGTGTGTGTGCAAGCGTGTGTGTGTGCAAGCGTGTGTGTGTGCATTCATGCCTTAACTCGGGTTACTGCTCAACTTTAGTTCTTGACGTAGTCTGCGCTGTCATCTAGATTGTATTGTACGTCTCGATCTGAGTTTCGTCCTGGCAAAAGCAAAGTTGCAGGCACAGCAGTTTGAGAATGCATTCCTCCAGAGTGTTGGATCAGGTTGACCCTGAGCCTTCTTTGGACTTCATTTGGAACGAGGCGTGGAAAGCAGAAGTGGACTGTCCCAAGGAAAGACGTCGGCAAGGAAGAGGAGAGAGCCAAGTGCCAGCGTCTCTCTGGCCTCTGAATGTCTGTGCACACTGCGTGTCGCTCATAATCGCTTCTCTTGAACTTGACTAGGTCGGAGTTCTGCTAATAGTGGCAATCTTGACATTTCTTGGTCAGAATTTAGAGAGATGTGAGACTTCCAATTAATGTCTTATTTACTTCTTTATGTTGATTAGCCTTTGATACATGTGCTGAATCAGAACCTAAATAATTTTTTAAAATGAAATAAATAAAGTGTAGAACGCAACTCTTAACACATGTCTTATCCATAGCTTGTAGCTCGGTCTTTTTCTAAAATCGAGTGTGGCAGTCTCTGCCTTGTGATCGGATTGTTTCGTCTCTGGGTTCAGCGGAACCTGGCCCTTGTCTCCAGTCTCAGCAGCCGTCTCCGCCTGCCCCTCGTGCTCTGCTGCTGCTGTCTCCCTGCTGCCTTTGAGGCGACTTGAGTCTCTGCCAGTGTGTGTGCTTGTTCGGTCAGCTTGTTTGTCCACAGTGCCGCAGGGCGGGAGGGGCGTCGCTGTAGGGCTAGCAGTGCAACCCCCTTAGCCGGGTCAGTGGGGTCAGCGCTTCCCACGCAGCACGGGAAGTCCCTCTGCCTGCCCCTCGTCCACCCCGCTGCGTGGTGGTTGCCTTGTCTTTTGCTTCTGACTGTGTTGTAAGTTCATCTTACAATGCTGTATTGCCCTTAGCAGCTGGAGGTGTTGTTTTTAAAGAAAATTACAGAAAAATAAACAATCTTCTCTTATATTTGCCACTCCCTCGGTGATCCTGCAGGCTCTCCCTTTCTGCTAACCCTCAGATCCAGGTTTCTGCCTGCTGGTATTTCAGTCCGAGCAACTTCTGCTGTAGCCATGCGTTTCGGGAAACAAACTCACTCAGAAGGACAATGCAGATAGTGGAGTGCAGTTTATTACATTGGCGGGCCCAAGGCAGAGTCTCCTCTTAGCCAAGGACGCCGACCAGCATTTGTGAAAACCTTTCATACCCCATGTGTACGTGTCTGAACCCACCACCCCAATTCCTTGAGACTTACATAAACAAAGGAAGGTAAATACAATCACAGTGGCCCCATCATTCATGTGTTAGGTGTTCAGACAGTTAATAATCAATAAGCCTGCGGTTATATTCCTATAGATACAGAAAGAGTTTATGACCTGTCCGGAGGCAGGGGTGATTAGAGTATGTTTTCTCTTAGGCGATGAGTGACCTGGATGTGATCTTCAAGATTCCCCTGTCAGAGGGGTCTTATCCTTCCACTGTAGTCCCCATGGGCACTAAGCACAGAGTTCAGAGTGCATTGGAGAGGTGGCCGAGCGTGATCAGCATGAACAGGCCTCAGACGGGGTCCAGGCCCTGTGAACTCCCTCTTCCCTTCCCTTATTTCTTCTTGTAACGCGTGACTGCTGGTGAGGAATTTTCTTGGCTTTTGTTGACCTGAAAATGGCTTTCCCTTACCATCACCTCTGAAGGTTATTTTCACCAGTTATTGGATTCTGGATTTGCAGACTTTTTTTCTTTAAATACTTTGAAGAGGTTTTTTATTTTCTTCTGGCCTTCATAGTTTCTGATAGAAACCCAGGAATTATTTTAAGCGTGGTTCTCCTGTATGTAATGTGTCCCCCTCCCTTCTGTTTTCAGATTTGTATCTCTTTAACTTTTGCTTTCTGCATTTTGCATATTACTTTGTCAACAAAGGTCCGTCTAGTCAAATCTATGTTTTTTCCAGTAGTCATGTATGGATGTGAGAGTTGGACTATAAAGAAAGCTGAGGGCCAAAGAACTGATGCTTTTGAACTGTGGTGTTGGAGAAGATTCTTGAGAGTCTGTTGGACTGTAAGGAGATCCAGCCAGTCCATCCTAAAGGAAATCAGTCCTGGGTGTTCATTGGAAGGACTGTTGCTAAAGCTGAAACTCCAATACTTTGGCCACCTGATGCGAAGAGCTGACTCATTGGAAAAGACCCTGATGGTGGGAAAGATTGAAGGCAGGAGGAGAAGGGGATGACAGAGGATGAGATGGTGGGATGGCATTACCGACGCGATGGACATGAGTTTGAGCAAGCTCCAGGAGTTGGTGATGGACAGGGAGGCCTCGCGTGCTGCAGTCCATGGGGTCGCAAAGAGTCAGGCACGACTGAGCAACTGAACAGAACTGATTCCTTAGAGCCTTTTTTTTTAAACAAAAAAGTCTTTCTTGGGGTTTGCTGATATACTCAAATATGTAAGATGATATTTTCATCAAATTTGGGAAATTACTGGCTGTTACTTTTTTAGTATAGTTCTGCCTCGTTCTTGCTCTTCTGGGGGGTGTGACTTACATTGAATATTATCTTAACTGGTCTCTAAGGCTCCGTTCATTTTCTTCTGAGAATGTTTTTTATGTGGACCATTTTAAGAAATCTTATTGAATTTATTACAGTATTATTTCTGTTTTATGTTGTGGCTCTTTGGCTGCCAGGCCTGTTGGATTCTTAGCTCCCCAACAAGGGATCAAATGCACACCTCCCGCTTTGGAAGGACAAGTCTCAGCCACTGGGATGCCTGGGAAGTCCTGGCTCCACTCATTTTTAAAAAAGCTTTTTCAATATGTTCTTCTGGTGGGATAATTTCTATTGATCTGACTTCAGGTTCACTGACTCTTTTTCTGCTCTCCAATCTGCTGTTAAGCTCAACCAAGAATTTTTTCATTTCCGTTATTACAGATTTTTTGCTGTAATATTTCCTTTTTTCCTCTGAGATTCCCTATCTGTTCTCTCATTAGCAATGTTTTCCTTCAACTCTTGGTACATATTTGTTTTTGTGCTGTAATATCTGCGTTAAGGGTTTACCTGCTAAACCCAGCGTCTGGTCCATCTTGCATTCTGACTGTGGGTCACCGTTTCCTGTTTCCTGGCGTAAACTGTAGGTTTTCACTGTGTGCTGCACGTGGTGGCTGCTGCACTGTGGAGTCTGGATTCTGTGGCCTTTTAGGAAAGTGTTGATTTTTGCGTTCGTGGGCACTTCAGTTACTGGCTGTGAGGTGGCTCCGTGCTTCCTTGGCTGCATCTGGAAGGTCACGGCATTTTCCAGCCTGCACCGTGCTCTCTGCCGTCTCTGACGGGACCTCCTCTTTGGGTGGGTCAAGAGCGCTCTTCCTGGGCCCGCACCCCTGGGGAGAAGCCCCGTGCAGTCTCAGCTGACATAGGGTGAGAGAGCAGCACCCAGCTCGCTCCTCTCTGGCAGGCAGGCCGGCAGCGGCTGGTCCGGTGCCAGGTCCAGTCCCACTGCTCCAGCCCCGAGCAGAGGCCCCCCTCTCCGGACTCCCCTGCCCCGGCTCCGTGGGTCCACTCCCCCCGGCTCCGTGGGTCCACACTCTGCCAGCGGTGCCTAAGGACACTGTCTCCAGGAGGCCGCAAGCATGGGCCCCTTCCTGAGTTTCCTGCTCCAGGGCCCCAGGCTCGTGTTGCCCAGACCTGGGGCTGTTCGGCCCAGCTTTATGCGTGGCAGAGACCCGATCGTCGCTGGAAGCAGAGAAACTCTGAACACTACTCATTTCATGTCCTCTTTGTCTGACCCCGTTCGTCCTGCTTTGGCGGCGGCAGAGTCTCTCCTCCGAGTCTGCTGTCTTCACACAGATCTTCATCTGTCTTCATGTCCGTGGCCTCCCTGGGCCAGTGGTTTGCTCGTCTGTTCCTGGCAAGGGCTGTTCTGCTGCTGTTGAGCCCCTGTCTTGTCAGGCTCTTTGCGACCCCGTGGACGGCAGCTCGCCAGGCCTCGCTGTCCGTCTCCAGCTCTTGGACCTTGCTGAAGCTCATGCCCATCGCGTCGGTGATGCCATCCAGCCGTCTCGTCCTCCGCCGTCCCCGTCTCCTCTTTCCTTCAATCCTTCTCAGCATCAGGGGCTTTTCCAATGAGTCAGTTTTTCTCATCAGGTGACCGAATTATTGGAGTTTCAGCTTCAGCATCAGTCCTTCCAATGAACACCCAGGACTGATCTCCTTTAGAATGGATTGGTTGGATCTCCTTGCAGTTCAAGGGACTCTCAAGAGTCTTCTCCAACACCACAGTTCAAAAGCATCAATTCTTCAGCGCTCAGCTTTCTTCACAGTCCAACTCTCACATCCATACATGACCACTGGAAAAACCATAGCCTTGATTAGACGGACCTTTGTTGGCAAAGTAATGTCTCTGCTTTTTAATAAGCTATATAGGTTGGTCATAACTTTCCTTCCAAGGAGTAAGCGTCTTTTAATTTCCTGGCTGCAATCAGCATCTGCAGTGATTTTGGAGCCCAAAAAAATAAAGTCTGACACTGTTTCCACTGTTTCCCCATCTATTTCCCATGAAGTGATGGGACCAGATGCCATGATCTTTGTTTTCTGAATGTTGAGCTTCAAGCCAACCTTTCCACTCTCCTCTTTCACTTTCATCAAGAGGCTTTTGAGTTCCTCTTTGCTTTCTGACACCACCATAAGGGTAGTGTCATCTGCATATCTGAGGTTATTGATAATTCTCCCGGCAATCTTGATTCCAGCTTGTGCTTATTCCAGCCCAGCGTTCCTCATGATGTACTCTGCATAGAAGTAAACAAGCAGGCTGACAATACACAGCCTTGGCCTCGGGCTGCACTGAGCTCACTTGCTGGTGACGCTAGGAGCCCCCATGGTGCAGGTGGGCCGCAGTGCACGGTGCCCTGGCGCTCACACTACGGCCGGCTCCAGCACGGACCCCACTGGCCCACCTGCTGCTTCTCAGCCCCGGCGCACCAGTGATCTCTGAGATCTCCCGGGGTCCGCAGGGCCCTCCTGTTCATCCCTTGTCTGGGTCCTGGCAGCAAGGCAGGCGGAAGGCAGGGCCAGAAAGCGGGGCGGCAGGAGGCCCACGGCCGGCCCCGCCCCGTGATGCCGTCTGCCCCCCCAGCCTCGCGGCGCAGCTCCGCTGCCAGGTGCACATGGAGATGGCGCACATCGAGGAGGACGCGGACCGGCTGGAGCCCGCCATGGAGCACCTCAGGAAGGCCGCGCTGCTGGACGGCCTGGGCCTCTACCGGGACAAGATCGAGAGGGCCCTCGGCCGCCTGCAGCTGTGCGCCGCGCTGTACCAGGTGCCCGCGCGCGACGAGGACAAGGCTACCACGGCCATCGAGCAGGTGCCGCGGGCGCGGCTCCCGGGCGGCCGGCACGCCCCAAGCGGTGGGCGGGGCCGCTCATCACGCCGCCTCCGCTCTGCAGGCAAAGAAAGCCATGCCCAAGGACAGCGTGCGCAAGAAGCGGGCGCTGCTGGTGAATGCGGGGCTGGCCCTGGCGCCCGACACCTTCCAGATCGTGCTTGACAGCGAGAACGAGGCCAAAGGTGCGCGGGTGCTCTCAGTGGGAGCGGCCGCCCACCCGGACGTCCGCCTACACAGGCCTCTGTGCCCCTGTGCAGCCTCCTGCCCCACCGTCCTGCCCTGACTCGCGGAGGCGGTCGGGGGAGCCTGTCTCCTGGGCCTGCCCAGCCCCGCCCAGGGGGAGGCAGTGCCACCTATTTCCTTCCTGTCCTGCCAGGTGTGAGGGGCTGGGGCCCTGAAGGGCAGACACCCCGGGCACAAAGGGCTTGATGGGCTGCACCCAGGGAGGGCTCGGGCAGGAGAAGCTGGCTGATGGGCAGGGGCTTCAGCGGGGTCCCCACCAGCCAGCTCCTGAAGACCTGGGCGTGGGTGGCGGGCGTCGTGGGCCAGGCTGGCAGCTTCGGTCGTTCTGCCCACCAGCTGCTCTTGGCGCCTGGAGTCCCTTACCGGACAAGGCACATTTAGGGAGACCTAACTTTGGGTCACACAGAGTCAGACACGACTGAAATGACTTAGCAGCAGCAACTTTCATGAAAAGATCAAAAAACGCCCATGGGAGGCTCCACCCCCACCCCCGCCCGTCCCGAGTCCCGCGTGGGCTGGTTTCAGGAGTGTTCCCCAAAACCTGCCGCGTCAGCACCCCGTCCCGCCATCCCCCTGCAGTTTCCACTGGGAAAACCCGGGGCCGCTTCACCTACCTGTTTGCCAAGGCGCGGCACCACACGCTCAGCGTGGACAAGGCGGTGGGCCACCTGCGGCGCCTGGGGGGCCAGAACGACAAGGAGCGGTGAGCGGCCTGGGGGGCACCGGGCCTCGGGTCTGGGGGGGTGAAGTGCCGGTCCACCCTCCCGCCCTACCCGGGCGGCCCCTGGCCGGCTCCCCTAGCGAGGTGTGGCCTGCACGTCTGTGCAGGATACACATCTGGGCGGAGCTGGCCAAAGTGGCCCGGAAGCAGAACGTGTGGGACGTGTGCCGGACAGCCAGCCGCTTCTGCCTCCTGTACGACAGCGTCAAGGTGAAGAAGCCAGCCAAGTTCAAGCGAGGTGGGTCCCTCCAGCTACACACAGGCGCCCGTGCCAGCAGGCTCTTCCCAGACACTGGGGGGTCACTGTGAGGTCCATCAGAGCTCAGGAAGGGGTCATGGGGCTGGAGCCTGCAGGCAGAGGCTGGGCGGGGTGGCCCTCCACCATGAGCCCTGGTGAGTCCGGCTGAGTCCAGCCTGCAGGTCCCTGGAAGCGGTGGTCTTGGGGATGGTGAGAACACGGGGGCATGCCAGGGTTCCCAGGGGGCGGAGGTGTTGGTGTTGCGGGAGCAATGGGGGCTTCTTGAGGGGCAGAACAGCACGTGCAAAACCAAGAGCTCAGCCGTCTTGTCGGGGAAGCAGCTGGAGGTTCGCCGCGGCCAAGCTGGCTCCAGGGAGCCCTCGCCGCCCCCAGGGCCCTGCACTGGGGAGGTCTGCCTCCCAGAGATGCTCCCCCTCACCCCACCCCCTTCCCAGGGACCGTGCCATCCCTGAGAAGCACGTCAGGCTCTGACGGGAGGCACTCTGGTGTTGCAGGCAGGAAGAAGAAGGGCTGGGACGGCCCGGGGCAGGACTCCTGGGGCCACTCGGAAGCCACCCTGCAGAAGCAGGTGTCCCCCACGCTGCTGCGCAAGTTCGCGGAGGTGGGCTTCATCAGCGCCGAGGTGCGTCCCCCGTTTGTGCACAGACGTGACCCTCAGCGTCCAGCCTTGCTCCCCAGTGGCCTCTGCTTACAGAAGTTTTCCTGCATTCTTGGGAGGTTTTCTGGAAGAAAAATATGTCAAAATGTATTGTGAGCAGTGCTGATGTTAATTGTCCTTTGAAGGAGTGTCTGAACTGTTAGTCCCCAGTAATGTGGGTTCCAGGGGCTGGTTGGTACTGGACCTGCACGTGTCCTGGCCCACGAGTAGCTTCAGTAGCACTTTGAGCCAGGTGTGAGAGAAAAACCTGGCTTCTGATGTCATCTCGGAGGCTGCTGAGGCTGCTGGGGACCAGCCCCCAGAGCGGGCCCGGCTCCCTCCATGAGCACACAGAGACCCCAGGCCAGCCGGGTGGTGGAGCGGGGGGCATGCAAGTGCACACAGCGGTGAGGCCACTTGGGGTGGTTTGTTTTGGAGGTCAAGGGAGCAACCCGGCATAACCCAGAGAGAACGCTCCGGGGCTTGTTCAGTGAGGGTCTGCGGGGCAATTCCTGAGGGCTGGGCCAGTGCTGCAAATGGGGGCAGGTGAGCGGGCCCAGGGCGCCAGGCAAGGCAGCCGCCCCCATCCTCAGTCCCGTCGCCCTGCCCAGTGGCCTCGGCCACCTCCGGGGCGTCCGTGCATGGCCGCAGTGGACAGGGACCAGGCCTTGGTAGCCCTGCAGCGTGAGGGGCATGTGGGTCCTGGGGGGCTGCGTCTCTGAGACACAGGTGTGGGGGGAGGAGATGTCCCCTGGGACAGGGAGGGCCCGGGGTTGGGAAGGCCTGTGGGCACCGTGCCGGCCCCTGCTCAGGGGCCTCTGGCTGCTCCGCCCTCCGCAGGCCACCGTCCACCTGCTGCAGTCGGAAGGCGTGCAGCTGAATGACCGGCCCACGCCGCCCGAGGACATGAGCCAGCACCCGATGGGCTACAGACCCGAGTGCCCAGAGGACAACGCTGAGTGGATCACATACCGGTGGGGGCGCTGCCCGCAGGGCGGGGGCTGGGCTGAGCTCCGCGCTGTGAGGCAGGGGCCGCTGCCTGGCGTGTCTCATGGCTCACACCGGCGCCCGTGTGGCCAGTCTTCCCTGTTACTAGTGGAAACGGGAAATGAGGGAGGAGGTGGTCACCGGGGAAGCTGTCCCGGGAGGTCTGTGATCGGGACACGGGTCCTCAGGGAACCCGCAGAAGCCTCGTCCACGTGAGAGACAAGTGCCGTTCAGTCAGGAGAGCGAGGCGCTGCCGCAGCCGCAGTGTTCTGTCCTCATCTGAAGCGAAGCGTGAAGTGAGCGTGGCAGTGAGCGACCGTCCATGGGGCCACGCGGGAGCCGAGGCTCGCGCTGCCCACTGACCGCAGAGACGGGCCTGCTCCACTGGCTCCCCCAGTGGCCGGGCCCTCACACGTGCCCGCTGTGGGGGGCCTGCATGCCCTTTGCCCGGGAAGGGCTCAGGGAAGGCCCCCGACTTTGTGCAGACAGCGTTTCTCTGGAGGTTTCAGAGCACAGCCCGGGGCTAGGGCCAGGCTCTCCACGCCTGGAAGGGGGCCAGGCCGCATCTGACCCTCAGGTTTGTTCAGCCCGCCAACTCACAGTGGTTTTGACAGTTTTTAGTTTGTGAAGCTCAATAGCAAAAAAGACACAACAGACAGGGGAATGTAGCTGTCAAACCCCAGGGTACCTGCTGCCTGGCCCTTACGATAACGGCTCACCAGGCCTTGGTCTGAGGCGAGCAGGTCCCGCGTCCACACGGACCGAGGCGGGCGGCCTGTGTGTGACGGGCCGGGGAGACCAGGCACAGGCAGGTGCAGAGGTGGACAGGCAGCTTGCAGGCCTTGGCCGGGGGTCCAGCCTCAGACAGGGATGGGCAGGGAGATGGGAGGGCCGGGAGGAGCCCTCCTCCCAGGCTCCATCCTGGAGCCTGTCCTTCAGTGAGAACGACGGGCAGCCCCTGACAGGGCAGCCTTCTGAGCCCCGGCTCCAGGGAGGGCTTCTGGCTGGCGTCTGAGTGCCTGCTTGGGCAGAGTCTGGCTCCCGGAGAGCCTGATGCTGGCCTTCCACAGGAGCTGGGTAGAGGGCCTCTCGCAGTACGCCATGAACTGCTGGCTGCGCTCCGCCGACATCGGGCAGGAGATCCAGGAGCCGTGGATCGTGCAGAATGCCGTGGTCTACGTGCTGAACCACAACCACCACCTCCTCAAGGCCGGGCGGCAGCGGGAGCTCCTGGACGCCTTGTACCACCTGCTGGGCATCATGAAGGCCGTGGGCCACAGCGGGTACGTGAGGCTGCCCAGGCTCCATCCTGCTGCTGCCAGAGACCCTGGGCTTCAGGCTGGGAGCCGGGGGGCAGACGTGTGTCCCCTCAGGGAAGGAGCATGCGGGGCCACTGGCATCCAGCGCCCAGCATTGATGGGGCTTCTGTCTCCCTGGCTGTGTACACCAGGCAAGACACGCGCTCTCTCTGAGCCACAGGGCAGCACGGGGGATTGCTCAGGTGATCCGTGTGTCGGATTCCCAGCCTGTCCCGATCCGTTCCAAGCAGAGGGATTCTGGGAAAGGCTGGCAGAGGCCGGAGTCTCTCAGAGACAGGGCTGGAGATTGACCTGGGTCCCTGTGTTTCCTTCTCCAGGGGAGAAACATGAAAGCATCAGGTCAGGTCGGAGGTCAAAGCTTTCCCTCACGATGAGCTTTTGAAGCCCTCTTTGTGTTTTTTGTTGGTTTGGCTTTTAGTCTAAACACTGAGATTTGAAGGTTTTCGACAGATCCTGAAGTAGCAAGGCTGAGTGAATCAGGACCCAGAGATGTCTGCACGCGAGCGCACAGCCAGAGCTGGCCGTGGGGCAGGGGCCTGCCTGGCGCCCTCAGCTCTCCTCTGGGCACCAGACCCGGCAGGGTCCCCGGGACCATGGGGGTGCTGGTGGGGCATGTCTCTCCTTCTCAGGCGGGCGTCCATATCTGTGCTCGTGCAGATCAGGCGTGTTTGCCGGTTCTGACGGTTCTGGCACTGAGACGTTTCAAAGAGAAGCAGGGAGGTTCTGGCCCAAGCCCACTTACCTGGAGCCTGATGGAGGGCCTGCTGGACGGCCCAGTGGTGGGCACGCGGCCAGGCAGACCTGTGCATCCAGGCCTTGCGTACTCCCTGGGGTCCCGCCCACGCAGCACAGAGGTCTCCCGCGGCCAGACTGTCACAGCACCGCCGCGGCCACACTGTCACAGCACCGCCACGGCTCCCCCTGGGGCAGCCTGGCTTGGACGTGCTTGTCTTGCAGGGACTCGCTACTGCTGGCAATGCTGTGCAACGCGGTTGCGCGAGGCCTGATCATCCACTGGATCCCACCCCTGGTGCCGGAGAAGGCCAGGAAGCAGGCGCGCTCCAACCTGCTCCACACGCCGCTGGACCCCGAGGCCGCCTCTGAAGTGAGGGCTGCCGTGGAGGTACCACCCGGCAGGTGGGGTGGCACGGGGAGGGCAGCTGAGGAAATGAGGCTGGGGGCTTCTCAACTGCCCGGAAATGGGGCTCAGAGCAGGAGGCTGGGCAGGATGTGCTTTCTCTAAAAATGAGGACTCTGTAGGTTCAGGGACATCCCTGCATGGCCCAGATCGCAGAAAAAGATGACGTGAGGCTGGAGAACAGGGCCGGCGCCGGTTCAGAGTGGGACACTGCAGAACCGAGCACAAAATGCAGACCCCGGACACTCAGTTCCACAGGGACCGGGGTGGGGGGACGTTTATTCCTGACGTTACCTCCCAGTGACATGGATTCTGGGTAGCCACCCCGGTCAAGTAGGATGGGTGATGATGGCGTTGACCAACACTGGTGACCATCACCCTGCCCTAGTCAACATGAAGAAAAGTGAATTCCCGCGGCTGCCCCGAGTCTGGGCCAGAGCAGCACCTCCTGTGGGGTACAAAGACCACCTCTGCCCCCTACTGTGGGCCCGGCCGTGATGCAGCACAGGGAGAAGGGACAAAGGAGCTGCCGCGTCAGGCTGCAGGGGCACCTGGGCCCGGCAAGCCAGGCCGGCTGCGCCATCTGGGCCCCTGCAAGCCAGGCCGGCTGCACCATCTGGCAGGGGTGGCAGAGCTGGGTGGGGTGGGTG
This sequence comes from Moschus berezovskii, assembly GCF_049115385.1. Classification (NCBI taxonomy): domain Eukaryota; kingdom Metazoa; phylum Chordata; class Mammalia; order Artiodactyla; family Moschidae; genus Moschus; species Moschus berezovskii. The sequence continues at coordinate 97,318,188 of NC_142471.1, read as the reverse complement.
AGGGCTCGGGCAGAGGGCAGAGGGCAGCCACTTGTGAGGCCCCTAGGGATCCCGCCAGCCTGGCTGCTCTTGCTGGCGCCCGTCTGGTGGCTTCCAGACCGTCCAGGAGAGCAGGGCACAAGGCACAACTGTTCTGTGGCTGGGCACCTGGCAGGAAGGGACAGGCCAGCATGCCCACGGAGGGCAGGTGACTGGACCTGGGATCAACCATGCCCTCTGCTGTGGGGTCTGATGGGAAGGGGTCTTCCCAGGCTAGCCCTGGAAAGGGGTGTCCTCAGCTAGGCTGCGCAGAGGAACAGCAGGGGTGGGCCCGTCAGCCCCCTGGGTTTCTGAGCTGAAGGGTCCTGAGCGGTTCACGAAAGACAAGTGTTCATGTTACACTTTAGGGGAAAAATGAAACCTCAGAAAACATGGAGAAAATGGGGCCCATGTTTAGTGCCCTGCATGGTGGCTCCAGGGGCCAAGCCTATGATACGTGATGGGGTTCCACCTCCAGTGAAAGATGGGGAACCAAGGCCTCACTCATGGCAGGCAGGGCAGGGAGTTCAGTCCTTACCGTGCAGCCCCCAGAACCAACATCAGCCACTGTGTTGCAGTCCGTGGGGACCAGCGGTGCTGTGGGGACCTGATGGCAACACCAGGGGCTGGGCTCGCTGAGGGGTGAGGGCACGAGGGGACGTGGCCACAACCGCCGCGCCTCATCGCTTCGGGACTCGGCCTGTTTGGCCCGCTTTGCCGGCTGGACCGAGAGCCGGGTCCGCTTCTATTAGCAGATGGGACCTCAGCCCGGGTTCCCTATTTGGAGTCAGGTGTCATGAACAAGAGCCCCTCCATTTCAGATCTGCGAGTTTGCCCTGAACCTGACCAACGGGATGGAGCCCAAGGAGGTGGTGCCCGTGAGTGCCCGGCAGCAGCTCATTGCCACGTGGGTGAAGGGCAAGCAGCTCCTGCAGCAGCAGATCGGGCCACGGCTGGGCACAGAGGAGCAGGTGCTGTGAGCGGCCTGGGGGCGGGGCAGTGCTGGGGGCCGGGCGGGGCGGGGCCGCACTCGGAGCCTTCCCGGCAGGAGCAGCCTCTGTCCTGGCTGCGGCTGCCACCCCTAGCGATGGGGCAGAAGGCTTTCTCGAGCTGCCTGGCCGCAGCCTCCCCTCCTTCCTCCAGCCGATGGCCGTGGTTCTAATTGTCCACCAAGAGTGCTGGGCTTCTGGGACACTGTCCACCCACTGTAACACCTCACTTTGGCTTATCTGGAGGTGCCTCCAGGCCAGAGGGGACACCCCCTTGGCAGGGCCCTGCAACCCCTGAGCCGTGAGCAGAAAACCACGGGAGTGAGGGCTTGGGAGCAGCCGAGGACCCAGCAGATGGGGCCGGGACACAGATGGAGCCCACGGGAGGCTCCGTCGGCCCAGCTGGACCAGGAGACACTGGTTCAGGTGGGAAGTGGGGCTGGCGAGAGTGTGGCCCTCAGGAAGGGGTGTCTAAGCTTGGCAGGAGTGAGCATGGATTGGAGCCGGTTCAAGGGAGTGGCCCGCCGGCACAGGGCCACCTGCTGTGCCTGGCCAGTTGCCCTCCACGTCTGGCTGTATCAACTAGCTGCCCGACCACTTTAGGAACTGCAGTGCCTGCTCCCGTTTATCTCATGAAAAGATAACTTGGAGACAGGAAGGAAAGAAGGGAAGGGAAAGTCGCTCAGTCGTATCCGACTCTTTGCCACCCCGGGGACTATACAGTCCGCAGAATTCTCCAGGCCAGAATACTGGAGTGGGCAGCCTTTCCCTTCTCCAGCAGATCTTCCCAACCCAGAGATCGAGCCCAGGTCTCCCACATTGCAGGCGGATTCTTTATTAGCTGAGCCAAAGTCCTTGTGGCTCGCCTTGCTGCTAGATCTTTTGCTTCCCTCGTAGCTCGGTCGGTAAAGAATCCACCTGCAATGCAGGAGACCCGGGTTTGATTCCTGGGTTGGAAAGATCCCCTGGAGAAGGAAATGGCAACCCACTCCAGTATTCTGGCCTGGAGAATCCTGTGGACAGGGGAGCCTGGCGGGCTCGGGGTCACAAGAGTCAGGCACAACTTAGCGACTAAATCATCTTGGAGACAGACTTTCACACGAATAGCTCCTATTGTCACCGAAGAGCTGCTGTGTCACAGGGTTCATGTCCCAAGTATTCCAAGTCCTCCATCCCCTGAGCCTCACGGGCCCTCTGTGCCTTCCTCCCCCAGAGCACCAACGAGGACATCAACTCTGTGACCAGAGTTCTTGTCGCTCTGGAGATGTACTCCTGCAACGGGCTGGGCCTCATGGACTTCACTGTGCCCCCCTTAGCCCAGGTAGGTATCCCCCCACCCTAGATGTGTCCCCTCCCCCACAGGCGTCCCCTCCCCCACAGGTCCCCTCCCCCACAGATGTGTCACCTCCCCCACAGGTGTCCCCTCCCCCACAGGCATCCCCTCCCCCACAGGCGTCCCCTCCCCCACAGGTATCCCCTCCCCCACAGGTGTCCCCTCAGCCCCCCAGGTGTCCCCTCCTCCCACAGATGTGTCACCTCCCCCACAGGTGTCCCCTCCCCCACAGGTGTCCCCTCAGCCCCCCAGGTGTCCCCTCCTCCCACAGATGTGTCACCTCCCCCACAGGTGTCACCTCCCCCACAGGCGTCCCCTCCCCCACAGGTGTCCCCTCAGCCCCCCAGGTGTCCCCTCCTCCCACAGATGTGTCACCTCCCCCACAGGTATCCCCTCCCCCACAGGTATCCCCTCCCCCACAGGTGTCCCCTCCCCCACAGGTATCCCCTCCCTCACAGATATCCCCTCCCCCACAGGCATCCCCTCCCCCACAGATGTGTCCCCTCCCCCACAGGCATCCCCTCCCCCACGGGTATCCCCTCCTCCCCCCAGCCCAGGTCGGTGTCACTAGGTGTCTGGTGGGCATATAGAGGGGCTGTGCCCTGACAAACCTACCTGACTCCGGGTGCTTATTTGAATCCTGCTGTTGAGACAAGGAACCTGGTAGAGGGCCGAGGCCTGTGGCCAGAGTCCCACCGATGTGCTCAGCATAGCACTCACCTGCCTCCCGGCGGCGCCGAGGCTCCCTCAGGGCCTCCAGGTCTGGTTTCCTGAGGGCTCTGTCTGTGCTTCTCCACACTCCACCCAGGGCAGGGCCGCCCGCACAGCAGGAAGGCAGTGTGGACACCGGGACATTTGTCCCCGACCTGCCAACACGCCCGGGCTTGGCTGAGGTTGGCAGCTAGCACTTCACCCTCATGGGTGGCTCAGCCAAGACCAAGTGACCAGTGGACCCGGGGTCACTGGCAGCAGAGACATCCCCACTCACGGACACCCCCTCCTCCATGCGGGCAGCTGGTGAAGATGGCCTCAGAGTGCACTTGGTCAGACCTCCTGGTGGAGTTGCAGACCCTGATGCGGCTGACCCACTTCACCTACATGTCCCGGGACCACGAGGCCACCATGGCCTGCTCACAGAAGGCCATCCAGATGGGCATCAAGTACCTTCGGACCTTCAACCCGTGAGTCACCCCGGGCCTGACCTGTGCCCCTGTGGTGACGCACCTCCACCGGGGCTCACCCCCACCAGACAGGCCCCACAGCTGCCTCGCCCCTCCCAGCCCCGTGTCTGCCAGGGCGACACCTCATCCAGGGGCCCTGGGAAGCCGTGCTCAGCAGCATCCTGGGGGCAGAGAGGTGCAAAGGGTCTCACAGCTCAAGCCACGGCTCCAGAGAGGAAGCTTCGTTTAAAGTGGTTTTGAGCCGGTGACTTAGGAGGCCAGATAAATTCAGAAGTAATTAAATGGTGATTACAGTGAAAGGAAAATGTCCCCCACCCCCAACCTGGCTCCTCTCCACTTGAGTGCTGCCCGCAGCTGGCTCTCCAGGGCCCCCGTGCTGTCCAGACGCTCCCTCGAAGCCTCGCTGTGGCCCTGTGCCCCAGGCTCCCTTCAGCTCATAGGTAGTCAGGGCACTCAAGTTTTCCCTCTTTGCTATCATGAGTATTTCTGCTGTAAAGACTGTTTTCCTTGAGGCTCTTCTCTTCAACTTATTCCCTGAGTTTATTTCCTAAAAGAAGGCGTCCTGGACCCCCAGTCAGGAAGTCTCCCATTGTGGCAGCACGGCTAGGCTGGTAGTGCAGGGCTGGATCCAAGACTTTGCTCGGGAAAGATTTCCAGACGCCGCGCCCTGGCCTCACTGCAGGGTGAGGTGCATCAGATGGGGCCAAGGGCTGAGGGAAGATGACGGGGCGGCCAGCCCAGGTGCCCAGTGTGGGGAGACAGAGACGGCACGGGGTAGCACACAGTCCCAGTTGCCTGGCGGGACATCTGACACCTGGCAGGGACTTGGGGTTCTTCTCGGAAGTCTTCCTGGGGTTCCCCCCAGACACTAGTGTCCGCTGACCACTGTAAACCTGTGCACATCAGCAAATAAGCCACATCCATCACGCGTGAATGGAGGCTCCTCAGAGTTTTGAAAAGGTTTCAGCTTTAAAGGGAACACCACCATGAAGAAATAGGGAAAGCTGCTTAGGATGAGAGCGCCCTAACAATGTAATGACCAGCTGTCTCCCGGGGGGGCAGGCTCATTCAGGGACCCGCAGAAGAATTGCACTGTGGTAAATGCAGACTGTGGTGGACGACAGAGAGTCCAGAAAACAAGGAAGGGAGCTCGCTTTTGTATGGAAAAGCGGTGTCAGGAAGGCCTGCAGTGACCAGAGTCATTGGTGGGACTGGGGATCTGAAGTGCAGAAGGCTTCCTTTCGGCTGGCTGTGACCGTCTCTACTGGCTGGGCTGTCAGAGGGTGGGAGGGGTGGAGGCATGTTTTCTGCCTCCATCTGGACAGTAAGTGGAGGCAGCTGTCTGGGCCGCGTGGCGGGGCGCCCTCCTGTCTGAGGGGTGTGGGGGGCCCCCTTCTGTCTGAGGGGTGTGGGGGCGCCCTCCCGTCTGGGGTAACTGAGGTGTGTGGGGGGTCCGGGCCCCCCCCACCAAAGGCCTGGCCCAACTCAGCTGTGGCTGAGCCTGTGTGATTCATTCCACAGGTCACACGATGATCTGAATGAACATTAAAAAAGTAAATAGCTTCCAATATCTTGAGAAAATTTTACATTTAAAAATTAAAATGTAGTATTGTGGAAAAGGAATAAGGAGCAAAAGGAAAAGGATTAAAGAGCTCTTGATGAGAAAGGTAATTTCTGAAATTGAAAATAAAGTCAGTGAAGAACTAGAAGATGAAGTGTGAGGAAATCTCTCAGAAAATATGTAAAGAAGGACAGACAGAAAACATGGCAGAAGCCAGAGGATGTGTGGGAACTATACTGGAGATCCAACACCCAACTATTGGGATTACAGGGAGAGGGAGGAAAGGGTTCTTAAGAGCGGGATTAAGAAAGGAGTGGCGCAGGAGAGTTCCCTGAGCAGGGGACACCCTTTCATGACTGACTCTGCAACCCTGTGACCAGTGAGAAGAATGAAGAGATACTCACATCCAAATGCATCACAGGATAGTCAGGTCAAAAGAAGGATATCCTATAGCTTTTAGAAGGAAGCCATCTGCAAAGAAGTAGGAAATAGAAACGCAAGTCTTCTCCGGAACCATCACTTGAAGATAAAAGAAAGTGGAGTGGTCTAAGTGGAAGTAGATTTCTACATGTAATTCTGATTCACCCAAACTTTCAGGCATCTGGGTAAAGTTACTTTTAAACAGAAAACGTATTTGCCATACATCTGTTTCTAGAAAGTTACTTGAGCATACACTCTGGAAAAACGAGGGTATAAACCAAAAAAGAAAAAGATGTCGGATGCTGCAATTAAGAGATTCAATGCAGAGAAGTTGCCGAGCTGTGCTGCTGGCCGAGGGCCACCTCAGCCAGGATGTAGGGGCAGGACCAGAAGAGGAAAAGGGAGAAAAGGTGGTTGGAGATGCCAGGAAGCACGAAGGTAATACACAGCCTGACTCTCAGTGAAGCACGTCGACATTGTCATGGGGTTTATTGATATTTCTGTGTTAGGATTAGCATTTTGGCAAAGAAGATATATCCATGGTTACCCAATAAAATGTAAGGGTTACCAATTTTGACAGCACAAAAATACAGTGAAAGCACAGCCAATGTATTTTAGCAGTGGGAAGAGGGAGAGGACAGGTGTGTAAGACCCGCCTCGGGGAAGCTGAGTAGTGGAACGTCACCTGAGGGTCTACAGGATACTCCGAGGTACACAGATAATAAATGGAAATAAAAGCAAAGCCAGGGCCAGTTGTGTTAGTGAGTCGGGAAAAGGGCAGAAGGACGGTCTGAGGAGGCCACACTCCGTGTTCACCATGGTGAGGCTTCTGTCGGTTGTGTGTAAAATTCATAAACCGGGAAACCAAGAAGGAAGCCTCTTCTTGGAGAGAAAAATGTATCCACTAGAAGACAGAGCTGAAGACTGGGGGTCAGTTCTTCCTGGGAAGCAGACTGGGAGCTGGGTGGGAAGTTCTTAACCATGTAGTGGGTGCCGCCTTGATGAACATTCAGAAGCTAATTTTAAAAGAAAGAAAAAGCTAGGGGAAGAGTCAGTGCTGCATTGTCTTCTGTGATTGATGAGGCTGACGTCACTGCTTGTTGCAGGCACAGCAGAGCTTGTCAAGGATCAGAGTGGCAGGGCGCAGGTCCACCTTTGTTTCATCCGTGATTCTTAAATTGAGTTTTATTTTAAAGCAGCAACTCTTGGCCTAATAAAATAGGCTATAAATATGAATGTTTACGTATCGCAATAAAGGGCAGGCCATATGAGACTGAAAGTTTGATTTTCACTTAAGACCTTCGAGAACTCATTTGTGGCCTACTGCTGTCCTCTAGTGGTGGCTGGTGTCACTGCATGCAGTGGGGTCACCCCTCCCGGGGCCTGACCACGGACTAGGCCTCTCTCTCACCCACACTGAGCACCGGCCGTGTCCAGGCCTGGAGCTGGCCGCTGGGAGGCGGAGAGGCAGAGGCCAGTGGTCTCCTCAGGGGGCGCCGCATTTCACATGGTCCTGCTGGCCGCTCAAAGCCCTGCCCCTGGCCCTAGTCAGCAAGATCCTAATCAACTTCAGCCCTGTGGCATGCACTGCAAGCGATTCACCTTAAAAAAATAAAATATAAATATATATATATACACACACACACACACTTCAAATTTTTATGCTATTCTTTTCTATTTTGCAAGTTATATAAACTTAGTGTTGAATCGGTCACAGAGTAATGTTTATGATAGCATTTCACAACAATAGTGCAAATAGTTTTCAGGTCTTGGTGACAAATGGTGTAGTTACTAGTCCACTAGTATTCTCACATGGACACATGACACACAATGGAGATCATATGGTTGTGCTCTTTCTGACCCCATGGATGGCAGCCCGCCAGGCTCCTTTGTCCATGGCATTCTCCAGGCCAGAATTCTGGAGTGAATTGCCATGCCCTCCTCCAGGGCAAGTGTGTAATTACCAGAATCAGTTTCCTGTTTATACTATTAATGTAAAATATAAACTTCACATAGATCCCTAAAGTAAACCAACATACGTTACCTTTCTGCTTTGTTTAGCATTTTTATTTAACATAATCATCATCACTGTTGGACCTTTATATGAATTTAAGTCACTTTTTCTGCCAGTTGTAGCCATGACACATAATGGGTCTCATATGCTTGTGCTATTAAAATTGTAAAACTTGATAAAATACATGAAACGTCTGTTTCCAGACACTGGCCAGCAGGTGGCCCAAGGCAGCACTTCCTGCAGGAAGAGACCATCAGATGTGAACTGCACATGCAGCCTCTGCCTGGGGTTAGGGGGACAGGGAGGTGGAGGAGCCCTGACAGAGGAAATGCTCGAGGGGGCCGGAGATCAAAGCCGGGGGCTGCTGGGGCAGCTGGACCCCACAGGACACGGGGCAAGAGGACGTTCCTGGGGAGAGAAGGCACGAAGCATGCCTGGTGGAAGCAAGTGACAGAGATGGAGTCCCTGTGCCAACCCAGAAGTCAGGGAGCGCCCACTGAACCTCTCCTATTAGGAAGAGCAGGCCTTAGGAGCAGAAGCCTGACCCAGATCTCAGTCGGATAAGGCTGAGCCACAAGGAAATTCACTGGCTCCTGGCTGCCGGAGTGAAACCCAATCTCCTTTTAAAGGAGGCTATCTCAGCTATGCTCTGAACAATACAGCACCCCACCCCCAGTGCCCAGCATAGCAGCAGAAGTTGCTAGACGCGTGGAAAAATGAGAACATGTGTGGCCCAGGAGAAAAAGCAGTCAGCAGACTCAGACGTGACACAGGTGTTGGAGTTTGCAGACGATGAACTTCAAACAGTGATTATAGATACAAGAAAGAAAGAAAGGATTTTAATAAACAAATTAGTGTATAGGTGGGGGATTTCAACAAAGAAATGGGAGCTATAATAAAGAACTAGGGAAAATTCTAGAAGTGACAAGTATGATCTCTGACATGGACACATCACTGGGAGGGTCTGGGCACTGCTCAGCAGACTATGGAAACCGAAGCACAGGAAGAAAGGCCTGAAAATCAGCAGCAGCGCCTTTGGGGGAGGGGGCTGCAGCAGCACAAGCGCAAGAGGGGTCTTGAAAGGTCAGAGGCCAGAAAGCAAGGTGGAGGTTGTCTCAGACTGAACTACAGATATCAGCATAGAGATCCAGGATTTTCAGTGAACCCCAAACAGGATAAACATATAGAGGAAACCGCACCTGTGTTTATTGTAGTCAGATCGCTGGACTGCACACTCACAGGGGACAGGAAGACCCTGAAAGGAGGGTGGGGGGGAAACAGACACGTCACACCCAGGGCTGAGACCCACGTTCCCATCGCGAGCAATGTAGCCCATGTTAAGCGGCAAAAAAGAAAAAGCCTGGTTGATCTAGAACTCTATGTACACCAAAAATAGTCTTCAGTAAATGAAGGCAAAACCAGGACATTTCAGATTAATTAAACCTGATGGACTCCATCCCCAGAAGAGCCAACGCGGAACACAGTGTGCTCAGGAGGTTGTCCTGCCTGAAGGAGGGTGGTCCCTGACGGAGACCCGCTCAGAACGCAGTGACAAACACCTGAGTGGTGGACGCGCGGCTGAGTGTGCACAGCTCTTCCCCGCTTCGGTTCCTGAAAAGACACTCGACTGTGTGCTGTGTTAAGTCGCTTCAGTCACGTCTGACTGCTTGCGACCCTGTGGACTGTAACCTGCCAGGCTCCTCTGTCCATGGGGTTTCCCAGGCAAGAAGACTGGAGTGGGTTGCCATTGCCTCCTCCAGGGGATCTTCCCAACCCAGGGGTCAACCCCGCATCTCTTCCATCTCCTGCATTAGCAGGCAGGTTCTTTACCGCTAGCATCTGGGAAGCCCTTAAAAGGCACGTGCTGTTTTAAAACAAATGTATATTGTGCTGTGAGATTATTGACAAATGTGGAGGTAAAGTGTGGCGGTGACTGCACAGAGATGGGCCTGAGAGAGACGCGCGCGTGCGGCGGTCTCCTGTCACCCGTGCAGTGCCGTGATGTCAGGTTACCGGCCTGTGACCAGTGAAGGCTGCGCACCGTGAGCACTGCAGCAAGTGCTACAAACACGAGAAGACAGACGCGTGTAATGGGAAACCCAACAGAGAAGGTGGAGTCGGACACTAAAAACAGTCAATCAACCCAGAAGGGGGTGGAGAGAAACAGAGCATATGAGACAAAAGGAGAACAGCGAAGTGGAAGATTGAACCTGACCACATCAAAAAAAGGTATTAAAAGGAAACAGACCAACACCCCAGGTAAAATGCAGAGGCTATCCCACTGGATACAAAAAGCAAGACCCAACTGGAAGCCATTTTCAGGAGAGACTCTCCAAATGCAAAGACATAGAGGGATAGTTCAAGGGCAGAAGACGGACTCTGCCAGCCTCGGGTGTGAGAGCACTGGTGGGGCCGGAGGAAGTGTGATCAGAGAAAGGGTTCAGTCAGCAAGAAAATGTAAAATCCTAAGTGTGTATGTACTTAACGGCAGAGCTTCAAAAATCAAAGACTTAGACACAGTCACAATTACAGCTGTAGATTTCAACGTGCTTCTCCAGTGGCGCACAGAACAAAAGAACACTCGGCAGGTCACCCGACTGTCCTCGACCGGCTCTCCCCAAGGACGCTGTCCTGGTCTTCAGGTCTCCAGGACTCCAGGGCTCACTCGGGTGGGCTCTCCCCCACCTCCCGGGGGGACGGCACCGGCTTGCCATTCTTCCCTAGAGTGGACTTGACCGGGCCCTGCAGACCCTGATCCTTGCAGGCCGAGGAGCAGCCTCCTCCTCCCCTGGACTCCTGACGGACAGGGTAGCCGAGCAGCTGGTGGCTCCTGCAGTCAGGTCCCTGGCTTCGGGGTGTCCCTGCCGTGGGGAGGTGGGTCTCCCCGGGAGCCAGTGCTTTTCTCCTGGAGTGAGTCTGGTGCCCCGGGGCCAAGCTGCATGGATGCGCGTCTTGTGAGTGCAGGAGCTACACAGGAGACTGCTCGTGGCACCTGGTGCTGCAGAGTCTGAACTGAGGGCTCTCAGTGCTCAGTGGCGCGCCAAGGCTGCTGAACAAGCCGTGCTCGGCGGCACTGGGGACAGGGCCCCCTTGCTCCCGCAGGGCCGGACCTCACCTGGGGTGGGGCCTCCTTCCGTCCACGTTGCCGGCGCAAGACGCCCTGCAAAGTAGTCATTCAGACATCAGTTTATGGTTCTGCGCCATGGTTCTGCGGGCTGGCTGGGCTCAGCGGTTAGTTCCGGTTCCGGGCGTTCGCGGGCGTGCTCTGGATGCCCCCAGCACCCTCCGCCACCCAGGCGGTTCCTGGAGCTGTCCCCCTCTGCAGCACCTTCCTCCCCGCGGAGCCTCCTGTGAGCCGAGGTGCTTGTCTGTCTCCAGGGTGGAGGTTCAGCTGCTGGCGGAGATGCTGAGCTCGGTTGCCTGCATCCAGGGCAGGAGCATCATGGAGAACCTCAAGGGGCGGAAGCAGCTGCGCCTGGCGGCCGCCAAGGCATTCATCGAGAGCGCCAGGTGCTGGGCTCTCGAGGGCCACTCACCGGGGGTGGGGATGCTGGGGCCACGGCGCATGGTGCTCCGTGGGGACTGTCCCCGAGGTCCGCCCCTCCCCGGGGGCCCTGTGGCCAGGGTCGTCTGCTGCCCTGTGCAGTGATCCCCAGTCCACCCCTAGGGTCCCGGGTGGCATGAACGGCTGAACTGGGATGGGCCCAAGAAGCCGGGAATGGAGGGCAGTGAGTGGTCACAGCATGGCTGCCGGGGAGGAGCCCGTCCAGGCCCTGCAGAGCTGACCTGGGGCCCCCACCCCCAGCGCCAGCATCGGCCGGGCCTTCCCCGCAGGTTTGCAGGCATCGCAGGGAGCAGCGCCCTGGTGATGCTGGCCGCCCGGCACTGCTGGAACACCTGGCTCCCGCTGCTGTCCTCCGCCCGCAGCCGCAAGCAGTGCAAGAGCGCCGCTCAGAGGCTCGTCAGCATCATCAACAAGACGGAGGCCGGGAAGCAGGTGCCGGGCGCCTCCCGTCCTGCCGCGTCTGGGGAGCGGCGGGGCCGCGGAGCCAGGGAGCGAGGAACGCGGCTCCCCCGGCCCGCCCCGCGCCGAGAGCTCCAGTGTGAGACGGGAGAGGAGGCAGGCCGGGGGCGCAGACCGCCCAGGGCCCCGGAGGCCCCCGAGGGAGGGAAGGCGTCCGGGCCCTCGGGGCGCAGCCGCCCGCTGCCCGGGCCTCGTGTGGGAGGGTGGCTGCGGCCAGGGAACGGCCCTCGACCTGAGAGAGGCTTCGGTGACCCGCACTGAGCGCCAGGCCAGCTGTGACTTTGTCATAGCTTTATTATGTGGAGGGATCTCCCCCTACTCCTAGTTTTCTCGAAGATGTGATGACGTTTATTTGGATTTTGTCGAGTGCCTTTTCTCCATCAGTTGAGTCGACCGGGTGGTTTTCCCCTTTACTCCTCGTATCAATATCGTGCACTCTTTATGTGGGACGCCCCCGTGCTCCTGGGATAGAGCTCACTTGGCCACGGTGAATAATGTTTCACCATGTTGCTGGACTCAGTTTGCGATTCGGCAGCTGATTGTGTTGAGAATTTCTGCCTCTCCATTCATAACGGATATTCATCTATCATTTTCTTTTCTTGTGATGTCTTTATCTGGATCCCCTGTCAAAGTGATGCTGGTCTCATAGAATGAGTTAAGAGCTGTTCCTTCCTCTTCCGTTTTTTGAAGAATTGAGAAAGATCAGTGTGGTTCTTTTTAAAAATCTTTGGTAGAATTCACCCATGAAGTCATCTTGTCAAAGAATTTTGTTTATTGGGAGGTTTCTGATTACTGATTCAGACTTTACTGTTAGAAGTTTAGTTTTTTATTTCTTCTTGAGTCAGTCAGCTTAGGCGATTTGAGTGTTTGGAGGGATTTCTCCGTTTCTTTTATGTTATCTAGTTTGTTGGAATAGAGTTGCTAATTGATTGACAGTCTATTGATACGGCAGCTCTTTTTATCACTGTAGGGTCGATGCTGTTATTCCCACTTTCATTTCTGATCTGTTGTTTGTGTCTTCTTTCTTTCTGTCAGTCTAGCTAAAGGCTTGTTCTTTTTGTTACCTTGCATTGTGTTTTTCCTGTTATTTTCCGTGCTCTATATTTAATAACCACCCCCAACTTTGGATTTAGCTTTCTTTTTCACATTCCTTAAGATGTAAAGTTAGATTGTTGGTCTGAGGTCTGTCTTCTTTCTCAATGCTGGCATTTGCAGCAGTGATCTCCCCCGAGCCCTGCTTTTGTCATGTCCCGTAAGTTTTCCTAATGTGCTCTCCATCCCGTTGATTCAAAGCTGTAAAGCTGCCTCGGATGCTTTGTATCACTAAAAGCCATAAGCCATGTTGAGGGGCTAGTCTGTGCATGTGTGTGCGCCTGTGTGTGCATTCTAACTCAGCCTCGAACTGGAACAAAATGTGATTCCACTTCTTGGGACTTAGTATGTCAGAACGTTAGCTGTGATTTCCACGATTCGATATGGAGCCAAATGAAAAGCAAACTGATGAAATGATGAATTGCAGCTTTGACGTCGTGTTGTTAATCTGTTTCCACTTCAGGAGAGAGGGGGAACACTGCCTCTGCGCCAGTGGCCCACGGCCGACTTCCGAAGTGGAGCGGTGACAGAAGGGGACTTCCTCCCAGGTGTGTATGCTGGGGAGTGCCTGTCCTGTTAGATGCTGTTAGAGTCTCTGTAGAGCTGGCAAAGTCATGGCCGCAAGCACAGGCAGTGCCAGTTCAGTGCTGAGCACAGGGTGGGCACAGAGCGGGCTGTTTTCGAACAACCAGGGACCCCCGCTGTGCTCACGAGGAAACCAAGCCCTGAGGTCTGCTTTCTGGGTTATTCTGGCAGGTACCTCACACTTCTATAGCCATAGAAACTTGGAGATACATTTCTGTGGAAAAAAAGTGATCTTAAGACAGTAAATATTTTATAATTTATTTCTAAGATGAGATGACTATCTGCTAAAAAATAGAGTATCCCATCCTTGTTAGCGTAGGGACTGAGGTATACACTGGGAAGGCTGAACACGTGGGTTCGAGCAGCAGCCACTCCCTCAGGCACTGCAGAGTCTATGAGAGAGAAACTCTGATTTAAAATAGTGAACAAGAATGTGACTGTGTGTAATTATTAAGCTGAGCTCTAGACCCAGCAGTTCAGACTGCTTGCTGGTGCAGCCTGGGGACGGACGGCAGCCCAGACGCTCAGGACCTGTGAGGAGCTGGGCTGCGGGGGAACCTGTACCGCCTGGCACACCCAGCACCCCAACTGCACTTTTCTCCATGTGTTGAAGTATATGTCAGATGGCCACAGTGTTAGCAGCTGTAAAAATTCAAATTATAGGGAAAATGAGAAGCTCGAATTGAGCAAAGCAGTGTTTTGAGGAAAGATTACTTCCTAAAGTTTAGAGTGGTCAAAAAGGCACACTTTCAGATACATGAGAATTTAAATGAGAGAATAATGACAAATGCAGGAAATTAAAAAGTGAAGACTGGAAAAGTATTTGCACCCAGTTTGGCAGCTAAATGGTACATTTCTGTGATACCTGAGTAGTTGCACTAGTCAGGTTAGGAGATGCCGCGCTGCAGTAACAAATAGCCCTGACTGTGAGGAGCCCTCTCGGGCCAGGCGTGTGGTTCCACATTGGGCTGGCTGAGGTGTGGGGAGACCCCACACGGTTCCTGCGTGTCAGACGTTGACCAGTTTATCTGGTCACGAGCCTAAATCCACCTGCTGCTGTGAATTCTGTCCCAGCACTGACGGGAGGGGGAGAGGGGAGGGACGCACAGGGAGCCCTCGGAGCCTGGGGGTGGGGCTGCGGCTGTCCTCTTAGCCGGCAGCCGGATGACATGCTGGCAGGGTCCTGGGCGTGTTCTCCTCTTTGCTATAGTGATTCAAACAGAGGAAGGAGAGCTACATGGCCACTGACGTAAAACAGGACAGCCTGGGCATCTGGGACAAGCTGTGGGGCCTCTGCTTGATGGACAGTGGGGCTGAGGCCACTTTATTGCTTCATTGACTACACCAAAGCCTTTGACTGTGTGGATCACAACAAACTGTGGATGATTCTTAAAAAGATGGGAATACCAGACCACCACCTGACCTGCCTCCTGAGAAATCTGTGTGCAGGTCAAGAAGCAACAGTTAGAACAGAACATGGAACAATAGACTGGTACAAAATCGGGAAAGGAGTACGTCAAGGTTGTATATTGTCACCTTGCTTATTTAACTTATATGCAGAGTACATCATGAGGAACGCTGGGCTGGAAGAAGCACAAGCTGGAATCAAGATTGCCTGGAGAAATATCAATAACCTCAGATATGCAGATGACACCACGCTTATGGCAGAAAGTGAAGAGGAACTAAAAAGCCTCATGATGAAAGTGAAAGAGGAGAGTGAAAAGGTTGGCTTGAAGCTCAACATTCAGAAAACGAAGATCATGGCATCTGGTCCCATCACTTCATGGGAAATTGATGGGAAAACAGTGGAAACAGTGTCAGACTTTATTTTTTTGGGCTCCAAAATCACTGCAGATGCTGATTGCAGCCATGAAATTAAAAGACGTTTGCTCTTTAGAAGAAAAGCTATGACCAACCTAGACAGCATATTAAAAAGCAGAGACATTACTTTGCCTACAAAGGCCTGTCTAGTCAAAGCTATGGTTTTTCCAGTGGTCATGTATGGATGTGAGAGTTGGACTGTAAAGAAAGCTGATCACCGAAGAATTGATGCTTTTGAACTGTGGTGCTGGAGAAGACTCTTGAGAGTCCCTTGGACTGCAAGGAGATCCAACCAATTCATCCTAAAGGAGATCAGTCCTGGTTGTTCATTGGAAGGACTGATGCTGAAGCTGAAACTCCAATACTTTGGCAGCCTGATGAGAAGAACTGACTCATTGGAAAAGACCCTGATGCTGGGAAAAATTGAAGGCAGGAGGAGAAGGGGACGACAGAGGATAAGGTGGTTGGTTGGCATCACCTACTCAATGGACTTGAGTTTGAGTGAACTCCAGGAGTTGGTGATGGACAGGGAGGCCTGGTGTGCTGCAGTCCATGGGGTCACAAAGAGTTGGACACGACTGAGCGACTGAACTGACTGGCTGACTGACTGGGGCTGAGGCCCAGGCAGCGCCGTGCTGTGTGGCGTGAGCGATGCACGAGAATCTGGGTTCCGGCCTCCAACCCGGGCCTGCAGGGCTGGGGAAGCCAGGGGAGCAGGGCACAGTGGGGCACCTGGTGGAGATGAGGCGGTGGGGGGGACAGCGGGGCAGGGGGTGCTGTGAGGCCCCTGAGCCATCGCCCCCAAAAGAACTGAGGCGTTTGCCCTGAGGCTGGCCCCGCAGGCAGCCCTGCGCGTGTCTGAGGCTCGCAGACCACAGGCGCGTGGTGACCGGATGCACACGCAGTCCTGCCCGCCGCCCGACTCTGAGGCAGGCGGCCTTGGCAGCCGTGTCCCCGGTGCTTCCTGGGGCTCCTGGTCCGGCAGATGCCTGGGTGGGGTCGCCTCAAGCTGCTCACACCCCACTCCAGGACCCTCACCCGGTGCCCTGGTGTTCCCAGGCCCCCCCTGAGCTCCCTCTCCCACCGCAGGGACCGAGGACGACCTCACGCTGCGGGCCGCGCTCTACGGGCTGCTCTTCCACAGCCACGCCGACCAGGACGACTGGGAAGGCGGCCTCAAGGTGCTGGACGAGGCCGTGCAGGTGCTGCCACGGACGGCGCACCGCCTGTGAGTGCCCGCCCCAGGGTGCCCACCCAGCCCCCCAGCGTGCCCTCCCGCCCCAGCCCCCCAGGGTGCCCTCCCGCCCCAGGGTGACCTCCCGCCCCCCAGCATGCCCTCCCGCCCCAGCCCCCCAGCGTGCCCTCCCGCCCCCCAGCGTGCCCCCCGCAGCCCTCAGTCTCCTCTTTCCTCGGGTGCCTTATTTCCCTCCTCAGAACTCAGCACGAGAAGAGAAGGGATTTAAGACCCAATACACACAAATGATAAATCAGCGATTACACAGCGCAACGCACTATCTCCACGATTCTCAGCTTTTGTTCTGTCTTCTCTTTGTAAGGGGGCACATGGATAAACACATCCGTTCAGGTGCATTCTACACGCTTGTGGCTTTTACCGTTCAGGCATTAACTTCTCCCTGACGTCTCTTCAGCCTGATCTTCAAACACATGGTCATCGTGAAGGCCAAGCTCGGCCAGAGCTTCCTGATGGAGATCCAGAAGTTCAGGGACCAGAGCGAGGAGTACCTGGCCCACATGTGGCGGCGCCTGGCCCTCAACTCCAAGAGCGTGCACGGAGAGCTGACCTGCTACCACAATGCCATCCAGGCCCTGCAGGTCGGCGGGGCGTGGCTGGGGGCCCGCGCTCGGGCTGGGGAGGCGCCCGGTGCCTCGGGAGGAGAGTGGGGCAGGGGCAGAGCCAGGCCTGAGCCGCCATCCTCCTGCCCGAGGGACGTGGTCCTTGCGAGGCTGCGGGGGGGCGGCGGGGTGGCCAGTGGGTCAGAGAGGACACAGGGCTCTGCAGGGCTTGGGTCCTTGGGGACAGCCCGCACCCCCAGAAGCTAAGACACAGGTTCCTCTCCATGCACTTGGAGATCTGGGGAAGGGCAGGCACTTCAATTTGAGCACTCTCGGGTTCGGGTGTCCCCCGGGAAAGGGTCCAAGCACAGGCTCCTGTGGTCAAGAAGAGGCCTGGCTCCCCGACAAGTGGCCATGGGCGCCCCTGTACCTCGCTCCTGAAGCCAGACCAGGGCTCCCGAGGCCAGGTGCGGGGCCGCTGGCCAAGCTTTCCTTAAATTCGCAGGACTGTGCAGCCCCCGTCTCGGTCCGTTTCAGGACACTTTGGCGCCCCCATCCCCCAGGTCGGTTGGCACCCTGTTCCTCCCCGCCTCCCTGCCAGCCCCAGGGAGCTGGGGTCACAAGGATGGGAGCAGGCAGGCAGGTCCTCTGGATCTGGCCACCCTCCCGGGGCCTTGTCTGGGGAGGCACACATCAGGGCTTCACTTCCAGCAGCTGGACAGCCTTCTGTCCTGTGGGTGGACGTTGTATCCCCGGGCATGTGCATTGCTTCCACTTACTAGCTCTGTGACATACGTGTGCAGGAGTTTGCACGGATGCGTGTACAGTTATTCTCTCGGGCACATACCTGGGAGTGAACTGCCAGGTGACGTGATGACTTTCTAACTACTTGAATCCTGGTATGACTTGCATTTCCCTAGTAACTAATAGCAAGCATCCTTTCACGCCCTTATTGGCCATCTGCGTGTCTTTGAGAAACATCAGATTCTTTGCACAATTTTTTAATTTGGTCGTCTGTCCACTTATTATTCACAGTTCAGTTCACTCGCTCTGTCATGTCCGACTCTCCGCGACCCCATGAACTGCAGCATGCCAGGCCTCCATGTCCATCTCCAACTCCCAGAGTTCACCCAGACTCATGTCCATGGAGTCAGTGATGCCATCCAACCATCTCATCCTCTGTCCTCCCCTTCTCCTCCTGCCCTCAATCTTTCCCAGCATCAGGGTCTTTTCAGTGAGTCAGCTCTTCACATCAGGTGACCAAAATATTGGAGTTTCAGCTTCAACACCAGTCCTTCCAATGGACACCCAAGACTGATTTCCTTTAGGATGGACTGGTTGGATCTCCTCACAGTCCAAGGGACTCTCAAGAATTTTCTCCAACACCAAAGTTCAAAAGCATCAATTCTTTAGTGCTCAGCTCTCTTTATAGCCCAACTCTCACATCCATACGTGACCACTGGAAAAACCGTAGCTTTGACTAGACGGTCCTTTGTTGACAAAGTAATGTCTCTGCTTTTTAATATGCTGTCTAGGTTGGTCATAACTATCCTTCCAAGAAGTAAGCGTCTTTTAATTTCATGGCTGCAGTCACCATCTGCAGTGATTTTGGAGCCCCAAAAAATAAAAGTCAGCCACCGTTTCCCCATCTATTTCCCATGAAGTGATGGAACTGGATGTCATGGTCTTAGTTTTCTGAATGTTGAGCTTAAAGCCAACCTTTTCACTCTCCTCCTTCACTTTCATCAAGAGGCTCTTTAGTTCCTCTTCACTTTCTGCCATAAGGGTGGTGTCATCTGCATGTCTGAGGTTATTGATATTTCTCCCGGCAATCTTGATTCCAGCTTGTGCTTCTTCCAGCCCAGCGTTTACTTATTATTGGATTGTAGATATTCTTTGTGTGTTTTGGATACATGATACATGATCATGTATCTGACAAGCCCCTCATCAGATACATGATTTTAAAGTATTTTTCCTCATTCCAAAGGTTGTCTTTTCGGCTGCTTTCTCATTTTCTTGATGATGTCATTTGTAGCACAAAAGTTTATAATCTTGATGAAGTCCAATTAATCTATTTTTTCTGCTGCTGTAGCTTGTGCTTTTAGCTTTGTATCTGAGAAACCGAAGTGTAGTCCACGTGCGTTTCCTGTCACGGTTGCAGCTCTCACGTTTAAGTCCTTGCTCATCTGGAGTTCAGGCTTATGTCTGGTGTGAGGGGCGGCCCTGCTCTGTTCATGGGTCTGTGGCTCCCAGTGCTCCCAGCTGCACTGTGGGAACGAGGGTCATCGTCTCTTCCACGCCACTTGTCCCCACGCCCCCCTCGCACAGCTCCTGTCAAAGCCACCAGTGGCCACCACGGCCACTCGGAGGCCCCATCTGATCCCTTCTCTGTGCTGATGGCCACGTGTCACCTGGCTTCCAGGCTGCCCTCTCCGGGGCTGTCTGCCCACGTGCTAATTTGAGGGGGAGGACCTGCTCAGGGCTTGCATGCCCCGACCAGCCCCCCGCCCCGTGGTGGTGTTGGGCAGTGTCCTAGGCTGGTCCATCCTGCTCTTGTGTGCCCCCCAACCTGGCCACGTGCCCCTGACTTCAGACTCCTGCCCCTCCGGCTGTGCATCCTCCTAGGCGCAGGGTTTGGGGCCCAGTCTGAGGTCCAGCAGGTGGAGGGTGGGCGGGCTCCTCGGGGCAGGGGTGGAGGGTCAGCGCCTGCCATCCTGCGCAGTGACTGATCACCAGTGTCGGGTCTGTGTGGGCAGGCCTTCAGCACAGCACCTCCCCTGCCCTCTGTGCCCCGCGGGCCACCTGCTGGAGGAGCCCCCGGGCTGAGGTCAGAGCGCCTGCAGGGAGCCCCTGAGGCCGCCATTGCCCCGGCGGTGAATAGGCACGTGGGGTGTCCATGGGGCGCGGAGGCTGCGGACACTCGCCAGGCTTCGGCCCTGCTGCCCGTTGCCCGTGGCGGTCTGGCTGAGCCTGGTGGGCACCCTCTGCTCTCGCGGCGGGGAACACAAGGCCTGCGGTGCGCTTTGCGGCAGCTGCGTGGCTGCCGCGTGTTCCAGCCTTTTCTGTTGGGTCCCGAAGAAGCCGGAGAGCGAGTGGCAGAAGGTGGATTACATCATGGAGTTCAGCGAGTGGCTGCACTACAAGCAGTTCCCTCTGGAAGACGTGGTCTTCCACCTCAAGTGGGCGATCGGCATCCTGCTGAGGCTGCAGCCCGTGCGGGGCGTCGCCGAGCCGGCGGGCGTGGGAGCCGCGGATGCGGGGGCCACAGGTGAGGGGCGCCTCCGGCTGGGGGCTGCTGGCACCGCCGTCCCCCCGTCCCCCTGCTGGGCACGCTCCCTGTGGGCTTGCCGAGGTGAGGACCCCGCCGCGCTTGCTGGGTGCCCACCCTCCGTCCACCAGAGCCGGTGCAGCCGGCAGGCCCAGCGCAGCGCCGCGAGGGAGGGCGGCGGCTGACGGACTGAGCCAGCTGCTCTGGGGAGGCGGTGGGGGTGGTGGCCGCTCAGCAGCTGCTCTGGGTGCCCACTCGGGGGCCAGTGCGAGCGCCGTCACCAGAGGGAGGGGTCCCGCCCCGGGTCCCTCCCCGCCCCGCCCCCAGGAGGACGGTACTCCGCTCAGCAGGGGCCCCAGGGCCACTGGCCGGCGTTCCCAGCCCTGAGGCGGCCGCTTCCTGGGCCTGCAGAGTTCAGGGTCGGAGAGGGGCCACCTCCTGTCTGCACGAGCTAGAGGCTCAAAGGCTTGTCTGCTTGCTGTCCAGCCCCTTCTGGGTGTATCCACACACCCAGCTCAGCTGGCTAGGGAGAACCATGGTGGGTGGGGGAGGCTCCAAGTAGACCCCAGAGCCCAGACCCCTACCCCAGCCTGGGACGTGGCTATTGTCCCTGCAGGCAGGCTGGGGGAGCCCTCGGAGGTCTGTCCCTGAGGCCGACCTTGAGCCCTGGGAGCGGGGCGCTGCCCCCTTGGGAAGAGAACCAGCCCCAGGCTGGGGGCCAGCAGGCACTGGGCTGGTCAGCAGGGACGTCAGCAGTGCCCTCTCTTTCAGACGAGCAGGAGTCCACTCTGGGGGCCCTGGAGGGCCCAAGAGACCTGGGGCCCCACTCCCTGCAGGAGCTACAGAGCGTGCGGCAGCTGGAGACGCTGGCCCGCGCCTACACGCTGCTGGCCCTGGTGGTGACCCCGAGCAGCGCCGGCCACCAGGACTACTGCCTCATGGCCTACACCTTCCTGAACCGCATCTGGCAGGTGAGGCCTCCCGCCGTGCTCCCAGGGGTCCCAGTCTCTCCTGGGACCACATCCCTCCCCTCCTCCCCAGTGCCCCCCGCCCCCAGCTTTGTAGACTCCATGGGGCTTCCTCCTCTGCAAGACTCAGGCCAGTGCCTTTGCCCAACCGCCCCCAACACCTGCCTTCCCACCGCACGGCCCCTGGGCTTTCAGAGCCTTCTCTGTGCCCCTTCACATAGCCACCTTCCTACCACCTGTCTACAGGGCCCCCAGGGCAGCTCCTGGTGGCCTCGTCTTCTCAGGGACCTCCCTGGGCTGTGACCCCCAGAAGGACAGCATTAGCAGGACAGGCCTCTCTTCTTAGGGCAAGTTTGCCCCCCGCCCCAGCCATGTGATGGGGACAACAGGGCCATTGGCGTTTGGCCACAGGAAGGACGAGGAAGGCCATCCTGGTCTGCAAGATGCCCCAGGCCCCCCTACCCACCATGCAGTTGCAGTTCTTTTAGGAGAACCATTAAAAGTCACTTGAGTGTGTTCTTCATTAAAGACATTAATTCATTTTACGGAACTGACAAAGCCTTCTTAAGGGTCAGCCATGCATCTCTGCAGGCCCAGAGTCCTGGAGGAGGCCTCCCAAGTGCTCACGGCCTGGCCACTCCCAGCCTTGGGGTCCTCAGCCGGCCCGCAGATCTGCGTGGGGGCAGGGAACCCACTTCTGTCGTCGTTGTTCAGTCGTGTCGGACTCTTCGCTGCCCCATAGCCTGTCCTTCACCAGCTCCCGGAGCTGCTCACTCAGTCCATCGAGTCGGTGATGCCATCCAGCCGTCTCGTCCTCTGTCGTCCCCTTCTCATGCCTCAGTCTCTCCCAGCATCAGGGGCTTTTCCAAGGAGTCAGTTCTTTGCATCAGGTGGCCAAAGTGTTGAAGCTTCAGCTTCAGCATCAGTCCTTCCAATGAATATTCAGGACTGACTTCATTTAGGATGGACTGGTTGGATCTCCTTGCAGTCCAAGGGACTCTCAAGAGTCTTCTCCAACAGCACAGTTCAAAAGCATCAGTTCTTCGGGGCTCAACCGTCTTTATGGTCCAACTCTCACATCCATACGTGACCACTGGAAAAACCATAGCTTTGACTAGATGGACCTTTGTCAGAAAACTAATGTCTCTGCTTTTTAATACGCTGTCCAGCTTGGTCGTAGCTTTCCTTCCAAGGAGTAAGCGTCTTTTCATTTCACTGCTGCAGTCAGACATTAACGTTGCAAACTTGGATTTCTTTTCACAGGTTTCTTTCTCAACAGCAGGAAAATTCACTTCAGAAAGTAAAATTTCAGCAGTAGCAAGCTCACACGTGTTGTTGCCTAAAAAAGAGAAGGAGAAAAGCAGAGACAAGGAGAAGGACAAGGGGAGGGACCCAAAGCAGGTGACCGTGCCCTCCGGCAGGCGGGCCGCGCCCCAGCCGCCCCGAGGGTCCTTGTGCCAGAGGCTGGGCCTCAAAGGGCAAGGGGCAGCCTGGCTCCTCTGCCCGCTCTCCTCCTCTGGGAAGTGGGGTGGCCTCAGTGCCCCTGCCCCGGGTGTCAGGAGGCTGACACGGGGAGGGTCTGGCTTCGCCCTGGTGACCAGCTGCTTTCCCAGAGCCCTGGCCGTGCAGGACAGGGCAGCACTTTCTCTGCATCCCGTGGGGGCCTGTGCGTGTCACTTCGTTGGCTGGAGGGACTGCCCCCACCCTGGCCATCCTGCCGGACTGTACCCTCGGGAGATATCCCACCTCCTTCCCGCAGCCATGCTGAGCTGGGATGTGGCGGGGGGGCGGGGGGGGGCATGTCCAGGGCATAAGGCTCCGAGTGGCTGTGGGAAGTGGTGTCAGCTATTGTCTGTGGCTCGGGGGTTTCCAGGGAGCCCTTCCACACCCATCCCCAGAGGGGCTGCCTGCCCGGGGCACACGACCTCCGTTCTCACGGGGCCCCGTGGGTGTCTGCCTCCAGCTCCACCTCCCAAAGCATAGCCTGGCTTCTTGCTTTGCAGTTCCAGAGCCCTGCTCCTGGCAAATGCCTTGAAGACTTGCCCTCAAGCCTGGAAGAGTGGGCTTCCTATGCCTGCCCCGAAGAAATCATATCTGTATTCAGACAGGATCAGAGCGACTTTACCATCAACTTGTCAACTATCCAGAAGCCGGTGAGTGGACCCAGCGCCTCTCCCCCAGGCCTGCGTCCCCGCGTCCTGCCTGCTGGGCTTTCTGTGGGTCCACACTCTCTATGGGTCCAGAGAGTGTGTCGGGCCCCAGGCCCTCCCCAGACCCCTCCCCAGGCACCTGTGCCGCGTGCTCCCCACGCAGACCACACCCCTGCGCCTGTGGTCCAGCAGCGCCTCAGGACATCTGGTGCTGCTGAGTGCGCCGAGAAGCGGGAGGGTCTTCCCCACAGCTCTGGAGGCACGGGTTCAAAACTTGGGCTGCCGTCGAGGGGTCTGCGGGCCGCACTCCCCTCCGGCGCCCGGGAGGGTCCTCCCTGCCTCCGCCAGCAGCTGGGCTCCCAGGCGTGTGCCGCGTGGCCCCCACCTCTGCCTCTGTGCCCATGCGGCTTCTCCTCTGTGTCCGTCTCATCTCCCAGATAATTCTGGTTATTTATGCATAGATTGTTTTGATCTGTGTGTCTGCAGAGTCTGCCTCTCGTCGGCAAACCTCTTCCTAACTCGGGATCATTTCCCTGGTTCCTTGCTGCACCTTACGTGCCTGGTTGCCTCCAGCTCCACACCGCAGGCAGCAAGGCCTCCCGGTCTCAGCAAGACTCTGTGTGACCGATGCTGCTGGGGGCTCATAGACATTCTTAACTGGTTAAGCGAGTTCCTTCATTTCTATTTGCTAAGAGTTTTAAGCTTAAACAGCTATGAAACTGAAAGTTGCTCAGTTGTGTCCGACTCTTTGCAACCCCATGGTCTATACAGTCCATGGAATTCTCCAGGCAGGCCAGAATACTGGAGTGGGTAGCCTTTCCCTTCTCCAGGGGATCTTCCCAAGGGAACCCAGGGATCGAATCCAGGTCTCCCGCATTGCCGGCGGATTCTTCACCAGCTGAGCCACAAGGGAAGCCCCACAAACAGCTATCGATTCTTATCAAATATTTTTCTCCATCTATTCAAATGATAATTTTTTTCTCTTTCATTCCTTCAACTTGGTTGAGATGTATTATTCATTTCATTTATAATCAGGTTCAACAGGCTAATGTTTTGTTTGGGGTGTTTGCCTCTATGTTGATGAGAAAAGTTGGTGTTCAGTTTTCCTTTCAGACTACATGGTTGTCGGGATGGGGTGAGAAGTTACACTGACTCCAAGCTGTTTTCTGCTCCCAACGCTTCTGACCCTAGGCACGTGGGTTTCCACACAGCAGCCGGTTCTCAGCACCCCTGTGGACACGAGCTAGGGGACCACCCCATTGAACTCGGTTCTGACACTTAACTGCCGGGTCAGGGTGGGCCCCAGGGATCAGGGCTCCCTCGAGGCCTGCCCCAGCAGACGCCCATCATGAGCATCGGGTCCCCAGGCCACCGCACTTCTGTCCAGTGTGGCCACCAATCGGGGTCCCGGGCTCCTCCCCAGGTTTGATATTTGCTATCACGGCCCCCAGACTTGGGAAAACCTTACTCAGCAGATACATTCGTCTGCTGTAAAGGCTGTTGTAGTGGATACAGACAAACAGCCCGACGAGGAGGTCTGCGGGGCAGGTCTGGAGGGTCCCGAACACGGGAGTGTCTGTCCCTGAGGAGCTGGGGGCCACCATGCCCCTCCCTCCTGGCAGGTGGGCATGCTCAGCAGCCCAGAACCTGTCCAAGCCCGTCCCGTAGGGGGATCATGTGGGTTCCAGGACAGGGCATGACTGGTCCTCTCGTGGGCCGTTGGTCCCTAACTTGACCTCCAGCCCCTCCCCTCCCCAGGTATCGGGGGACGGGCCGAGGGTCTCACTGTCCTGCCATGTGGTTGGTCCCTCTGGACACTGGCCTGCCTCCTGAAGGTCTGCAGGGGTGGCCAGGAGTCCCCTCGTGGGTGTGAACGCAGGTGGGGGAGAGGGTTCTGTGTGCTCAGTGCTGGAACCAGGAGCAAGACCAGACGCGTGTGTCCTATGTTCTTAGAGCATCACACTGACCTTTTGTTCAATTCCAAAGTATTCCTTTTTTAAGCTCTTCTTGAGAAGAATTTGTATAAAATTAGCTATTATTTCTTCCTTAAATGTTGGAAGAATTCCCTGGTGAAGACTTCCGGGCCTAGGTCTATTTGGAAAGATATTAAATTATGGATCCACTTTATTTAATAGTTACAGAACCCTTTAGATTTTTAAATTTTTTTGTAGTAATTTTGGTGGGTTGTAGTTTTCTAGGATATTTCCAGTTCCTATAAAATATAAGATTTACTGGTATAATGTTGTTTTTAATATCCTGTTATTATCTTTTTAGTGTCTGTTAAATCTATAAATATTTCTGTCTCCTTCCACCCCCTTCCTTGAGCGGCCTCATCAGGAATGATCAATTATTGGTCCCTCAAAAAGCCACGTGCTTTCCAGGCCACCCAAACGCCACTGGGCTTGACTGTGACATGGCTGTTTTACTTCATTGCCCTTAAGGCTCAGACGCAGACTTCTGGGACCTGATCGGAGCATTTAGCCTTCGATGGGCCCTCCCCTCCGCCCGACAGAGGAAAGTCAGAGGTGCCGGGCAGGCTCTCTAGTCGGGGTCACAGCCCCGCCGCGCTGGGGCCACACATCTGCACACCCTTCGTGCGCGCTGTGGCCCAGTCAGTTGTTCACTCCTCAGTGCTTTAAGCAGATTTTTAAATCGTTCATCCGTATTTTTAAACTTTTCTCTGAAGAATAATTGCTTTATCAAACCTAGTCCAACAGTATAAGAAGTATTAGTGCATCTCTGCCTATACTTACTTTTAAAGCAGCTGGTGGATACATAAAGAAACAAAACAAAGGCTCTAATTTGAATGAAAGCAGGTAGATTATTCTCGTGAGGATCTTGCACATGACAAGATGAAAGCTAATGATGAAGCAGAGGAGGCAGAGAGCACGTCACTGGTTCCCCCAACAGACGGGAGTCCAACACCCCGTGTGTGTGGCTCCATGAAGGACAGAGTTCCTGGGGAGGACCCTGTGGGCGGGGCCTGGTCCTCCGCGCCCTTTGACCTCGCGTGTTTGCTGTGTTTCGATGCAGACGTACAGTCTGTACTATTTGGACCGCCTGGTGGAGGCCCTGCAGAAGATGTTCCTTCACGAGCTCGCAATCCCGGTCCTGCAGCTGGGGCTGCTCATCGCGGCCTCTGTGGTTGAAAGCAAGAGCCTCGCGGACCTCTACCACCTGCGGTGGGTGCTCCTCTGTATCTCAGGGAAGTTGGCGGACATTTACGTGGCTAAAGCGAAAACTTGCCCAAAGCAGTATAGAGACAAACCAGATCCTAAAACATTAATTCCGTGGTTGACTATTTATATAAATGATAAAGTCTCAGATTTGTAAAGTCAAATACATCAAAATACTTAAACATAAAACTATTTTTGATTTTAAAATTTCTACCTGGATTTTGAGAGAGTATCATTATTTCAAGGAAGTACGCGCTGAAGTAGAATAAGCAAAATAAAGGAGAATTGTGTCCTCAACCTACTCGCAAATAGGTCATGAAAGAAGTGCACATATATGTACAGACTTCATATATTTCAGTTCAGTTCAGTTCAGTCGCTCAGTCGTGTCCGACTCTCCGCGACCCCATGAATCACAGCACGCCAGGCCTCCCTGTCCATCACCAACTCCCGGAGTTCACTCAAACTCATGTCCACAGAGTCGGTGATGCCATCCAGCCATCTCATTCTCCGTCGTCCCCTTCTCCTCCCGCCCCCAATCCCTCCCATCATCAGAGTCTTTTCCAGTGAGTCAACTCGTCGCATGAGGTGGCCAAAGTATTGCAGTTTCAGCTTTAGCATCAGTCCCTCCAATGAACATCCAGGATTGATCTCCTCCAGAATGGACTGGTTGGATCTCCTTGCAGTATAAGGGACTCTCAAGAGTCTTCTCCAACACCACAGTTCAAAAGCATCGATTCTTCGGCGGTCAGCCTTCTTCACAGTCCAACTCTCACATCCATACATGACCACGGGAAAAACCATTGCCTTGACTAGACGGACCTTGGTTGGCAAAGTAATGTCTCTGCTTTTTAATATACTATCAAGGTTGGTCATAACTTTCCTTCCAAGGAGCAAGCGTCTTTTAATTTCATGGCTGCAATCATATTTACACACACATAATTCTGATTATTTCCTAAGCTACGTATAAAGTTTGTGTGTGCAGTCATGTATACTCGTTAGTATAACGTTTCCATCGTCGTGTCTGGAGACAGAGACCCCGGACAATGAAGGGGGCTCCTCCGTTCTCTCTGGTGCTTGTGTGACTTTCCTGGATGCTTCAGATCATTTCAAAATAAGAGTGTTTTGCACAAAAGTCAGAGCAGAGCTCGTTGTCTTGCAGTTGTGATGGGGTCAGAGCCCCACCATGCCTTGTCTCCACCTCTGGAGGTGACCCAGAGACCCCTGGACTATAAATGTGTTGAGAAATGTGATGACGGCATCTGTTATTCTCCCCTAGTAACTTGGCCTAGCTTTAAAGGTCACTAAAAACACCCTCAGATTATCCGCTCCTTTTCCGTTTGCCAGCCTGCGTCGCGCCCCCTGAGCCCAGGGTGGCCCGACTCAGGGCTGACGCTCTTCTCACCCCAGACTTGCCCTGGCTTGTTCCGACCTGAGGCTGAGGGAGGCGGCCACGCACCACGAGGAGGCAGTGGGGCAGGCCTACATCTGCGACGCGGAGCAGGCCAGGTGAGCCGCTGCGGCTGGCGCGGGCCCCCTCCCCACCGCGGCAGGGCCCCCCTCCCCACCGCGGCAGGGCCCCCTCCCCACCGTGGCAGGGCCCCCCTCCCCACCGCGGCAGGGCCCCCTCCCCACTGCGGCAGGGCCCCCCCTACTGAGGCAGGGCCCCCCTCCCCCTCCCCACTGTGGCAGGGCCCCCTCCCCACTGCGGGAGGGCCCCCCTCCCCACCGCGGCAGGGCCGCCCCTACTGAGGCAGGGCCCCCCTCCCCCTCCCCACTGTGGCAGGCCCCCTGCTCTGACAGCCCCCAGCGTGTGCCCCCCACTGTGGCGTGGAACCCCCACCCTGTGCCTGGGCTCGACGCCGGCCCTGCTCTCAGCTGCAGTTCCTCGGGCCCCGGGACCCATCTTCCACTGCAGGGTGTGGGGGCACCCCGGGCCCAGGGGCAGGTCGTTACTCAGTGGCACTCCTGGGTCCCTTGTCCATGGACAGGGCCGTGTGCAGTAGATGAGGGGCTGGTGCAGGGGTCTGGGTGGGACAGAGCTGAGGGAGGTGCTGTCCCTGGGCCCTGCTCTCAGCTGCAGTTCCTCGGGCCCCGGGACCCATCTCCCACTGCAGGGTGTGGGGGCGCCCCGGGCCCAGGGGCAGGTCGTTACTCAGTGGCCCTCCTGGGTCCCTTGTCCATGGACAGGGCCGTGTGCGGTAGATGAGGGGCTGGTGCAGGGGTCTGGGTGGGGCAGAGCTGAGGGAGGTGCTGTCCCTGGCACGCGGGGAAGGTAGGGCCCCCGGGAGGCAGGAGCCAGCAGGACTCCACGTTTGGTGCCCAGCAGGGAAGGAGGGCCTGCCTTGTGGATGGGCTGGAGTTCTGGCTGGAGAAAGCGTGAGATTCTTGTTAAACACCCAGGTTGGGATGTCAAATTAGTAGCTGGTTCCTGAGCCTACAGTGGGAGAGAGAATGGGCCACGTGTGGAAAACTGGGCGTCACGGTGCTCCTAAACCAGGGGACCTTAAAAACAACCTTGTGGCCATGTGTGCGGAGAGCTGCCTGTCTTGTCTTTCTTTGATTGCTGCTGAAGCTGGACATTGTCAGGTGCTCTGGCTGTTGTATTTCTGCTTTGGCATAATGCTCATGTTGCTTGTATTAGCTGCAGAAAAGAAATTGCCTCGAAAAAGGAGAAAAATAAGGAACCTCTATTAGAAGAAAGCCTGACAACACTGAATGAGCCCCCCGCTTCGACCCCGCAGGCAGAGATGAAGCCTCTCGTAGCAAAGGATAAGGTAGCCTCGCTCTGCAGAAGCTGCTTGGCCACTGGCCCAGTGGGGGCGGCAACAGGCCCAGCTCCAGCCACTCTGCTTGGACCTGTCCTAGCGGCCAAGGCCTTCTGATCCTTGTGCCGGCTCCCGGGAAATCCAGGGACTGGTGGGGCGTGTCCCTGCCCCTCCGGCCCTCAGGGAAGACAAGACTGCAGGGTCTGAGCTGTGGTTCAGAGAGGACAGGCTGGGGGTAGCCAGTGAGGGGTGGGAGCTCCCACACCAACAGGAAGAGAAGGGTGATCCCTCGCAGTGGGTGTGGAGCAGCTGGGAGGCCTGAGTGCCCCCTGCCCTCCCCGCTTGCAGTGGGCTTGCCTCTAGGGGCTTGCCTGTAAAGGAAATGACCATCCCACGTGTGCTCCAAGGTCGCTTGTCACCGTGGGAGTGCCATCCCTGGGGCTCCCTTTGTGGTGGGAGGTGCCGGGACCCCGGAGTGTGCAGAGTCTCCTGCACGACGGGCCTGGCCGGCCCCCTGCACCCGGCGCTGCTCGGCCTGGCTGGGAGCAGGGACGGGCAGCCCGAGGGGACAGCCTGGCCACGGGCCCTGGAGCAGGGACTGGGCTCAGGCGTTCGGGGCCAGGGGGCAGCCACGCTGACGGCGCCCGACCTGCACCCACACGGCCCCCGTGGGCGTGCGCATCTTATAGATCCTGAAGTTAAACAAAGAGACTGGCAGGGGCCTGGACGGAACGTCCTTCCCGCTGCTGTGGACCCTCAAGGCCGAAGTCCTGCTGGAGATGGAGCTGTACCAGCCTGCGCGGCTGCTGCTGTCAGAGGCATACCTGGCCTTCCAGGTGAGGCCACACCTCCGGGCCCACTGCACCTGTGGGGCCTCCTCCCCCAGAAGCAGCCCCCCAGCCCCCTGCTAGGATGGCCGCCCTCTGGGAGGCAGGGGCCTTCTGTGCTGAAGCCTGTTCTGGAGCCTCCATCTGGCTGTGGAGGTCTGTCCATGTGCTCTGTCTGTCTGCTCCTCTGGCTTCATCACAGCCCATTTCCTGTAACAGCGGCGGGTCTGTGCCGCAGCCTGTCTCCCTCCTGGGCTGCAGGGCCACGTGTGTTTCTGAGCAGGCCCCTCACGGTGCGTGTGGGCGATGGGGCCCTCGAGAGGCCAGGGGCTTCGGTTTGTTCTCAGAGGCAGATGGTGTTCCAGGGCCCCGACCTGCTCCGGAGCTCTGTCTGGTCCTCCGTGTGGGCCCTGCAGGTGTCTGTGGCCGCTCGGAGGTCTCCCTGGAAGCCTGGGTTTCGCCAGGCCCCCTCGGAAAGGCTCACTTCAGTGTGGATGCTCAGCCCTCAGCTCAGCCTCTCAGGCCCCTGCTGTCCGCTGGCTTTCCTGAGGCTGCTCGGCCACTCCCACGGGAGAGACCTCCTGTGTCAGCTCCTGGACCCCTCGGCTCCTGCCTCCTCTCCCAAGCTGGACTGAGACCCTCTCCCTCGGCCCTATCCCCACAAGGATGGTGCCCTGGGAAGGCCCAGCAGGGAATGGAGCGTCCATCCCTCCCCAAGGGGGCGGCTGGGCTGCAACGTCAGCGGCTCCTGGGGCCCCTGACCGGCAGCTCCGTTTTGGCCTGGCTTTCAGGACTGTTCCCCGGGAGGGGGGGCAAGGTTGCAGAACTGTTCCAGTTGGCCCTTCTTTGGAACAGAACCCTCACGAGAAACATCTCTAGCTCTCTGTCTCAGGCCAGGGGGATAGCGTGGCCAGGGGAGGGAGGGTGTGACTGGTGGAGGGGTCGGCCAGGACTGGCCCTGGGGGCGCGGAAGGGCCCCGCAGGGGCGCAGGAGGTGGAGGAGGCGGGGCTGCAAGCTGGCACCCATGGGCCCCGGGCGCCGCGACCCCGTCTCCCAGCCTGCGCCTGAGCATCCGGGACCTTCCCGGCCAGCGTTCCGCAGACCCACGGAAGAGTGCCCCATGCACTGTCCTCACCTCCACCCCGTGGCCGCCCGGCCCTCCTGCTGCCGGGAGGGGCTTCGTGGGCTCCGTGGAGCAGGTCTTAACAGGCACAGGCACTGAGCTCAGCGCTGGGGCCCTGGTCCTGCAGGCTCGTCCCTGGACAGGCACCCGGAGGGCCTCTCTCTCTCTCTGTGCCTGGCTGTCTCCGTCTCTGTGTGTCCCTCTGTCTCTCTCGCCCACTCCCCCAGCCCAGCCTCAGTCCACACGCACCTCCTTTGCAGGAGCTGGGCGATCCTCATGCACAGTCCAGATGCCTGCACTTGCTGGCACAGCTCGCCAACAAGGAGAAGAAGCACGGGCAGGCTCAGCGGATGGTGGAGCAGGCCCAGCGCCTGGGAGGGAGTGAGGAGTTCTGGTACCAATCCACCCTGACCCTGGCGGACACACTCCTGTCCGCAGAGGGCGAGAGGAGAGAGACCCTGGTGAGGGGCTGCTGCATGTGGGGCGGGGACCTGCGGGTGGGGGTGTGGCTGGGCCACGGTGACTCCGCCGGCCCTGTCCCAGGTCTGCAAGCTGTTCCAGAAACTCATAGACACCTTCAACGTGCTCAAGAAGGAGAGACCAAACCGAATGCCCATATTGGAATTCATGACCACAGACCTGGAAGCCAGGTAACTCTCTGAGGAAGACGTTAATCGCCATGAAAGTCGTGGTATACTTCTTTCCACCATTAACTCTAAGTCATATTTCGAGCCTGTGAAGTTCAGAGGACTCGCAGGACAAGGCCCTGTGTCCGCAGCCGCCTCCTGCATCCCTTCCTTGGCAGTCTCTCTCACAGGACTGGGCGGGCTGGTGGCGTGTTTGTCCCCGCACTCTTCGCTCCTCAGAGGTGGCTCAAAGCCCAAGGAGCCTCTGAAGCGGGGAAGGCCCGGCCACGCCTCCCCCCACAGTCGGTGTGGGCGCCCCAGGCGGCTGCCTTCTCTCGGGGTCTGTCAGTCTGCCTGCTGCTCTCCCCTGCAGTTTTTGGCCCGAGCGTCTGGTCTCTGCGGACACAGCATCGAGCTGTCTGCAGACGCCCGAGGGGCGGGAGGCCACAGGACAGCCTCCAGGCAGGAACACGCATGCTCAGACGGGCAGTCTGTCCCTGGGCGGTCCTTCTGGTTGGTCACTGGTCTTCTGGAAAGCAACCTCCCCGTGGTCTCAGCTCCAGCTGCATGGGCCTCTTTCTCGGAATGCACAGAGCCAGCCCGAGGTTTGTCTGTTAAGTCAAACTTGCAGGTCCCGCCTTCACAGATGAGCTCTGCTTCATGACCAGAGCGCCTCAGCTTTTGCCTGACTGGGGTTTTCTTTACTCCCTTGCCCTCTGTTGAGCTCTTCTTGTGCTGGGAGCGGGCTCTCATGGCTGTTCTGTCCCCACCTCTGGGGGCCCCCGGGTCCCCCCCAGCAGATGCACCTGGACCCCCAGCTGCAGGTTTGACATGGGAACAGGCTGGTTTTTTTCCACCTGGTTTTCTCTTCTCCAGAGTTCCTTAAGAGAGGGCCTGAATTTTCAGAGGGATGTAGAGCACCTGGGGTGGGGAGAGGTTAGTCTCTAACTTCCTGGCCTGGTCACCAAAGGGCGTGGCTTGTAAGGTGGAGAGAAGTGTGCTGTCCGGAAGGTGCTCCTCAGGTTTCCCAGGGCGGGCGGCCCGCGCATCAGCCGCAGCGCGCCCCGCCCCTGCCCCCGCAGGTGTGTGAGCCTCCAGATCAAAGCAGTGCAGGAGCAGCTGGATGGAGACCCCACGGAGAACTTGTCTCTGATGCTGGAAATAGACAGCCGCTTGCTGGAGGTCGAAGAGAAGTTTGTCAGCATCGGCCGCAAGGAGCAGTGCATGGACATTCAGCTGGCACGGGCCTACATGAAGAGGTGGGGTCCCGCTGCGCTCCGTGCCCCGGGGGAGCACGCAGACGCAGCCTCCTGCCCAGCCTGGGGCATGGAGCGGCATTCCACGTCTCGCGCAGGCGTACACACGCACACCTTTTCACACTCAGCCACACGGGTGTCACCTCAGAGCCCAGGAGCTGCGCACCGCCAGCAGCGCCGTCCCCTCCCCTGACTGCTCCCGTCCTCTGCCCGTCCCCTGCTGCCTACCCAGGGCCACCCCACCGTGGGGTCCATGCAGGGGTTCAAAACACAGCAAGCAAACCAAAGCCGGGCGTTATAAGTAGCCGTTGTGAGGGAAAAGGCACGCGCCACCGGGGAGCCCCCAGCTAGCTGCTGTGGTCACCGAAGCCGCTGGGGTCTTTGTAGGGCTTGGGGACACTCAGACATAGGCAGAGAAGTGAGGGGCCCACCCAGCCCCCCGGCAGTGCTGCCACAGCACCCACAAACCAGCTTCAGACTGCACATGCGGTCCTCCAGGTCTCCATCTCTCTTCCAAATAGATTGAGAGGCTCTTTTCAGGTAAAACACCTAATTGTAAGATTTAAAGTGCTAATGAAATATTCATTGTAATTCCATGAAAATTACATGCTACACGTTTTTAGTACTGACAATGCAAAGCTTCGACGGCTTTGTTCTAAATGCCACTCTTCTCCTGATAAAGGTTGTCTGCCCAAAGTGAGAAATGCGAAGAGCAGAAAACTGCTCGTTACTTGGAAGCGTACGACCTGGCCCAGAGAGCCGTGGCTGGAGCGGCGGACCTGTTTCTCAGTGTTCAGAGCTTACTGTCCCTTCACGACGTAAGGACATTATGTGAATTTTACTTCAATTTAAAAAAATACCAGAAAGCTATGGGAGAGATGACCAAATATTTGGAAAGTAAAGAGCATACACCAGAATAACTGTGGGTCAGAGAAAAAAATCAGAAGGGAAACCGTTTTGAACTATAGTGTGTGTGCGGTGGGGGGGGCGCATATCAAAATGTGTAAGAAATCTCGATGCAGCGCTTCAGGGGAGCTTTTGTAGCACCAAACACTCGTGTGACAAGAGAAAACCCCCAATCACTTTCCCAACATGGAAGTAGAGAGAGCAAATCCAACTCAAAGTAAGTAGAAGAAAAGGAAGTGAAGCCCACAGTGCAAACCAGTAAATAGAAAACTGAAAAATGGAAAGGCCAGTAAAGCAAAATGCTGTTTCTTTAAGGAGATCAATCAATCAATAAACTTCCAGTCAGATTGCTTAAAAAGAGAGAAAGGACATAAATGACCAACGCCAGAAACAAGAGCCGTAACACCGCTATAGACCCCTCAAACTGAAAAGACAGTGAGGGAATATCATAAACAGCTTTACGCCATGTGTTTGACAGTGGAGAGGAAATGGAAAATCCCTTGGAACACACAAATGACCAAAGCCCAGTCAGACAGAAATAGATAATGCGAACGGTCCTCAACTTATTAAATAAATTGAATTTGCAGTTAAAAGTTTTTCCATGCAGAAAATGTCAGACCCATATGAATTTACTGGAGAATACCAGCAAGAATTTAAGTAAAAAAATAATTCTGTACAGGTTCTTTTGGAAAATTGAAAAGGAGGGAATACATCCCTACTCTTCTGTAAGGCTGGTGTCGGTGTGATACCAAAACAAGATAAAGATACTAAGAAAAACCCTATTGACAGTCCTTCATGTTCATAGATGTAGGAATTCTAAACAAAATTTGTGAAATTAAGTCCAACAATGTGTAAAAAGGATAATATACCAGGTTGATCCCAGGACTTGTGTAACATTCAAAAGTCAATCAGTTTGGTTCACCAGATATTTTTAAAAATTAAACATTATTGGACTTCCCTAGTGGTATAGTAGATGAAAATCCACCCACCAGTGTAGGGGATAGGGGTGTGATCCCTGGTCTAGGAAGATTCCCCCTGCCATGGAGCAGCTAAACCCACGTGCCACAACTTCTGGCCTGTGTGTGTGGAGTTTGTGTGCCTGGAGCCTCTGCAGTAAGAGAAGCCCACACACCACAACTAGAGAGTAACCCCAACTCGCCGCAACTCGGGAAGGCCTGTGTGCAGCAACAGAAGACCCGGAGCAACCAGACAGAAAAACAGGTACAAGAAGAAAGCATCGGACAAGATCCAACGTCCATTCCTGATTAAAAACCGAACCAAACCAAACCAAAGCTCTTAGCAAACTGTTAATAGAAGGGATCTTCCTCAGTCTGACTAAGGGCATCTATGAAAAAACTAGAGCTCACATGTTGAAGGACTGAATGCTTTTTCCTCAAAATGGGGAATAAGACAGCAATGTGTCCTCCACCACTTTGATCCAGAATGCTGTTGGAGTTCTAGCCAATTCAATAAGGCAAGACAAAGAAACTAAAGCCTCCAGACTAGAAACGAACATGTAAAACTGTCTTTGTTCACAGATAACGTGGTTGTCTGTGTAGAAACCCTTGTGCGGTCTGCAGAACAATGCAGCTGCTAGGACGGAGCAGTGAGCTTGGTGAGGTTGCACGGCACGGGAACAGCATGCAAACACTAGCTTCATGTCTCCACATGCGAATGATGGCCAACTGTGTATTAAACACAACAGCACGCACACGGAATTCAACCAGAAAGTGAAAACTCGTGCCCTGAGAGCCACACAACACTGACAGAAAATTAACCGATACCTAAATACATGGAAAGGTATATTAAGTTCATGGCTCAGGAGACTTGACCAGCTGTGTGTTAAACACGACAGCACACACGCGGAATTTGACCAGAAAGTGAAGACTCGTGCCCTGAGAACCACACAACACTGACAGAAAAATTAACCAATACCTAAACACATGGAAAGGTATATTAAGTTCATGGCTTAGGAGACTTGACATTGTTAAGATGTCAGTTCCCCCCTAAATTATCTACCATCCTAATCAAGATTCTGCAGGGTTTTTTAAAAATAGAAATTGACAAAGTGATTTTTAAATCTATGTGGAATTTAAAAGGCCTAACAGAGCCAACACAACTTTGAAAAAGAACAAAGTTGGAGGCCTAATATTACCTGATTTTAAGACTTACTGTAAAGCTATGGGTGAATAATTAAACTCAGATGACCATAATATCTACTACTGTGGGCAAGAATCCCTTAGAAGAAACGGAATAGCCCTCATAGTCAACAAAAGTGTCCAAAATGCAGTACTTGGATGCAATCTCAAAAATGACAGAATGATGTCTGTTTGTTTCCAAGGCAAACCATTCAATATCTCAGTAATCCAAGTCTATGCCCCGACCAGAATGCTGAAGAAGCTGAAGTTGAACAGTTCTATGAAGACCTACAAGACCTTTCAGAACTAACACCCAAGAAATATGTCCTTTTCATTATAGGGGACTGGAATGCAAAAGTAGGAAGTCAAGAAACACCTGAAGTAACAGGCAAATTTGGCCTTGGAGTACGGAAAGAAGCAGGGCAAAGGCTAATAGAGTTTTGCCAAGAGAATGCACTGGTCATAGCAAACACCCTCTTCCAACAACAGAAGAGAAGACTCTACACATGGACATCACCAGATGGTCAACACCGAAATCAGATTGATTATATTCTTTGCAGCCAAAGATGGAGGAACTCTATACAGTCAGCAAAAACAAGACTAGGAGCTAACTGTGGCTCAGATCATGAACTCCTTATTGCCAAATTCAGACTGAAATTGAAGAAAGTAGGGAAAACCACTAGACCATTCAGGTATGACCTAAATCAAATCCCTTATGATTATACAGTGGAAGTGAGAAATAGGTTTAAGGAACTAGATCTGATAGACAGAGTGCCTGATGAACTCTGGACGGAGGAGGTTCATGACATTGTACAGGAGGCAGGGATCAAGACCATCCCCAAGAAAAAGAAATGCAAAAAGGCAAAATGGCTGTCTGAAGAGGCCTTACAAATAGCTGTGAAAAGAAGAGAAGTGAAAGGTAAAGGAGAAAAGGAAAGATATAAGCATCTGAATGCAGAGTTCCAAAGAACAGCAAGGAGAGATAAGAAAGCCTTCCTCAGTGATCAGTCCAAAGAAATAGAGGGAAACAGTAGAATGGGAAAGACTAGAGATCTCTTCAAGAAAATTAGAGATTCCAAGGGAACATTTCATGCAAAGATGGGCTCGATAAAGGACAGAAATGGTATGAACCTAACAGAAGCAGAAAATAAGAAGAAGAGGTGGCAAGAATACACAGGAGAACTGTACAAAAAAGATCTTCATGACCCAGATAATCACGATGGTGTGGTCACTCACCTAGAGCCAGACATCCTGGAATGCGAAGTCAAGTGGGCCTTAGGAAGCATCACTACAAACAAAGCCAGTGGAGTTGATGGAATTCCAGTTGAGCTATTTCAAATCCTAGAAGATGATGCTGTGAAAGGGCTGCACTAAATATGCCAGCAAATTTGGAAAACCAGCAGTGGCCACAGGACTGGAAAAGGTCAGTTTTCATTCCAATCCCAAAGAAAGGCAATGCCAAAGAATGCTCAAATGATTGCACAATTGCACTCATCTCACACGCTAGTAAAGTAATGCTCAAAATTCTCCAAGTCAGGCTTCAACAATACGTGAACCATGAACTTCCAGATGTTCAAGCTGGATTTAGAAAAGGCAGAGGAACCAGAGATCATGTTGCCAACATCCGTTGGATCATTAAAAAAGCAAGAGAGTTCCAGAAAAACATCTACTTCAGCTTTATTGACTCCGCCAAAGCCTTTGACCATGTGGATCACAACAAACTGTGGGAAATTCTTCAAGAGATGGCAGTACCAGAACACCTGACCTGCCTCTTGAGAAACCTGTATGCAGGTCAGGAAGCAACAGTTAGAACTGGACATGGAACAACAGACTGGTTCCAAATAGGAAAAGGAGTACGTCAAGGTTGTATATTGTCACCCTGCTTATTTAACTTTTATGCAGAGTACATCATGAGAAACGCTGGGCTGGAAGAAGCACAAACTGGAATCAAGATTGTCAGGAGAAAAATCAATAACCTCAGATATGCAGATGACACCACCCTTATGGCAGAAAGTGAAGAAGAACTAAAGAGCCTCTTGATGAAAGTGAAAGAGGAGAGTGAAAAGGTTGGCTTGAAGCTCAACATTCAGAAAACTAAGATCATGGCATCTGGTTCCATCACTTCATGGCAAATATATGGGGAAACAGTGACAGACTATTTTTTTGGTTTCCAAAATCATTGCAGATGGTGAGTGCAGCCATGAAATTAAAAGACACTTGTTCCTTGGAAGAAACGTTTTGACTGACCTAGACAGCATATTAGAAAGCAGGGACATTACTTTGCCAATGAAGGTCCGTCTAGTCAAAGCTATGGTTTTTCCAGTGGTCATGTATGGATGTGAGAGTTGGATTATAACGAAAGCTGAGCACCAAAGAACTGATGCTTTTAAACTGTGATGTTGGAGGACTCTTGAGAGTCCCTTGGACTGCAAGGAGATCCAACCAGTCCATCTTAAAGGAAAGCAACTCTGAATATTCATTGGAAGGACTGATGCTGAAGTGGAACTTTACTACTTTGGCCACCTGATGCGAAGAACTGACTCTTTGGAAAAGACCCTGATGCTGGGAAAGATTGAAGGAGGGAGGAGAAGGGGACGACAGAGAATGAGATGGCTGGATGGCATCACCGACTCGATGGACATGAGTTTGAGTGAACTCCGGGAGTTAGCGATGGACAGGGAGGCCTGGTGTGCTGCAGTCCATGGGGTCGCAAAGAGTCGGACACGACTGAGCGACTGAGCTGAACTGTAAAGCTATGGGAATGGAGATAGTGTGGTTTTAATGTAAAATTTCACATCAGTGGAACATAATAGAGCGTCTGAAAATGGACGGATACAGAAAGAAAAGTGGCTTTCTGCTAAGGTGCGAAGAGAGCTCAGTGAAGAAGGGCTCGCCCCTAACGCAAAGCTGCTGGAGCAACTGGGGTGACCCTCCATCCACGCCCCACACCGTGCGTGAGAGCCGGCTCCCGAGTGGCCACAGGGCTACATGTAAGAGCTGAAACTGAAGCCTTAAGAAGAAAGCATAGGAAAACGCCTCTGCAGCCTTAAAGTCTAGCAAAGCTTTCTTACCCATGAGACCAAAATCATAATCCATCAAAGAAAAAATTTATAAATTTTTAAATTGGACTCCGCTCTTCAAAAGACACCATTAAGAGAATGCAAAGACAAGTTGCCGACTGGGAGAAAATATTTACAAATCATTTATCTGACAAAGTTCTTGTATCTAGACTACATTAATGTAAAGAACTTTCAAAATAGACATAGTTCAGTTCAGTTCAGTCGCTCAGTGGTGTCCGACTCTCCGCGACCCCATGAACCACAGCACGCCAGGCCTCCCTGTCCATCACCAACCCCCAGAGTTCACTCAAACTCATGTCCATCGAGTCGGTGATGCCATCCAGCCATCTCATCCTCTGTCGTCCCCGTCTCCTCCCGCCCCCAATCCCTCCCAGCATCAGACTCTTTTCCATTGAGTCAACTCGTCGCATGAGGTGGCCAAAGTATTGGAGTTTCAGCTTTAGCATCAGTCCTTCCAATGAACACCCAGGATTGATCTCCTTTAGAATGGACTGGTTGGATCTCCTTGCAGTCCAAGTGACTCTCAAAAGTCTTCTCCAGCACCACAGTTCAAACGCATCAATTCTTCGGCGATAGACATAAGCAACCCAATAATAACTGGGCAAACATCTGAACAGACATTTCTTCAAAGAAAATACGTGGATGGTAAATAATCACAAGAGAAGACGGCAAGTTTATTAGTGAGTCAGGGAAAACCACCACACAACTGTTAACACGGCTACAACTTGAAGGACCAGCTGCACCAGATGTTACCAGCACGCGAGCGAGCTGGCGAGCCCCCTGCGCTGGCGGCGGGGCCGCGTGCGCGGCCAGCTCGGACCGGCGTGGCGGCTCGAGCAGAGGAGGGCCCGGCCCGTGTGGCCCAGCCCGCCCGCCTGGGCGTGTGCCCCGCGCAGACGCCTGCGGACCGCGCTCGGCAGCGCTGCTGGCCCCGCCCCAGGCTGGGGGTGTGGGAGCAAGGGGCAGACGCCCCGGCAGAGCGCAGCCCGTGCGCCTGAGGGCCTCGCGGACGCGCGCCCCGCGCTGCACAGGGTCTGGCACGGCTGCGCGCCGCAACGACTCCCAGGATGGACGCGGCCGGCGGAGAGCGCGTGCTCTGCGGACGAGCAGCCGTCGGACCGGGCGGGAGGAGGCTCGCCTAGGGAGGGGCAGCGGAGGGAGCGGGCGGGGCCTGGCGTGAGTGGGCGGGGCCTGGGTGGGAGGAGTGGGCGGGGCCGGGCGGACGGGGCCGGGCGTGAGTGGGCGTGGCGTGGGTGGGAGGAGTGGCCGGGGCGTGGCGGGTGGGATGGAGCGAGGGGCAGGGCCTGGTGGTGGGAGGGCCGTAGCTCGGTGGGCGGGGCCTGACGATGCACAGGGCGTGGCGGGTGGGATGGAGCGAGGGGCGTGGCCTGGCGGTGGGCGTGGCCTGGAGTGGGGCGGGGCGGGCGGGGCGGGGCCGGGCCGGGCCGGGCCTGGCCGCGGGTGGGCTGGCCTGGCGGTGGCTCCAGCCCTGATGGTCGCACCCCCTCAGTTACAGAATGTCAGCAGTCCTGTGATGCGAAGACTGCGGCACCTCAGGCTCAGCCTCGTGGAGGGCTGTCTGGACACGCTGCAGCTCACCTGGGAGGACGCCCGGCGGCGGCAGCTGGAGCAGAGCTCCACCGACAAGCTGCTGTCTGACTTCCTGCAGAGCCCCAGTGACTACAGCGCTGTCGGCCTGGTAACGTCCCTGGACACGCGCTGGGGGACCCCCCACCGTGTGCCTGACCAGCCATTGGGAACCCAGGAGGTCGGGATTCACAAACGTCCCCCGAAGTCTCTGAGCTGAGGGGTTTCCTGCCCCGGTAGCTCGCAGCAGCCCCCAAAAGGCCCGTCTGATTGGCTAATGGAGATCGGGGTCTTCCTGGGGGAGGTGCCCCTTCCCAAGGGAGTGCTCTGACGGCTGTGTCGCCACAGGAAGGCGTCCATAAAGGTGAGCTGCCGTCTGTTAAAAAGATGAGTTATGTCTGCAGAATGATTCTGAGGAAAACATGTTCTGTTCTTAGACTGTTTTAGATTTCCACAAGTGTGGACCCAATTAATCTGACCAAAGAACCAAATGAGTCCTAAATGGACCTCAATACAAACTCATGTCCTTGTCAGGTCAGTTCAGTAGCTCGGTCACATTCAGCTCTTTGTGACCCCATGGACTGCAGCACACCAGGCCTCCCTGTCCATCACCAACTCCCATCCTTGTCAACCTGCCCCAAATTGAGGCTCCTCCGCAGATTCTAGAACCTCCCAGCACCTGAGCCTCGGAGACCCTAGCGACATTGCAGGGCTGTTGGAGGGCGGGGCCTGGGTGGGCAGCAGCGGTGGCCCTTGTTGGGTGACTGAGGTGGTTTGTGTCCCTGAAGAAGTGGTTCAACCTGAAGCACAGCCTGGCGCACACTGTCCTGGCACAGCTGGGGAGCCTGCAGTCGCTGAGCGCGGACTGCGAGGAGCCTCACCCGTGGCTCCTGGGCCTGGCCGGGAAGGCGCTGCACCTGCTGGCTGAGAACTGGGACCTCCTGCTCCCCGCCAGCTACTGGGATGAGAGCCTCTGGGTGCGTCCTGGCCGGCTCCCAGACTGACAACTTAGGCCTAAAAAACAAGAATATATTTAGAGCTCACTGGATCTTAATAAGAACTGGGGTAGAAAACAGGCTTTGAGTTGTCCGGGGTCAAGAAGCGTGGTGTGGGCTGTGGAGGGAGGAAAAGGCAGGCCAAAGGCCTGACCCCCGGAGGAAGAATGGGAGGGGGAGGAGGGGCAAGCAGGACAGGCCGTCCTAAGTGGGGCACCCCACCCCAAATGGGGGTGTCCCCGGGCGGTGGCTCCTGGCGCCTCCCCCACCAGCAGCTCTGTGCCTGAGGACCAGGCCCCTGCCCCACCCAAGGATCAGTCCTGCACACTTTCGCTGCTACCCCCCAACCCCTGCCCCCACCCACCCACGCGGTCCAGGGAAGCCCTCCTCCCGACAGCCATGCCAGTGCACCCAGGACCGCCTTCTTCTCTCCAGTACCCACCCCCGCCAGGTTGCCCTGCAGGCCTGGTGCCCCTGAGGAAGCCCCTGCCCCTAGGAAGGGATTCTGGTGACAGCCGCCCCCGTGGGAGCTCCTGGTCGTCGTCTTAAACACCTTTGTAGATGCGAGAAGGCACCTGCCCAGGTGCAGCCAGGCCGGCCCCAGGGACCTGGCCGGGTGTACAGCCCTGGGGTCGGCCCAGTGGCGGCTGTCCGGGTCTCCAGGCCCTAAGACGTGATTCACATTTGGGTGAATTGGTGGCATTTTGGCCCTGCATTCGACCATCATTCACTGAGCACCTGAAAAGCTGGTTCTGAACTGGGTAGACCTGGACGGGACGTGTGGCCCTCCTTTGAGCGGGCGT
Source organism: Moschus berezovskii (assembly GCF_049115385.1). Taxonomy (NCBI): domain Eukaryota; kingdom Metazoa; phylum Chordata; class Mammalia; order Artiodactyla; family Moschidae; genus Moschus; species Moschus berezovskii. The sequence continues at coordinate 97,275,687 of NC_142471.1, read as the reverse complement.
CCGTCTAGGAAGCTGCGCTCACCACACCCCTGCTCGGAGGGGCTGCCTGCCTCTGTCTTATCCCTGCAGACCCAGGGCTCCCCCACCTTGAGTCTCCTGGGCCCACTGCCCCCCAAACAGGTCCCCCTGGCCTCCCGAGGACCCACCCCTTCAGGGTGCCTTGTCCTGCAGAGGAGACAAGAGGAGCCTTGTGGTGCCTTGGCCCTTGGGCCCCTGGGGCAGATGGGCACCCGGCTTCCCCAGGCCTAGTGCTCGAGGGAGGGGATTTGAGAGGCCTGAAGGGGTGCGGCACAGAAGGCCATCCCCAGGGGCCTGCCAAGGCTCCTCCCTGCGGCACCTGCCAGGTGCTGGCTTCTCTGCCATGCCCCCACCGGTTACCTAAATCAGCAAAGGATGGGCTGCAGCGGGGCCTGCCGTGCCCCACCCCCAGGGGTCCTGCAGAGACATGTCTACACTGCCCCAGGCTCTGACTGGAGGTGTGTTGTCTGTAGGGAGGCGCTGAGCGCAGCAGCCTCAGGGGTCTGGAGGTCAACCAGGAGGACCCGGAACATGAAGGGCCCTACAGTGAACTGCCATCCTTCAGGGCCACCCCCGAGGAGCGGAGGAAGGGCTGGGATCAGAGGGTACGCTGGCCCCCACCCAGCCCCAGGCCATCCAGCCCCAGGCCGCCCGGCCCATGGAGGCCGCCCGGCCCTTGGAGCCTACCTGAGTCTGAGCTCCCCCTGCAGAGGAGGGTGGTGCTGGCCCAGCAGTACCTGGCCCAGGCGTCCGAGGTGCTGCTACAGTGCCTGCATGGGGCCCTGGGCAGCAACCTCCTGGACGTCGCCGCGGCCGCCAGCCTGGAGATGGTGGAGTGCACGGGCATCCTGGAGCCCGCAACGGCCTGCCAGTTCCTTGCGCTGTCTCAGGTGTGCTCTGCTCCGGGCTGTTGCTGCAAGGCCCCCCTTGGCCACTGGGGAGAGGGAGGTCCCCTGAGACCCCGGTGTTCCCTCTGCCGGCGACCTCGCTGGCCAGGCTGAAACTAGGCTCCACTTTAAGGACAGTGCTCATTGGAGGAGGCACCCTGGGTACCTGGAGAAGGGGTTCTGGCCCCCCCATCTCAGTTCCTGTGGGCACACGAGCAGCGGAAGCCCCCAAGCTTCTGTTCCTCGGGCTCAGGGGAGAGCAGAGCACTCTCCTCCCTGCGTCCTGAGCCGGCAGGCCTGCAGGCTCAGCGGTGAAGGCCGCCTCGCCCGGCCTCTCGGCTGTGCCAGCGGCCTGGGGGAGCGCCTGGGTGCCCACCTGCCGTGGACGGTGCCTGGGCCCCCTGGCAGCCTCTGCGGTCTGTTTCAGAGCTGCTCGGCCTCTGAGAGGATGCGCGATGTCCTGCTCGCAGCCACGGCCAACACCAGCAGCTCACAGCTGGCCGCGCTGCTGCAGCTCCAGGACAGGCTGAGGCGCCAGGAGAGGACATCCACCAACCTGTGTGCCAGCGTGGAGCAGAGGCTGGCCGCCACATCCCAGGTGAGCGGGCCGAGGCCGCCCCCGGGCCTGCCCCGCCCCCGAGCCTGCCCCGCCACATCCCAGGTGAGCAGGCCTGCCCCGCCCCGCAGCCCAGCCGCCCACCCGCCGCCACCGCCGTGTGGTTCTGGGGCCCACGCACCCTCTCGAAGCCGCAGCTTCTCATGGGCCCACGTCCGGCATCGGCGAGACCCCACGGGCTCACATCACAGACACCCAGGCCTGCGATGGCCGTGAACAGGAGCGGGGAGGACGGGGCTCTCGGGGGGTCCTTTCAGTTCACGCTGCGTTTGAGGAAGCACTTCATATTCAGCCAAGTCTTAGAATTTAATTTTGGAAGAAATTTGCAGAGCGTGGTAGCTAATAGCACCTCCTCTTTTATTTGGACTAGCAGATATGTATTGGAGACTTAAAGAAATTAAACTTGATGAAATTGAATACAGAAAACAGGCCAGAAGCCTCTGATCAAGGCCACCCTCCTCTTCCGTGGGGCTTCCATGGCCGCTGGTGTGGGCCGACCACGTACCCCTCAATCCAGGCTGCCTTTCTCCTTCTGACCAGTAGGGATGGGACGACTCTCTGGCCGGGGCTGTCCTGTGTGTGCTGGGGGTGTTAGCGGCAGCCCTGGCCTCCAGCGCCTTCCCACATGACACCCCAGAAATGTCTCCAGGCCAAGAGCCCTGCCGTGATCCAGGGATAGGAATGCCCCCTCCTGCAGGGCGGGGCCAGCCTGGAGGAGGTGAGAGGTGGTCTGTAAACCCTGGGAAGACTCATCAGTGGAAAGCCCGGCAGTCTTCTGCTGAGACGTGGTACCGGAGGGGACGACCGAGCGGCCAGTCAGCGGGGACCCGCGTCCCCAGCGCGTGAGCGCCAGTGACACAACTTCAAACGTGTGAACAGAACCGACTCCAACAGGAGCCGCAGACAGGTCCTCGGCTCCGCGGGGAGGCTGGACCCATCCTCTAAGTTCCTGGTAGAAAGAGAAGATGAGCCAGCAGCAGCCTGCAGAAGTGTGCGGGAGCGTCTCCGAGCGCAGGAGGTCTGACCGGACGTGGCCAGACGTTCACGGAACTGGAACCGGGAGGGAGCGGGACCTCTACCAAGCAGGCCATCATCGGCCACAGGATGCCTCAGCAGATGCCAAAGCACTGAAGTCACTCAGTTTGTTTTCCAACCACAAGGAAGTTAAAACAGAAATCAATAACTGAAAGATACATGTAAAAAACCACGAAATTTCCTTGAAATTAAACAGTATGTCTATCATCATCAATTGGTCAAAGAAGAAATGATAATGGAATTTACAAAATATTTTAAATTGACAATAAAAATACTATATATGAAAACCTAGGAGACTTGTCTAAAACAGGGTTTAGGGGAAAATATACACCCTTGAGTACAAAAAGAAAGCCTGAAAAAAACAGTGATTTAAACTTTGATTTCAAAAAGCTAGAATAAAAACATCTAAGAAAAAAGAAAAACAAATGAGAGGTAGAACAAGAGAAACCATGAAATTAAATCACGCCTATGGCAGAGGAAATCAATAACAGCAGGAATGGGTTCCAAGGGAAGACCGCTTATAGTGAAACTGACAAACGCTGAGGGAGACCTGACAGAGGGGAGACAGACGTTTCAGGATGGGCAACACGACACCGTGAGATCCTTCGGACATCAAAAAGCTAAAGAGACTGGTTTATAACCTCACTCTAATAAATCTGGCAATTTGAGCGAGATGGACAAATTCCTCAAAAAATATAACCTACCAAAGCTGACAATAGAAAATCTGAATAACTTAATCTCTCTTCAAGAAGTGAAGCCTTAACAGCATCACAAACAGAGTTCCAGACCCAGTTGGCTTCACCAACAAATTCCCCCAAACACTGAAGGAAGAAACGATCCTTCAGGGACCAGGAGCAACAGGAACAGTCCCTGACGCTCCTCAGAGCAGCCCATGAGCCTCCACGCTGAACGTGGGAAAACTCTCTTATCACCGTGGACACAAAATATCAGCAAGAAGACCCAGGGACTGTGAAAGGGATAACGCAGAAGGATCAGATGCTGTGCACCATGCAATCTAGTATTTTAATTCATTCAATATAGTCCAACGTATTAACAGGAGGAAAAGGAGAAAATCGTAAGGCCATCTTGATAGATGCAGAAAAACTGTCAAAATTCAACACCAGCCCAAAAATCAAGATAGGAGATAATTTCATTTATTTTTAATTGAAGGGTAATTGCCTTACGGTAATGAGCTGGTCTCCACCAAGCGTCAGCATGAATCAGCCATGGGTTTACCCACGTCCCCGCCCACCTCCCTCCCCATCCGCCTCTGGGCTGTCTGTTACCCAGCCCTGGTTTGAGTTCCCTGAGTCACACAGCGGTTTCCACTGGCTCTCTGGCTTACATATGGTAATGTATGTTTCCATGTTACTAAGAAGATAATTTCCTTAATCTGATAAAGAATATCTCTAAAACTCTATAGCAAAGATCATACTATACATTAATTTTCAGAAAAATTCTGCAAACTTTTCTCCTAGAGTTGAAATGACACAAGAAAGCTATCATACTTCTATTGAATAGAACAGTTAGACTAGAAAAAGGAATAAAGGGCAGAAGCATTGAAAAGGGAGAAGTAAAATTGATTATTCACAATCAACATGATTGTGGGCCTTAAAAGCCATCGTCTCTGAGACACAGACGCTGGGAGGCCTCGGCCGAGGGCTGTGCCGATGCCTGCACCTCTACACGCCAGTTACAAGTGGCGACAGTGTCTGAATCACACCATTTTCAGTGACATCAAAACCAATCAAACACCTAAGGAAAATCTAATGAAAGACATGATCTCTACCCCCAAAACCACAAACCTCTCTAAGGAAAACTCAAAAAGGGCCGATAAGAGGCAGAGCCACATCTGGGGAAGGAAGCCTCTGTGTGAGCACGTCTGTAAGGAAGTGCCAGCTTCCGAAGCAAGACAGCAGAACCTGCTTGAAGCGGCGGAAGAGGCGACAGAGAAAGGCCAGGAACAGGCCCACCGCACACGCCTGACTCGGGCTGGGGCGGGGGGGGGAGGATGGTGCGGCCCTGCCCGGGTGACGGCTCCCCGAGAAGGTGACACAGTGGAGCTCGCGGAGGACGCTTTTGGAGACGAGCCTCCTCATCACCAGGAAGGAGGTACAAACTACTACACGCTGCACTGCACGGACGTGAAGAACCTCTGTTCATCAGAACTGCAGCCCGGGAGTCAAAGGCAAACCTCAGAGGAGGTCCAGCACACTCCCGGGGTGACCGGGAGCTGGAATCCTGTCTGGAGAAAGGAGGTGGCCCACTCGGGAAGAGAAAGACTGACCATCCAGTGGAGGAAATTCACAAGGCTGGACTGTCACAGAAGATACCCAAACGGCCAGTAAACTTTTAAAACGATGCCCAGGTCCACTGGTCATCAGAGAAATGCAGAAATTAAAACCCCACCCGAGTACTACTGGACATCCAGCAGAGGGGCGGAAGGCACCCAGGGCTGAGGAGGAGGGCCCCGTGGGGGTGGGGTAGGGTCCGTCCACATGTAGCCCCTTCGGAAGTGAGTTCAACCCAGCAACTCTCCCTGCGGGCCGTGGTCCCCAAGGACAGACGTCACAGCAGTATTCGTGCTCACTGGCCACAGACGGATGAGAGGCCGTATCTTCCCCATGGGACACTGCAGGCAAAAAGGGCAACAGGGCCAGCTGCCGCGGGTGCCAGCCTGGAGGGACCCCGGACGCTGGGCGGTGGCCGCGGAGCTGAGGAGGTCTGGCCCCTGTGACCCATCCCCCAGCTTGGGGAGCACGGTCTCCGCCTGCTCCGCTGGAACAGGCGTTCCGCGCGCCCCCCGCAGTGGACCTGAGCGCGGACACTGGTCAGCCGCCTCAAACCTGCAGCTGTTTCCATCAGAAAGCAGGGGGCGGGTGTGGGCGGCTCCCCCCGGGGGGTGGTCTGCGGGCTGCCTGTGGCTCCTGCTGCAGACCCGCAGAAAAGAGCGGGGCGTCAGGGCGAACCGCACCAACTGTGGGCTGGGAAACTGATCGCAGGCCTCCCGGCCTGCGTCTGCTGGGGGTCGGGGGACGCCGGGCCCTCCGCGGGGCTGGGTCCCTGCCCTCCCCGGCGGTGCCCACGGCGAGGTCTGCGTGCCTCTGCTGACCCCTGGCGGCGGCCGCCGGCCCGGACTGACCCCAAGTGTCACCCGCAGGCTTGGCAAAACCTCTGGGTCACCGAACAGCACTTTAACCTCTTGAATGACATTCCTCCCACGATACGGATCATCTTTCTGCACCACTCCAGGGACAGGTGAGGCCTTCTCCCCTGTTCCCCTGCTGCTCCCCTTCCTCCTGCTCCAGCGGTCCCTGTGGACACAGCACGGGCCAGGGTGGGCTGCCCGTTGGGATGGGGTGGGTGGACCGTCCCTCTGCCAGGGTGCCCAGGCTGACGGGTATGACGGCGGGGGTCCAGGCACAGTGCCCTGTCCTGCCAGCACACAGCCCTGGTCTAAAGGGCATGGTTGAAGTGCAGCAGAACCCCTGGTCTGCCATCCTTGGCCACCCTGCAGAGTGCCATGGGGGGGGGGGGCGGGAAGGGGTTGCTGTGTGACTCCGTGTCCTGACTTGTCTGAGGTTCAAGGGAGGGGCTTATGTGGAGGGGGTGGCACAGAGTCCGCCTCTTCAGGGCTCCTCTGGGACCCCACCCTGTCCTGCCAACAGGACCCGTCTGTACGGCGCCTCCTACGACAAACCCAAGTCTATCCCTGCGGCCAAAGGCAAAATACTCCAGACCGGGGGTGAGTCATGCCATAGCACTGCCTTCTGCGGGGTAGGGGCATCCCTGGTGGGACAGGGCAGAGAGAGACCTGACACTTCTCCACCCACCCTCCCCCCGGGTTGCCAGCCCCCATCCAGGCATATTTCCCAGGTAGGGAGGGGGCACCAGGCGGAAGCAGCAGAGCCTGGCCCATGCGCCGCCCACTGGGGAGACCCCCCAACATCCCCTCTCCGGCTCCTTCCTCAGCCTCAGCACTTCATTCCACCTGCCCGTTCACTTACAACCACAGAGAGCCGTTTGCTCTGTCCCAGGACCCCCTGGCTACTTCCTGGTGCCCCGAGGGCCTGCCTCTGCTCCTGAACATCAACAGGCATGACACCACCCACCTGTCTCCTGCCGGGGGACTGGCCCCCCGTTCCCTGCTGACTCCTCCCTGTGTCTGCAGAGCAGCCTTGGCACATGGCAGATGCTGAGTTTCTATCTGCCTTCCTTCCCAACCTCGCTAGCCGTCTCCCCTCCAGCGGGGTTCTGGCGCTGACTCCTTCTGGGGAAGGTCCCAAAGCTTAGCTCATAGCTTGCCATGCCCCCATCAAGTCCGGTGGTATAGTGTTCCATCCACAGTGCTCTCGGCCTGAAGGGCAGTCTGCGAGGCCCAGCGTGGGGACGTGCCTTTGTCTCCGCAGGCTTCTGCAAGGTGGCTCGGGTGGCCGTGAGCCCCTCCGACTTCTCCCGCCTGCTGGCCAGGGTCCAGCAGTTCCGGGAGCAGGCCCAGGCCAAGGCCTACAGTGAGGACATGGCCCTGAGCGCTGGCCTGGTGAGACCCAAGCCCACGGGCAGGGCGGGGACCACTGCCCGACACTGCCGGACCCCAGGTCAGGCTCCTTGGCCAGACCCGGCGCCAACTCTGCTTTGAATCCTTGAGCCAAGCCTGGTGCAAATGCCCCCGCTGTGCTGGCAGAGCAGTGCGGCGGGCTGGGGTGCCCTGGCTCTGAGCAAGGCCTTTCCCGGGGGTTGCCTGCAGGGTCTGGCCTCCTGGGGGCTCCAGGGGGTCCGCTTTGACACCTTGTAACCTCAGCGGTTGTTTGGGTTGAGGAGGATTCAGAAGACGTGTGCCCGACGGGGGAGGACCGCGCTCTGCCGAGGCTCGAGGCCGTCTTGAAGGCCATGGAGCAGTACCTGCAGCCGCTGTTCCCGCTGCTCAGCTGCCCCCCAGAGCCCAGGTACTCCCCAGGGCTGCCTCCTGAAGGGCTCAGGCACCGAGTTCCAGCTGGACTGCTGGGACCCTGGGGGCGGGGGGTCCAGGGCCCCTGAGTCCCCACAGGTATGCACAGGTCCCAAGCAGCGTGACGCCCAGGCTGAGGGTGGGCGGCGGGGGGCTCCATGCAAAAGCCAGCTCAGCCTCCACCCCTGAGCCCTGCAGCGAGCTGAGCAGCTGGCTGTGGGCATGGGAGGGTCAGAGCTGTGTCCTCTTGGAGACCCTGAGGCCGCAGCCCCGGGCTGCTTTCTGTGAGCAATCGGGCAGCGGACTAACCTGGAGAGAGCACGGGCCCTCAGAAACAGAAGCTGGGCTCCGCCCGCCTGCCATTCGGGGGGGGGGGGGGGAGTCTGGCCCCGCCCCAGACCTTTTCTGGGGACGTCCCTGCGACGTGGAGCCCTGCTGCCCTCTGGTCTGGGTGTGGTGGGAGGGGAGAGCCTGGCAGAGGGCCCAGCCCCGTGAATCTGGGTCTGTGGGGAAGGAAGCTGGGGGGGTCAGCACATGGACTCCCTGATTGGCCAGCAGGTCAGCGCGTGCTGATTCCAACGTGTTCACATCCATGCCCCGGTCTCGGGAGACGGACCCCCAGCAGGGACCGCAGCGAGCCCAGTGCCCTGATGCTGCCCTGGAGACACTCGGCCCGGAGGACTCACCGCCCCTTCTCAGGGGTGTTCACAGGTTTTTTCAACATGAATCTGCCTTTGCTTTCAGAGCTCCGATCCCCATGGTTGTTGCAGATTCTGGAAAAACCAAGAGCAAAGACAAGGAGAGGAAAGCGTCCCTGTCCCAGGGTGAGTGGGGCCTGGGGCCTGGCCTGTGGGATGGAGGCTGGCAGAAACCGCTCTGGACGGTGCTGATCGGTGCCCTGGCAGGCCATGTGCAACCCCCCACTGCCCACCCCGCCCTCAGGACCCCCACTGGTGCCTGGGCAGACCGAGGGACAGAGACCACGGCAACATCACCGTCACCCTCGGGGGCTGACTGCTGGAGTGGCCGTGGGGTCCCGGGAGCACCACTACCCGTCCTCTAATGGAGCTGCCACAGTGGCCAAGGCCCCCTCTGGACAGTCCTCGGGGAGGGGGGCTAGCGCAACTGCCCGTCCCTTGAAGGGGCTCCCTGGTGGAAGGAGCCGAGGCTCCAGCACCTGCCTCAGGAGTGCCCACGGAGCGTGGGCGGCCCTTGGCACCACAGAGGACATGGCGTCCCCCAACCCAGGCAGTGTCCAGGTCCTGGCTGTGCCCAGTTCAGCCTCCTCCCCAAGTCCCTCGTAGGGTGGGGGTGGGGGTGGTGAGGGGCAGGGTCTGTGCTGCCAGGGAGCGGTAGCGGCGGCATCCCCCCACAGTGCAGCCTGAGGTCGCAGACGACGTCATCCTGATCGCGGACAGGCATCTGCTGGAGCTGCCGCTGGAAGGGCTCTCTGTGTTCGACGATGGGCTGGTGTCCTCGCTGTCACGGGAGTTTTCTCTCCAGATGCTGTGCAATCGCCTCCGCAGAGAGGAGCCAGGTGAAAGCCCAGCGGACACCTAAAATGCATAGATGGCTTTCATGATAAGGGAGTGTAACTCTTGTCAAAAGGCAGTTATCAAAGTTGCCACGCTTTTCAGGGCCCTGGTGCATTTGGAGGTGTTTAGGGAGCACCTTCCATGAGCCAGCGCTCTGACAGCTGCCAACATACCCCAGGCAGGACCCTAACTTCCCTCCTGGCCTCACAAACTTCTGTCTCTAAGGAGGGGACTGGTGGTCACCAGCCAACGATACAGTTGGTCATCGATTAGATGGTGAGAGGCAGCACGGGAGGCAACCAGGAGGCCTGGCTTGGGCAGGGGCGGGGGAGCCAGCCGTGGTCACATTCTGTGTCACGAGTGTGCAGGGCATGTGAACATTCTCCAGGCTGCACGTTTGTGCCTTGTGGTTTCTGGCATGTATGCTTCACTAAGATAAATATCAAATTACATTAAAAATAAAGAGATTGGACTTTTATTTTCACCCAAGATGAGGTGAAAGAGAGCAAATATGCCCTTCTAGCTGAAACAACCAAAACCCAGACAGAAATACATGAAGCACCAGTTTTCAGATACTGGCAACCAGGCAGTGGGCCCAGTGATCCCCAAGGGAGGAAAACAGGCAGGTGAGCCCCAGCTTTCTGCCTGGAGAGAGTCTCAGGCTGCAGCAGGTTAGGGGGGCCCAGGTAGAGCCCAGCGGTCTCCCCAAGGTGAGCAGAGGCCCGCTGGGGACACACGGCGACCCTGGGAGGAGAGACACACAGTGGGTCCCCTCCATCCCCAGCTGCGAGCCCGTCAGCACAGGTGTGTGTGGGAACTACACGCAGAAGCTCATGGTCCCCGGCATCAGGCACAGGGGCCAAGGGCATTGCCGACTTCAGTCCCACCTCCAGAGCTGAAAGAAGCCTCAAGGCATCAAACTGTTTCCAGGTAACTTAACTGCGTCTCAAGGTTTCAAAAATTTTTTAAAAATTAAAACTAAATTTAATTTCAAAATTAAAAAAAATCCAGGACCCAACAAGGTAAAATTTGAAATGTCTGACATCCAATCAAAAAGTACCTGCCTTCAAAGACTCCTAAAGAAAAGTCAATCAAAAGCAGAAGCAGACAGGACGCAGGTGATAGAGTCAGCCAGCAGACCATTAAGCAGGCCCTGGACCTGTGGCCCGAGTGTCGGGAGGTGGTGGGAGGTGGAGTGTGGTGAGCAGAGACGTGCAGACGGGAAGTGGACCCGAACTGAGCTTCTGCTGAGGACAGACATGCCCTGGGCAGCATTGCTGCAGCCTGGCACAGCAGGAGGGCAGCCTGGTGAGCTTGAAGAGATTAAAAAAACAAACTGGGGAAAAAAACAGAACAAAAAACCTGGGGAGAACAGAGCAGCAGTGAGCTGCTGGACAAGGTAAAGGAACTAAATATGCCTGTAGAGGAGTTATCTCTGGGGGAGTATTTCAGTTCATAATGACCAGTTTTCCCCAAAATTTCATGAAAACTGTAATCTTGCAGACCCAAGAAGTTCAGTGAGTCCCAAACACAAGAAACAAAACTACAAAGGGACCACTGTAGTCAGAGTGATTAAAACCAGTGGTAGAGTATTGTGCAAGCAGCCAAGGGGAAAAGAACCAAGAAGAGGTGGCAAGAATACACAGAACTATACACGAAAGATCTTCATGACCCAGATAATCACAATGGTGTGATCACTCACCTAGAGCCAGACATCCTGGAATGCGAAGTCAAGTGGGCCTTAGGAAGCATCACTACGAACAAAGCTAGTGGAGGTGATGGAATTCCAGTTGAGCTATTTCAAATCCTAAAAGATGATGCTGTGAAAGGGCTGCACTCAATATGCCAGCAAATGTGGAAAACTCAGCAGTGGCCACAGGACTGGAAAAGGTCAGTTTTCATTCCAATCCCAAAGAAAGGCAATGCCAAAGAATGCTCAAACTACCGCACAATTGCACTCATCTCACATGCTAGCAAAGTAATGCTCAAAATTCTCCAAGTCAGGCTTCAGCAATACGTGAACTGTGAACTTCCAGATGTTCAAGCTGGATTTAGAAAAGGCAGATGAACCAGAGAACAAACTGCCAACATCCATTGGATCATTGAAAAAGCAAGAGAGTTCCTTTATTTACTATGCCAAAGCCTTTGACTGTGTGGACCACAACAAACTCTGGAAAATTCTTCAAGAAATGGGAATACCAGACCACCTGACCTGCCTCTTGAGAAATCTGTATGCAGGTTAGGAAGCAACAGTTAGAACTGGACATGGGACACCAGACTGGTTCCAAATCAGGAAAGGAGTACATCAAGGCTGTATATTGTCACCCTGCTTATTTAACTTATATTCAGAGTACATGATGAGAAACGCTGGACTGGATGAAGCACAAGCTGGAATCAAGATTGCCAACAGAAATATCAATAACCTCAGATATGCAGATGACACCACCCTTATGACAGAAAGTGAAGAAGAACTAAAGAGCCTCTTGATGAAAATGAAAGAGGAAGGTAAAAAAGTTGGCTTAAAGCTCAACATTCAGAAAACTAAGATCATGGCATCCGGTCCCATCACTTCATGACAAACAGATGGGGAAACAGTGGAAACAGTGTCAGACTTTATTTTTTGGGGCTCCAAAATCACTGCAGATGGTGATTGCAACCATGAAATTAAAAGATGCTTGCTCCTTAGAAGAAAAGTTATGACCAACCTAGATAGCATATTAAAAGACAGAGACATAGTACTTTGCCAACAAAGGTCCGTCTAGTCAAGGCTATGGTTTTTCCAGTGGTCATGTATGGATGTGAGAGTTGGACCATAAAGAAAGCTGAGCACTGAAGAACTGATGCTTTTGAACTGTGCTGTTGGAGAAGACTTTTGAGAATCCCTTGGACTGCAAGGAGATCCATCCAGCCCATCTTTTTTTTTTTTTTATTTTTTTTATATCTAAAAAAGAATTTTATTAAAAAAGCACAAATGCAAAGAAATGAACAGAGGAAAATTTATGCGTCGAACCTGGACTGGTCACTTATGATAATATACATGCTACAATTCCATTCTCTCCAATCATTCCACCTTCACCCTCTCCCACAGAGTCCCAAAGACTGTTCTAAATGCCTATGTCTCTTTTGCAGTCTCTTATACAGGGTTCAGGTTACCATCTTTCTAAATTCCATATATATGCATTAGTATACTGTATTGATGTTTTTCTTTCTGGCTTACTTCACTCTGTATAATTGGCTCCAATTTCATCCACCTCATTAAAACTGATTCAAATGCATTCTTTTTGATGGCTGAGAAATACTCCATTGTGTATAGGTACCAAAGATTTCTTATCCATTCATCTGCAGATGGACATCTAGGTTGCTTCCATGTCCTGGCTATTATAAACAGTGCTGCAATGAACATTGGAGTACATGTGTCTCTTTCAATTCTGGTTTCCTCGGTGTGTATGCCCAGGAGTGCGATCGCTGGATCATATGGCAGTTCTATTTCCAGTTTTCTGAGGAATCTCCACACTGTTCTCCATAGTGGCTGTACTAGTTTGCATTCCCACCAACAGTGTAAGAGGGTTCCCTTCTCTCCACACCCTCTCCAGCACTTATTGCATGTAGACTTTTGGATAGCAGCCATTCTGATTGGTGTGAAATGGTATCTCATTGTGGTTTTGATTTGCATTTCTCTGATGATGAGGGATGTTGAGCATTTTTTCATGTGTTTATTAGCCATCTTTATGTCTTCTTTGGAGAAATGTCTGTTTAGTTCTTTGGCCCATTTTTTGATTGGGTCACTTAGTTTTCTGGAATTAAGCTGCAGGAGCTGCTTGTATAATTTGGAGATTAATCCTTTATCAGTTGCTTCATTTGCTATTATTGTCTCCCATTCTGAAGGTTGTCTTCTCACCTTGCTTAGAGTTTCCTTTGCTGTGCAGAAGGAACGTAGGCAAAACACTCTCCGACATAAATCACAGCAGGATCCTCCAAGACCCACCTCCCAGAATATTGGAAATAAAAGCAAAAATAAACAAATGGGACCTAATTAAAATCAAAAGCTTCTGCACATCCAGCCCATCTTAAAGGAAATCAGTCTTGAATATTCGTTGGAAGGACTGATGCTGAAGCCGAAGCTCCAATACTTTGGCCACCTGATGCGAAGAGCTGACTCACTGGAAAAGACCCTGAGATCTCTTCAGGGAGATTGAAGGTGGGAGGAGAAGGGGACGACAGAGGATGAGATGGCTGGATGGCATCACCAACCCGATGGACATGAGTTTGAGTGAACTCCGGGAGTTGGTGATGGACAGGGGGGCCTGGTGAGCTGCAGTCTGTGGGGTCACAGAGAGTCAGACACGACCGAGCGACTGAACTGAACTGAAAGGGAGAAGACACCTTGTGTATAAAGAAGCAAATACAAGAGGCACAGCAGGCTTCTCAACTGAAATGACACAGGTAGTGAAGGACGTCTCTAAATTATTACAGAAATATCTATCAATGTAGATATTTTCAAAAATAACTCTCAAGAACAGTGGTGATGAGCTGAATTCTTCCCAGCAGGCCTACTTACTCCACAAGAAAGGCTGAGCATGTTCCCCAGGCAGGGAAAAAAGGGTGGGAGTCCACGTCTACACAAAGGAATAAACACCAGAAGCTGGAAAAGGGTGGGTGGGCATGAAAACTGTTTTCTTAATTTAAACTCTCTTTAAGAGATTTTGACATTAGAAATTAATAGAAATGTGTGGTGGGGTTTACAGCATTATATCAATGGAACGTGTGGGGCAGCAGAGGCTGGGGGGTGAGGGTCATGTGATGACCGGCCAGTGACCAGCGACCAGCGCAGTGACTGGACACAGAGACAGAGACGTGTGGCTGGTACACGGTGAAGAGGATGAAACGGAATCAGAAACAGCAGCGCTGGTCAGAGGGGGCCGGGAAGAGGGGACGTGGAGCCAAGCAGGGACAGGACAGCGAGAAATAAGACAGCAAAGTGGTGTGTTTGCACCCGAACACACCGATAACCAGCCTCCGTGCAAGGTCAAAGCTCCCAGATCAAAAGGTGAAGATCCCGTCCCTGAGTGGAAATACAAGGCCTGGCCCCAAACATGCGTCTTTAAGGAAATCAGCTTAAACCAAAGGACACTAATGGGCCAGAAATTAAGGATGGAAGAGACCATCGGTGCCTGGCCCACCCTGAGCAGGAACAGGAGCCGGAGTGGGGGTGGGCGGAGCCTGGCACAAGCCCCGCCCACTTGCACCCCCTGCTGCTGGGAGTCCCGCCCCTTTCACATTTTACGGGCTATTTGATGTCCTCGCTGTGAGAATCTGTTCTAGCTTTTCACCAGTTTTTGCCTTGGGTTTTCCAGGTTTTGCTCACTAGGTCTGCATACATTTTCTGATCACTTGTCTAAACTGATCTCCCTCTCAAGCTGGTCTCTTCACTCTTGTACCTGGTACCTCTCCATGAACGAAGTATTTGAGTATAGCCCAGTGTATCCATCTTCTCTCAACACCTCGTGCTTATGAGGCCTTCTAAAATAAAACACGCGTTTTCTGACCGAAGACCATGCAGGTCTCCTGTGACGTCCTGTCTGTTTTCCAGCTCTCATGTATTTGCCTCCCTTCCACCTGACGCTGCTGTTTGTGTGCAGTGTGAGGTGAGGTTTCGTTTTCTTTTTTGCGCCTGAGGCCCCAGCTGTCTGCACTGCTCTGCATTGCTAGCACTGTCTGGAAGAGCAGACCTTCCTGCGGGCATCCGGCGCTGATGCAGGACAATGTCCCAGAGATGTCCCTTTCCTGACCCCCAGGCCCCAAGAGGATGTGGCCTGACATGACAGAAGGGCCTTCGCGGGTGCGATTCGTGACGGATCCTGAGATGGGGACACTGTCCTGATTGTCCGGGTGGCCCTGTGCCATCACCAGGGTCCTGAAAACAGGCAGGGGGATGGGCATGGAGGGACTGGAAAAGGCAAGGTTGCCGATTGTGCCTGGAGCCTTGAGGGGGACCTGGCCCTGCCCACACCTTGGTTTTAACCCAGTGGGACCCCTTTCGGTTTCTGGCCTCTGGAACTGTTGTTTGAAGCCCCTGCGTTTGTGGTAATTTGTTACAGCAGCAACAACACTAACGCAAACTCTCACCATAAAGTAGCAAGCACACTGCACGAATGTGAGCCATCTTTCCGAAGCAGTGCCTTGTGGGGTAGGAAGAAGAGTCCGCGCCCCAGAGTGAGGGGTTCTCGGAGCCTGGAGCCTGCAGGCTGGAGGAGTGCTCACTGAGTGTTAGTTATTCACGGCAAACCTTTAAAGATAACCAGAAAAGAACACAACTGGTGTATAAATTCCAAACCAATAAAGTGGGGAAATGAGTCAGAGAAACAAGCGAACCAAGGCCCCAGTCAAGTTACAAGCAGCCAGTGATGGAGACGCACGCACAGAACAGCGGGGCGAGGTGCCGGGGCCCGTGCATTAGATCGTGAGCCAAAAAGTGGAGACCCACACACAGAACAGGGGGGCGAGGTGCCGGGACCCGCCCATTAGATCGTGAGCCAAAAAGGCGAGTGGGCCCCACCTGCCACTAAAGGCAGAGTGAGCCAGAGCATGCCAGTCAGGTGCCATCTGAGCAATGACTCCTGACCAGAGAGGAGCCACGGCAGCCGGAAGGCAGAGGAAGAGCTAAGAGCCACATGCTGCTGAAGGGGCCACCTTCTCAGTGTGCAGCAGGGCCACCTTTACAGCCTCGGGCCCCCGCAGGGCAGGGCCGTCACTCAGTGACCACAGAGCCCCAAACGTGGGGAGCACAAGTAGCAAGAACCTAGGGCAAGACTGTGGGGCCCACGCTCGAGATGGGATGACCCAGCCCGCTTCCAGCACTGCAGGTCAGGAGCACAGACAGGATTTGAGCAACACAGTTAACAAACTCAGCTTCATGGACACGTGGGCCCTGAGTCTAGAAATTAGAGAAATAGGCTGAGACCATGTGTGATTGGGTCAGATATCAATTCCCAAAATGTATTTTTTTAAAATCCCCATACTTTTAGAAATTTTATAACAGTGACTTCTAAATAGCTTATGGGACTCAGAAGAAGTGACCATAGAAATGTCAAAAAGACTGGATTATAGCAGAATCGAGAAGGATCTTTTACCTTTATGTTAGGAAAAGGGCTGGAGGCTTTAAGCTGAGCATCTAATTCGGGAAGTTAGAGCAAAAACAACAAAAAAGAAAAAACGAAGAAAGCAAAGGAAAGCCTACAAAAAATACATGGACACCAACAAAACTGGAAGCAAAGATAAACATTGGTTGTCTGAGAAAATAAAAAACCCCATAAAACAGACACATCCTTGTGAGAATGATCCAGAAAAAATAAAGGCACAAATGTACAATATTAGAAATAAAAGAAACACAAACTCTAAAAAGCATCAGAGATTTAAGATAATAGAATATTGTGAACAACTTGTGCAATATATTCAAAAATTTAGGCAAATTTTTGACAACATCGTAGGGAAAAAGAACTCGAGACTCAAGAAGGAAAGAAAACCCCAACAGTCTTATAGCCAAGAAAGAACGATCAACAGATTTACATTCCCCCACAAAAATAGTAGTTTTACCTTTTTTTTTCTGTTGAATTCTACCAAAATTCCAAGAAACCATTCTTGTCAGTCTGTACATATCTCCCAGGTAGAAGGAAAAAGGCTATCTTCTGCTGGTCAGTGGCGACCCTGACACCCAAACTGCTTAAGAATAGGAAATAAAGAAAAACACAACATTTCATCACCCCGTCTGACCTTAAAACCTACAGATGTCACAGGTGAAAAGAGTAAAGGGAAAATGAACCTGTAAAGATCTCAGATGATGCATGTGTTCACAACAGAAATTCTTAGCAAGCCAGGAGTGGACTGCATGCCTCACCTTGATGGAGGAATTGATCTGAATCTGGTGCAGGCTGCCTCCCGTGTGCCCCATAAAGTCAGGACTCGGCAGAGAGCCCCCATGTCAGCGCTTACATCTGTGCTCAGCTGGAGGCCTCCGCAGAGGTCAGTTCCCTCCACCAGAAGAGGGACGGGCAGGGAGCGGACGGTGTAAATTCTCAGGAGGCAGAGCAGCCAGCAAGCAGTGCCCCGCCCGCGGTGAGTGGGCCAGGTGACATGCACACTGGCAGATGCCCAGCGTGGGGTGTGAATGGCTCCTTTCTTGAGACCTCCTGGCCCAGGCCTTTCCCAACCCTGGGAGCCTTTTACTCAGAAGTTACTGCCGTTTCCGATTTACCAAGATTAAAACCGACTGTTCTCACTACTTGTTTTTACACGGAGGGGAGACTCACACAACATAAAATTAGCCATTCTCAAGTGAGCGCTTCGGCAGCGTCCAGCGCGGTCAGTCCTTCTGCCTCTGTCCAGCTCCATGATCCCACTTCCTGTCACTGTCTCAACAGACGGGAACATGAAGAAGGAGAGCAGAGGCAAAGATCCCAAGAAGAGAGGCACAACACGGAAGGCCGGGAAGGTAGGTGGTCCAGACCCCACTGAGCCCCAGGGCCTGGGGAGCCCGAGGCCCGGCCCCTGGCTGGAGTGGGTCAGCTCCGCCCGCAGGCCGCACCCCCAGGGGCTCCTGCCTGTCTTCACAGGGCAGCATGCCCCGGATCGTCCCCTCCCACTGCGTCCTCGTCGACTCGGACAGCTTCAAGTGTATCCTTTGATGCTCCACCTGCCCCAGACACGGATCCTGGGGCCTTGTTCTCCTTAACCAAGGCCCAGTCGTCGTGGACCCCTACGAGGAGGCCCAAGGCCCAGGTGAGTGCTCCCCGCCAGGGACGGCCCACAGCACTGGGAACATCGAGGCCTGGGTGCTGGCCTCTGAGCCTCTGCCCTGCCTCCATGTGGCCCGGGGTCAGCTCTTGCTACACTGCCCGGGGGAAGGGGGACGGTGGCCGTGTGCTCCGAGACCCGCCCTCACTCTCGTCTGCAGCCAGGGCAGATCAATAGCGTGTGACAGGGACCCCTGAATCGGCAAGCTGCCGCCCCCAGGTGTGGACCTGCGGCAGAGGGCCGCCCCCGCGGCTCTGGGACGATTCCTTGGCTCTTTGGCTGAGCTGGTTTTCAGTGTCTTCACAGAGGAGGGAGGGAGCGCCACCCCTCCACTCCCCCGGGCCGCCTTGCCCGGGAAGAGCCAGGCCCCGCGCGCCCGCGCACCGAGGGCCACCCTGTGGCTGCACGCTCCACGCCCGTTTGCCACCATCCCATTCTGGTTGCAGAAATGCTGACTCCTGTCTCCGTGACCAGGGAAATTCTGGAAAGATTCCGAGACACGTTCACTGCGAAATGGACGGGGCACCTGGGCAACAAGCAGTTTCCCAGGTTGGCCTCTGGGCTGCGCCCGCGGGAGACCCCTCTCCCTCCCGCCCTGACCCCCTTCTTACCTCAGTCCCTTCCTCCCTGCCCGGAGGCGCCTAGAGCCCCGGCGCCCATTTGCGACCTGGGCCCAGGGTGCGCGCCCACGCGCTGGGCTTCAAGGGCCTCCAGGCGGCGTCTCGCCGAGGGGCGTGTCGGGGGCGGAGCCAGCGAGGGCGGAGCCTGAGAGGGGCGGGGTCTGGGCGGAGCCTGGGAAACGCAGGTTGGGGGGCCTGGGCGGGGCGGGGCGGGGGCCCTGGAGGGCGGGGCCTGGGAGGGAGGGCGGGGCGGGGCTTGTGGCAGGGTCTGGGCGGGGTCTGGGCGGAGCCTGAGAGAGCAGGTGGGGCCGGGGCGGGGCCGGGGCGGGGCCGGGGCGGGGCCTGGGAGGTTGGGGCCGGCTATGGGCCGGGCTCTTCCCAGCCGACGCCCTCGGGGACCTGGGCTGCCGGGCTGCAGGGAGGTCCCTCTGCTGCTTCTCAAAGTAACCGCCCGGGTGAGGGCTGGAGCGCACCGCGGCACAGGGTGCTTGGCCCAAGCCCCGTCGCCTCCCCGCCCCCGCTCTCCCTCTTCTTGCCTTGGCAGCCAGGCCGAGTGGGAGCAGCTTCTGGGCAGCTGCACAGGCTGCTTCTTCTACGGGATGGAGAACTTCTTGTCGCACATATTAGTGGAAAGGCTGGCCGCCATGAACTTGGAAGGTGAGACCTCGGAGGCCCGCCTCTCTGTCAGGCCCACCGGCACAAGGACGGAGCACGCCCCTGTGTCTTAGGTGTCTCCCGCCCTCTGCGGAAGGGCTGGGGGCTTTAGGGCTGCACAGCAGGGCCTGGGGGTGGGGCTGAGGCCCCTCCTGCCCTCCGTCCCCCTCCTCCATTTCTCTGAGAGCCCAGGCTCGGGAGTTGGGGCAGGTCCTCCTTTAGGACTGGGCATGCAGAGTCCAGGAGGGCTGGGCCGGCATTTCTGGAAGGTGCTGGTCACAGCTCTCCCCGGCTCCCAGTTCTTCTGCTTGAACTGCAGGCTCTGGTCCCTTTTCCCATTTCCTTCTCACTGTCCACGGGCACCTGCATCACCGCGCCCCACCCAGGTGCCTCCATCCCCCGCCCCCTGCCCCCATCCCCAGCCAAGCCTGTGCTCACAGCCGGAGGTTTCCCACTGGGGATGGCCCCTGAGGCTGGCCCACAGTCAGGTTGCTGCGGGGAATTGGGGGTCGGCCTCCGTCCGTGGGGCTTTCTCACTCCCGCACCCAAGTGCTGCATTTCCAACACGGGCCCTGTTTCAGTGGGCACAGGAGGCCACCGCCTCGTGGGGGCAGCTGGGAGCCTACACCCCTCCTGCAGGTCGGGAGCTGCAGTAGGCCCCCTGGTGGACTTCCCGCCCCTCACTCCTTGCCTGGCCTGGTTGCCTAAGGAGACTATGAAGGTGTGGAGCCCCTAAGGCAAATGACCAGCTTGCCTGGGTTGCCCAGAAAATGGACCAAAGTCCGAGCCTCGGGCAGAGGGGGCTGTGTTTCCACAGCTGCCTGTGCCCTGGGTGACACCCTGCCCACAGGGTTCCCCACACCCCGGGCATCCTGCCAACGAGCCCTGCCTGTGACCACAGAGTGCCAGATGGTGGTGCTGCTGGACCTGGCCCAGTCCTACGAGAGTGTGCGGCGCCACGCGGAGTCCTCAGAGAGCAGGAGGTGCCCGGGGTCCCCTCTGGAAGCTGACGGGAGACCTGGGGGGCATGTGAGCAGTGGATGTCCATCTGGGGGGCCCTGTCCCCCATGGCAGCTGGGCCGCCGTGACCTGCCCCAAGACCACAGGCCTGGCTGGAGCCTCAGGCAGCTGGGCTTGGGACTGGAGACAGAGGGGCAGTGGGGAGGACACCTGGCCCCAGCGCCCCGCATCGCCTGTCACACACGCCCCAGGGGCTGTGGCCACGGGACTGCAGCCCACCCTCTGTGGGGGTGCTTCCCCTCGCAGCTCCCCCCACGCAGGGAGCCATCCAGAGATGTGCTGGAACCCTGTAATGACTTTTCTTGCTAAATGGCATTTAATTGTGCACGTGGGGAGGCTCACAGTGGGTGGGCGGGTAGAATCTTGACTTTTCAAGAAGTTTAAGGCTGGAGAGTCCATCTACTCGGCCCCACACTTGGTGCTCTTCGGGCTGTGGACAGGGAGGCTCGGGCCGGGCCCCTCGTGCCAGCCCACGATCTTCTCGGTCCCCTGCAGTGAACTCCAGCTGTCCTTGGAGGAGCCAGTTGAGACCGCCATCCTCCTGAGCCTGGTGGGGGTTGGGAGCATCGTGGCGAACCAGTGGCCTACGGTCCTGCAGGACAACGCGATGCGGGCCCGGGTCCTGTGGGAGAGTGAGTGGTTCCGGCACTGCCGCCCAGTCCTGCAGCCACGCAGCCGCCTGGGGCCTGCGCGGGGTGGACGGCCCATCTCAGGGCTGGTTCTTCTCTAGATCTGTTGGCGGTTGGCAGGCCAATTGGGAGAACAACCCGCCTGCTTCAGGAGGAGGGAGCCAGTGAAACTGCCTACCACGGTAACTGGAAATGGCCTCTCCTCCTCCAGTCCCTCGGGCGCAGGGTTGGGGGACTCTCACTTCTCCTCTTTCCGGGGACCCTCAGCCTCCTACAGCCCACAGCCCGTGTGAAATCTGGGATCCAGTGTCTTTAGGGAGAAGCTCGCAAATGACTAGAACATCTTTATCTTCAAAAGGCTCAAGTCCTCAAACCCTGAAAGCTCCCAGGGGTGCTCTTGGTGGGGAAACCCACCCCCTCCTCCCATACAAATGAAACCCTAATGTCCACACGTAGCGACAGCGCCCATGGGGATTCTGGGGGAAAAACCCAGGTGTGGCACACAGTAGTAGGTTGAGCAGCACGCTGACGTGAGAGTCTGCCGTAAAAAGAAAGGGTTAGCCTGTCTCATGAGATCTTCAAATGCAGAGCGCAGAAGGGGCTTAGAGTTTAAAATCCCACAGTCCACAGTGCCAGGGAGGTAGTTGCCAAACAATAAATGCTTGTTGAATGAGCAAGTGCGTGAGTGAGCAAGTGAGTGTGTGCATAAGTGTGTGTGTGAGTGAGTGTGAGTGAGCCAAGTGTGTGTGTGCATAAGTGTGTGTGTGAGTGAGCGGGTGTGTGAGTGTGAGTGAGTGGGTGTGTGAGGGTGTGTGAGTGAGGGAGCAATCGTGCAGGCGAGCGGGTGAGGGTGGCCTGTGGCTCCATGGCGTCCACACCTGGGCGGGGCCAGAGGCAGGGCCTGCAGCACCATCCCCTCCTTCGGGCTGGCCCCATCCCGTGAACCCACATCGCGCTCCTGTTCCCTCTCTCCAGACGAGTCCCTGCACGCCTGGAGGGACCGGCCGGCAGCCCTGTGGCCACAGCTGCAGGGCTCCGAGCGGCTCCCCATCACCCTCAACACGGTCCTCTACGGGCTGCCACACCAGGCCATTGTGTGAGGGAGCCCAGCCCGCTCCCCGGGGTCTTCAGCCTCCTCCTGAGACCCCTGCCAGGCTGCCCAGCTGAGCCCCCACCCCATTCTGCCCAGGGCGGTTCCTGCCCGTCTCCACCGTGAAGCCAGGGCCCCGTGGGGGGAGGGGGCAGTCTTGGGGTGGGTGGGGGTACCTGGGCCCACGCCACAGCTGCCTGGACCCCGGGCCCCTTGCTTCTCCAGGCTCTCCCTGGGGCCCCAGGCCTCCATGCCTTGACTCCTAATGAGGACACGGGTCTGTCCAAGTGCTTTAATAAACAGCTTCATCACCTCTGAGCTGTGTTTCTGTGCCCCAAAGCAGGGACCAGCCTGGTTCTGCCCCCGGCCTGGCACAGACGCCAGCACCTCCAAACTCACAGGGAGGGCATGGCCACATGATCTGAGCCCCCTGGCCTCCCTGCCCCAGCTTTCCACCCGGGGGTGGGATTCACATCCTGGGTAGAGGTGACCATGTGTTCAGGACTCCCAGGGGCCCAGCCTGGGACCTCACCTACTGGCCCCGTGAGGCTTTGCCAAGGAGATGGGAAGGGCTGGGATGTCCGCTGCAAATGCCTCTCAGTGGCGTGGCCGGCGTGGGACTTGCCAGCCCTGATGTCCCAGCCCTGTGTCAGAGGCGGCCTGGTCTGCGCTCCGACAACTGCAGGGCAGACCCAGCTCTGCAGGGCTGTGGGGACCAGGAGGGGACAGGCTGGTGGCAGGGGCAGACAGAAGAACCAGGGGGAGACTGGGGCCAAGACCTCGTTTCCCCTAAACCAAGGGACTGGAAATGGCAAAGCAAACACACCAGGAATCGTTGGTCTACCATGTGTCTCTGGAAGGAATCTAAAGTGGTGCAGCCCTTCTGCAAAAGAGCTTGGCAGGTTTTCATAAGCTGCGTGTGTGGTTGGCACCCGAGCCAGCCTCTGCATGGGTCCCAGAGGAATGGAAGCTTAGGTTCACACAAACACACCTGCATGAATGTGTCTGGCAGCTTCACTCCATTAGAGCAAAAACTAGAACCAACCCAAAGGCCTCCAGCTCGAGTGGTTAAGCAGACAGTGCATTTACTTGCTGGAACGCCCATGATGGAAAGGAAGCCACCCGTGGCTGGATTGGACCTCGAGGGCATCGTGTTGAGCAGAGAAGCCAACACCAACAAGGTCACTGGCTGTGGTGTCGCTCATATAACATCCTCAAAGCACAGGGCAGCAGAGAGGAGAGCAGGGCCCACGGAAGCCGTGGGACAAAGCCAGGTTCTGCACCTTGGCTGTGACTGTGCCACACATCTACACGCAGGAGAACACTGCACCGTGCCCTGCCCACACACAGACACGCACACACACAGACACACAGACACGCACACACACAGACACACACACAGACACGCACACACAGACACACATCACACACAGACACGCACACACACAGACACACACAGACACGCACGCACAGACACGCACACGCACAGACACGCACACAGACACACACAGACACGCACACAGACACGCACACGCACAGACACGCACACGCACAGACACGCACACACAGACACACAGGCACACGAACACACAGAAACCTAAACACAGACACACATCACACAGACACATACAGACACGAACACACACACAACACACAGACATGCACACACACACACAACACAGACACACCGACGTGCACACACACACGGGCACACACACACAGACACACAGGTACAAACATACAGACACAGAGACCCAAACGGACACGCATCACACAGACGCGCCCCCTGCGGAGGTGGCGCCGCAGACCCAGGGCCACGCCCACTCGCGCCAGCGGGGCGCCTGGTTCGCCTGTGGTGTTTCTGCAGCCTCCTGTGAATCTATAGTTAATTCACCAGAAGTTTTTTTAAGAGCTCATCTTTGACTGTATTGAGGTGATGATTCCCTTCTTTTGTGTTTGATTTTTTCTTTTCTTCAAACATACACACATATTTGTTCCAGTTTTTTTTTTTTTTTTAAAAAAAAAAACGCTAACTAATGACCAGGGAATAAATTCAAATGGAGCAGCGTTGGAAATACGAGCTTCCCTCTAGAAAGATGCTGGCACCCACCCAGACAACAAGGATAAAAGCTTCTGGAAATACTTCATCCGCGCAGCGCCCCATTTTTCACCTGGCGCCGTGTCTCTCCTGTGAGAAATGTGAGTGCCGTCCGTGCAGCCGGGGCTTCAGTTGCCCTCTGAGTTATGTCCCGGCAACATGACAAATCACAGTATCAATTAGCTGCTGTAACACAAGTGGCATTCTGTAATATATTCGAGCATGAAAAACCGCGTAGGTGAAATTTATGTAACCCTAAAAACTATATGGAGAGAAAAGACCAGTTGGAATTTATTGGCAATAACAGGAGAAAATGTAATTCCAATGGTGCACAGCCCTTTGAGAAAGGGTGGCCAGATCTGCAAGTTGTGAGTGCTCCAGAAGGGACGCAGGCGGGTGACGGGGCGCCCTTGCGCGGGGGCGGGGGCAGCATCCCCTGGAGATCCCAGCCCTGCCCCCGCCCAGTCTCCCCTTCCTGAGCAGCAGTTGGCTCAGGGCCAGGCTGAGCTCCAGAGTCCAGACAGGCTCCCCGACCTTGAGCTGGTCGTCCTGGAGCCCCCGCCTCCCCCGGACAGTGCGGCACCCAGGACGGGGCAGGGGAGGGGTTGCTCGCAGCAGCCGGGGATGGGACCAGTTGGTTTCTGCTAGTCAGTCACCTGCTTCAAAGTTCAACTTGCTTTCTGAATTTACGTTTTGGTAAGAGTGGTTTCCATATTTTTAAAATACGGAGGTCCTTTTAGCAGTGTGCTTTACTGTAGGAAATTTAAGGGGAAATTAAAGGGAGGAGAGCACTGACCTTCTGTTTCCGCACGGCGAGCTCCTGGTGTTTTCACACTTGGTAAAGGCCTTGTCATTTCGAGATGTTAGTCAGAATCTTGCTCAAAGCCTTCCCACCCTCAGACAGGCTGCCTGCAAACTCCACAGTTCCAGTGCCCTGGGATGAGGGCCATTGGGTTGGGGGGATCTCTGAATGGGTGAGGAGCCCAGGGTCCCCCTCATCACTGGGGGGCTGGGGGCTGTGGGCTGTGGAGTCGGGCCAGCCCGGGCAAGGGGCTCCCGTTCCTATGATCTGCCCCAGGGGTGGTCCCAGCTCCCCGCCCACCCCCCACCCCCCGCCAGGCAGCACCCTTTTCCTCATGGAATCCCACAGAACAGCATCACCAGGCACAGACCAAGGTCCATCTCCCAGGACGTGGCCCCTGCCTTCACCTCGAGGGAGACCCAGGCCTCCGTCTGTCCTGGCCCAGAGCTCGCCCCTCTGTGCGAGGGCACCTGCCTTGGTCCTCTCCGGGGACAGGCCTATGGTTCCAGCTGGGTCCCCTGTCCCCCGGGGCCTCCGGCGCCTGGGCCTACCTTCCTCTCCCAGCAGTTAATTCCCTCTCACAGCTCAAACAGCCCTTCTGGGTTGATCGGGATTAAGAAATTAGGTGGGTTAATAAAGCTAAAGTGTTCACAGACGCTTGTATATAAATTTCTATTAAGTTCCTTCATTCAACACTGGTCTCTAATAGTTTAATTTCTGTATTAAATAATTAAAACTCTATTTTCAATTGCTGTGAACAATTGTTTTCCTTAATGATCTTCCTGGAGGAGCCAGTAATTTTATATCTTGTAAAAATGATTAACTGGCATCATTATCCCATATGTCTGAAATATAACCCAGCAACTTCAAGAAAGGCCATTTGTATTCAATTAATGCTCCCTTGCATTAAGACATACAATATCACTTCACGTCCTCTCATTTTATTATGACAATGATGGAGATAGAAACAACCAGTTTCATTATCCCATTTCCAACAGAGAAATCAATTTTCAGCGCGTCTCCGCCCTTACAAAGAAGAAGGTGGCGTGGTTCCTGGGGAGTGGCCACTGCAAACTCCCTCCAGGCGGTGGGCCAACTGCGGGGTCCTCCCCTGGACCGGGGGCTTCTCCATGGGCAGCCCTTCTGGGTCTCTGGGAGGGGCATGTGACCTTCGCCTCCTGGGGGTGGTCCTGGAGGGGAGGGGGCTGCCTGCCCCTCCCCTCCCCCCAGCATCAGTCTGGCCCCCCCGGGTCCCCACGCCCAGAAGGGGGTCTCCTGAGAGACAGCCCTGCTCCCAGGACCCATGTTGGCCTTGGACGGACCAGGCCCCCACGTGGAATCGGAGGGGCCGGGGGACGCCCTGCAGTGAGCAGCCCCTTTGTCAGGGTGATTCAAGGGACGCGCCCTGCCTTGCCACTCAATCAAGGGCGCTGGCTGCCAGGATAATCTAGTTGTTTGACGTTTTTATCACAATTCATTGAGACCAGAGGCAGATGACTAGATTAACACCCCGTGCGTTGGCTCATGGCCGGGACGGAGCTGATGGGGAGCTCTTAAATTCTCTTTTTCCAGATTTTAATTCTCTGTGACACACGGCGAGAGGCGGCGTCAGGAAAATCAGGAGGAGCCACCTCGGCCCGGCGCCCTGGGGTCGGGGCGCCGCACGCCCTCCTGTTCTTCTGGGCACCTGATCTGAGCCAGGCCCTGGGACAGGGGCGCCCCATGCCCGCCCTGTTCTTCTGGGCACCTGGTCTGAGCCCAGCGTCCTGGGGTCGGGGCGCCCCACGCCCGCCCTGATCTTCTGGGCACCTGATCTGAGCCAGGCCCTGGGGTCGAGGCGCCCCACCCCTCCCTGTTCTTCTGGGCACCTGATCTGAGCCCAGCGCCCTGGGGTCGGGGTGCCCCACCCCTCCCTGTTCTTCTGGGCACCTGATCTGAGCCAGGGTCTGGGATAGTGGTTCTGGGGGTAAACAGTCTGGGGGGATCAGGGGCCTTCCTGCCTGAGCCCCAGGACCCCCATATCCTGGAAACATGCTCTGACAGGTTGCTCAGCTCTCGGGCTCAGAACCACCCCTGGAAGAAGCTGCGGCCTGAGACCCCAGACTCAGGGCTGCTGGGAGCCAGCGTCTCGGGAGCAGTTTGGATGGAATTTCCTTGACCAGTGAGTTGGCCATCTTTTCATGTATCTTGTGGTGACTTGGGTCTCCTGTTCTCTGCCTCGGAGGGCAGGCATAGAGCCGGCAGGCAGGGACTCCCCGGGAGCTCTGCTGGAACACCTGGTGAGGTGAACTTGGGGAGCCTAGGCGTCTGTCCTCCACAGGGTCAAGTGGATGTTCTACAGAGAGACTTCTGGTTTACTGTTACATTTAAGTGAAAGTGAAAGTCACTCAGTCGTGTCCAACTCTTTGTGGCCCCATGGACCACACAATCCAAGGAATTCTCCAGGCCAGAATACTAGAATGGGTTGCCATGTGTTTCTCCAGGGGATCTTCCCAACCCAGGGATCGAACCCAGGTCTCCCACATTGCAGGTGGATTCTTCACCAGCTGAACCATTTAAGTCATGCATAATATCTGGTGGAGGACACTGGATGCGGACATGGGGTGGCTGCCGTCCAGAGGATCCAGGGGCCTGCTGGGCCAGCAAGAGCCCCTCCTCAGAGTGGGAAAGGCTCTGGGCGGGGGCTGGTACAGTGGGGACAGAGGCCCCAGGCAGGCAGTGGAGGCAGGGCATGGAGGGGGACAAGCCTGGGGAGGGGGCCTGTCTGACCTCTGCCGCTGCAGCTGGGGACCACGTCAGGATGATGTCCGTGTGGATGTCGGTAGTGGTGGAAGCCGTCACACCTGACCCCTGACCCGGGAGTGATGGGGACAAGTTTCAGGAGCCGGGACAAGTGAGGACAGAGAGCCAGGTGTGGCCACAGGTGCGGCCGTCTGCTGAGGGCTGGCATCCTGGAGCAGGCTGCCCTCCGGAGGCTCCCACCCTGGCTGCCTATCAGCCCTCCAGCCGCTCACAGCAGGCTAGTTGGATTTTCCCGAAAACTGAGTGAAGACATCTTCCTTAGGGCCGAAATCTCAGCATTTAAGTAAAAGGGGGAAGAAGATTTGCCTGCAGCCTGAACCACCTTCTGCTGGCCTGGCCATGTCCTCCAAGCTCCAGGGCTCTTGGGCCTCAGCATCTGAGTCCCCTGAACACCCAGGGGTCCCAGTTGCAGGGCCAGTATTATAAAGCTCCCAATCACCCCCTGACTTGCTGGCTCCGGAGCCAGTTTGGATATGCAGTGAGACATTAAGATAAAAACAAATAATCTTGCCCAGACTCAGGGCTCCAGTCAGCTGGAGGACAGCAGCCTGGTCCTGACTGGAGCTGCCCCAGGCAGGGCATGGAGGGGCCAGATCCAGGGGGCTGTCCTCCTCCTGTGTGCCCCGGTCCTGCCCCCTTGCAGCCTTCTTGCCCTGAACCCCACGACCAGGGTGCTTCCATGCTTGCCCCTCGTGGCCTTCAGCCTGCCCCTCTAGCCAACTCTGCAGTCCCCTGGAGGAGGCTCGTCGCTGCTCACATGGCCCCCAACACCGCAGGCCAGAGCTCTGCCGCTGGCCCGCAGGTACTCCCCAGTCTCTCCAGGCACATGCAGTAACCGAGGAGGCTGTCCTGCTGCAGGGACCAGCCCCAAGTCCTGGCACGCTCCGTGGACCCCAGGCAGGCCCCTCGGTGAACGTCCTGCATGGGGGTAGCGGGGTGGAGGGCCCCAGCCGAGAGCGGAGACGCTCCTGCATGAGCCCGGGGCCGCGGCCCGGCAGGTCTGGGGCCCTCGGGTGCAGTCACGGGGGCTTGCTCAGAAGACCCGCACGTCACGAGTACCCCACAGCCAGAGCCACCTCGCCTGCTGACCGCACCGCGCGGCCGCCCCTGGGGCTCCAGCTTCCTCTTCCCGTGTCGCGTCAACAGGGCGGGAGAAGACAGTTCTCCAGCTCGAACAGACGCAGCGCGGCCTCATCCGTCCTGACCAACGGCCAGTCAGCTCCCAGGATGTGAACCTTTGATGTCTGAGTTAATAAAAGGAATCACATACACAGGAAACACAGGGAAACGCAGTGGACACTGCAAGAAGAAGGGCAGGCACCATACGACCTCTCCCTCCTCCGCAGGCCCCGCCCCTCCTCCAAGTCCCTCCCCTTCCCCGCAGGCCCCGCCCCCTCCAAGTCCCTCCCTCTCTTCTGCAGGCCCCGCCCCTCCTCCAAGTCCCTCCCCTTCCCACAGGCCCCGCCCCTCCTCCAAGTCCCTCCCTCTCCTCCGCAGGCCCCGCCTCCCACCAAGTCCCTCCCTCTCTTCCACAGGCCCCGCCCCTCCTCCAAGCCCCTCCCCTTCCCCCACAGGCCCCGCCCCTCCTCCAAGTCCCTTCCTCTCCTCCGCAGGCCCCACCCCTCCTCCAAGTCCCTCCCTCTCCTCCACAGGCCCCGCCCCTCCACCAAGTCCCTCCCCTTCCCACAAGGCTCCGCCCCTTCTCCAAGTCCCTCCCTCTCCTTCGCAGGCTCCTCCCCCTCCTCCACAAGCTCCTCCCCTCCCCCAAACCTCTCCCTCCTCCCCAAGCCACACCCCTTACCCGGGCTCCTCCTCCTCTCACAGGCTGTTCCCCCTCCCGCGCAGGCTCCTCCCCCTCCCGCGCAGGCTCCTCCCCAGGGCAGGGTTTGGTGCCATGGCTACTTATGAGATTTTTCTCTGGATAAGTGTCCATATATTTAATGATGAAATGACAATCTATTTAATGAAATGGTGGCACATTTTCCCCAAGTGCTATTATGCTAGAAATGCTGCCATAGCAGGCTTCCCCCATCCTGTCTTCCTGGATGTCTCACACTTCACACACAGCCCAGTCTCGGGTTACTGTTCTCCCAGGAGACACGCAGTCTGCTTACTTTGGTGAAACTATTGATACCTGCTTTGTGAATACTGTAGGGTCGCTCCCATAACTTGGTCGTGTCTCTGTTTTCAGAACAGAGAATTCAATATATTTACTAGATCCCAGCATTGATCATCTAGCTCTCCAGTCCCCACATCTGGCTCGGGCCATCATGGATAAGGAGGGTGAGTTAAGGTTCACGACCACAATTTGGTTTCTTTTTGCTTCTTTGAGCATTTCTGTCACTTTTTAACTTTTAAGGATTTTGGTGCCAGGTTTGTCTTCAGAACAGCTTGTAGCTTCCACTGTTATCAACTGTGGGTTTGAGTTGGACCTCAGAGGCCTTACAGTCTGTCCACACACGTCTGGAGGTCACCTGCAGACTGCCTGGTTGGCAGGGACGCCCCCACCTTCCTCACCTGGACTTCGCAGTTCTCTTGGAGGAGCCCCTGGGTCTCCATGTTGTGTCCTGGCCAGAGGAAGACTAAACAAGCAGAAAAGCAGACTGGATGACAAAGGGGAAGAACTGGGGGAACCACAGGTGAGAAGGGAGGCAGGACACAGCACGTCAGAGAACAGAAGACCAGCGGCACTGCTTGAACCACGCCTGTTGGCAGGATGAACTCGAGAACCTCCAGATCTGCTCAGGGGCTCAGAGGGACTTATCCCAACACAGTCATCAGGTTTTGTACATGTGCCCCTCAGTCCTCCCGGTACGACTGCTAAAGGTGGACAACTGGGAAAACCTAAGGCGCTGGCACGTAGACTGCAGGACACCCATGAAACTGCTCGCGATCCTGGGTCCTGCCCGGCGGTGCTCTGCGGGTGCCGGGACAGCCGTGGGGTGGGCAGAGGGGCCTGGACTGGACAGTGTGTGTGGTGATTCTGGGTGGGGGTCTTACACAGAGCGACCGCCCACGTGGCGTCCTTTGTGTGCTCGGTGCTTAGGGGTCGTGTTGCCGGGGACCAGGGCGGTGCTGGCACTGCGGGCGCTCAGGCTGCGGCCGTGCAGGGAGTGAAGGCGTGAGCGGAAAGGAGGCGGTCACGCGCGGTGGGCACTGAGCCGTCTTCATCAGGTTCAGTGTTTCACGACGTGTCTGTCACCCTTGTGGCCAGAAGAAAAGCTCTGTTGGAGACAAAACTGCTTTCCACCCAGGGTTTTGTCAGCTGTCATTTCTCCAAAGATGTCAGGGACGCCGCCCTGGCCTGAGGCCAGCGAGGACACCTTGACTGCAGAACAAGTATCCAAATTCTGCCGTCAGTCAGTCTCCACCACGGCCGGAGCCCACGGGGCCCAGGGAGCACCCGGCCTGCACCCCGTGCGCCCAACACCCTCCCAACGTCCTCCTAACAGGAGCCCCCCTGTGCCCGGGATCAGGACCCCCGTGTGCCCGGGACACCTGCCATGTGTCTGGGACCCCCCGTGTGCCCAGGACTCCCCCTGTGTGTCTCAGACCTCCTCCCCCATGAGCCCAGGACATCCCCTGTGCCCGGGACACCCCCTGTGTGCCTGGGACCCTCATGGGCCAGGCAGGAGGAACTCTGGCCGGGAAGGTGGATTAACTTCCTGAGTTGAATTAAATTAGGCATGACCTCTTGGGGCCCTTTGTAGGAAGAGGCAACCAGGCCGTGAAATGCAAGCTCACGGGTCCCGCAGACCAAACTCTGTACTGATGTCACAGGCCACCAGCCCCTGGGGGTGCCTGCACCCCTACCCCATGGCAGAGGGGTTTGGCAGCCTGGCAGCTGCAGCAGCTTTGAAACCCTTGGGGTGCTTGGGCCAGACCAGCCTCTGGGCCCAGCTTACTGCCTCCCCAGCCCTGCGAGACCCATTTCCCAGACGGGGGGTGGACAGGAAGTGGGTGGCCTGGGCCGGGGGTCGGAAGCCCCCTGGGCATTGCAGGAGGCATGTGGTGCTCTTTGCTTCCCGGGGCAGACGTGCTCTGCAAAGTCAGGGGGACTCTTTGCAGCCCGGCTGTCCCCGTTTAGGAGCCTAGAGGAAAGGTGCCAGCCTGCGGCAGACACCAGCCTTGACCTGTGTGCCTGTGGGAGAGGCTTTCCTTCAACCAAGGACCCCTGCCTGCCGCCCCCTCACCCCAGAACTGGGCGGGGACCTCAACGTGCTTGCCTGAAACCCCTCCTGGTCCAGCCAGCCGCCAGCCCAGTGACCCTTTAAAAGTATGAATAGTTTCCCATCAGCGGCAGCTCCTCCCCTGGAGATGACCCCCACCTTCTGGGATGGTCCTTGGGGTGGCCCTGCCCCAGCTCCCGCCCCCTCACGGGTCTCGCGGAAGCAGGCCCTCCCCCGAGTAGCCATTGGGCGCCCTCAGTGCGGAGCAGGGGTCACCCTGTCAATAACGCCAACGTGCCTTTGTCCGGCTCCGTCGTTAACTGGCCTCCTGTCTGCCGCCTCCACCCCAAGAGGCATTTTAATAAAGACCTGGGGATACATGGACGCTCTGTCCTGGGCACCAGACCCCGCCTGCGGCGGGAGCAGGGAATAGCATCAGTGCAGCCCCCGCCTTGGCCAATGACAGCGGCAGGGCCCCGGGGTGGGGGCGACGCTGGTCACAGCACAGCTGGACCCTCACCCTCCAGCAAGCCCCCACGGCGTCCAGAGCAGCCTGGAATGCAGCCAGAAGCCCTTCCGGATGTGTCCACTTGGCCAGCGCTGTCCGAGCCATCCTGGGAGCACAGCGAACAGGCTGGAGCCGATGCCCTAACACAAATCTTGCGCTCAGCGCCCAATTAGCGCGTTTGGCACGCGGTCAGACCCCCGGGAGAACAGCCCCGGAGAGAGATCATTACGCGACTGCGCATCTGGTGCGGGGGTCTGGGGCGGGGGGCCTGGGATGAGCTTAGGGCTGATTTATGGCCACGCTGTCTTTGTCCTTTCCTGAAGGAGACGCGAGTCTTGGGACCCCGAGGAGCGATTCTGAGGAGCCATGCGGCTGCACCTCCTCCTCGGGGCCCCTTTGCCTGGCTCCAGTTTTCACAGGCATGGGGTGGGGAGTGATTTCCAGCTCATATCAGAACATTCGGGGTGCGTGCCCCAGCTGGACCCCTCCAGGGAGGGAGTGGGAGCCACACTCCTGGGGGCTGGAGTCTCCCCGGCCCAGCCTGGATGTGGCTGCGAGGGACTGGAGGCCACAGGTCTCCAAACAAGAGCCGAGCATCACCCAGAAGCAGAAAGCAGAGCAAAATGGCAATCCCAGAAAGGTGCCGGAGCTGGGGAGCTCGCGGGCCTGGAGGTAGAAGGGGGAGAGGTTGAGGGGAAGATTTGTCCATGCATTTGGCCTGGACCAGACCCGCATGGGCGGTTTCCTCTTGGCTGGTGAGGCGTTCATCCAGCCATTGCTTCACTCGAGCTCTTAGGAGCCTGGGCCCCTGGTGGGTCGGAGCCTGTCCTGGACCAAGAACCTTGCAGGACCTTTTAAATGAGGGGATGACCCAGCCTTGGTGCCCGTTGGTCGTTCGCATGGAAAGTGTGAGGGGGTGGGTAGCGGGCCTGGGGGCGGGGCCCCGGGGCGGGAGGAAGCCCCGGTGGGCGGGGCGGCGGGGTGTGGCCAGTGCCGCCCACGTGCGGGGGCAGCGAGGCCAGGCCGCCCACCAGATGGGGCTGCCCTGCTGAGCCCAGGTGTGCCAGTCATGGAGACTGCAAGGTGCCGCCCTTTTAAGAAGCTGCCTGAGAAGAGCCTGGAAACAACTGGGCCCACGTCAGCGGAGGGTGGACGTCTGTTCATACGTGGGCACCTCCCAGCGGGCACGAGAGGCCTGCGGCCATGTGCCCCCGGGAGGGAGTGACCCAGAGTCGTGAGGTCAGGTGACCGTGCGGCGGCGGCCCTGCACAGCCTCAGGTCCCAGGAGGCCACGTGGTCACAGCCGCCCCGTTTCTGTTGGACGGGCGAACAATCTCAACTTGGCGACTGGGTGCTTCTCTCAGGAGAAGGAAGGTGAGGCCCGCACACAGCATGGCGAGAGAGGCGGGGGTCTGCAGACAAGAACAGTGTGGTTCTGTGCGCTGCTCTGGGGATGTTCCTACGACTATCAAGACGCACAACTTTGAAAGAAGTACAGGAGCTGGAGAAGCGGAGCTGCGGCGGGGGGAGGGGCTCTGCAGGGGGAGGCGTCCACTTGTCCCTGGCAGGGGGCGGGGCTTCAAGCCCAGAGATGCCCGGCCCCGCAGCGCAGGGGGAGGGGTGGGAGCTCCCCGCAGGTCCGGGAGCCCTGGCCGCTGTCCAAGCCGCCTCCTGCTGGGAAGGGGCGGGCAGCCCGGGCCTCTCGGCCTCTGCTCCCGGGCCTCTGCTGCTTCCGTTACAGACCTGCTGGGTCCCTCCCACCTGCCAAGCGTCTTGCCAGCATCTTCCCAGGGAAGGTGCTTGGCTCAGAAAGTCCCGTTCAGGGAGCCCCACACGCCCATGGTGTCTGACACCTGAGCACAGGGATTTCCCTGGGGGATCCCAGGCTTTGGGAAAACCCTCTGAAGCCTGGAACTGGGTTCATGTTCGTTTCTTGACACTGTAGCACTTAGCCCTCTGGGTGCCCGAGCCATGAGGGGCCCTTGCAGCCAGGTGCAAACTTGAAGGCAGGTACATCAGTGCGGAGGGGCTCAGAGCGGACCGAGCAGAGAGTGAGCCTCAGGACGACGAGAGCCAGCGGACGGTGGTCCGGGGGGTGATGGAGGGCAGGGCGGCAGCAGAGGGACCGGTGTGGGGTCAGAGGGGAGGGGGCTGCTGGAGGCCTGGATCTGAGGCTCACTGGTCATCTCATGGGGATTAGACTCAAGCGGAGTATAGGGGGCAGGACTGGGCTACAAGCAAGGGGGAGAGGGTGAGGTCGGGCCGGCGCCCCGCTGGGCGGCCTCTCGTGGCCCCGTCCCCAACCCCCCCCCCGCCCCAGGCCCAGGCGCAGCCTCAGCCCGCGGTGACCCTTCAGGCAGTCACCCTGTGGGTGGCGCTGGGGGTCAGCAGAGCGGATCCGGCAGGGGATCCGCCAGCTGCCTTTCCGGGGTCGGCCAGGCGAGGGCACCAGCGGGACAGGCGGGGGTCCGGTCGTTCCCTGCGGGGATGTTTGGGCGGAGGGGTGGGGTTTGCGCCCACCCAGCTCCCTTCAGCGTCTGCAGAACTTGGGAGCCCCTGCAGCAGCACAGGTGCCCATCAGGTGGCCTGTAGGGCTCCAGGTCCCCGGGGGCCACGCCTCCACCCCGACATCCCTGCGCCCCCAGCTGGTAGGCACTTGGTTCTCTTGACCACCACCCCCTGGTGAGCAGCCCCCTGACTCCGCCCCAGGTGCGGTCCCTCCTCTTGCTCCCGGAGGTCAAGGACTGGTCCCACGTGGGAGGGCAAAGCCCGGGTCCTGTGCTCTCTGCAGGAAGACATCGAGGGGAGTGCTTGGGGCAGGGGGCAGCTCCACGGCTTACCAGCCCCTCAAAATGGCAAATCTTCATCCGTTTGCCAATTCCAGGGCTACCTGCGTGGTTGGAGACGGGATCCAAGCTCCTTCCAGAGACAAACCCCCTTCCTCCGCTCCGTCCCTCGGCCCCACGCCTGCCAGGCTCTGACCCAGTCCAGGCTAGGACACCGGCTGGCCCTTCTGAGGGACCACCTTTCCTGACCTCCCTCTTCACAGCGATCATTGGTCCCGTTCCTCTGCTGCACGGACTTGCGGGGTTTTGCTTATTGTTGAAGAGGGCGGCAGAGGATGAGATGGTTGGATGGCATCAGCCACTCAATGGACATGAATCCGAACAGCTGCGGGAGACCGTGGAGGACAGGGGAGCCTGGCCTGCTGCAGCCCATGGGGCCGCAAAGAGCCCGACGACTTGGCGACTGAACAACACCCAGTCGTGCCCGCCGGGGTGCAGGGTGGCGCTTGCTGTTCACGTGGCTCTCCCGGAGCGCGCCTGGCACGGAGCATGACCCGATAAATAAACGTGACTAAGTCAAGATCTCTGCCAAGCCGCGAGCTCCGCGCGTGCCCGCGACGTCAACGTGAGAGCGCGGCGAGGCGCATGGCCACCTTCCTTGGCGGGGCTTCTCCTTCGGCACCAGGAGGGGGCATTGGCGGACCCGTCCGCTCCGGCGGAATCGGCTAGGGCGGTGCGACCCGAGGCGCTGCTTCCCCGCAGGACCCTCCCTCCCCTGGCCCACCCTGGGGCGGGGAGGTGTTTCCTTCGGTCCTACCCGGGGGGCGGCTCCCGGGAGCGCCGGAGGAGAAGGTGGGGCGGGGGGCGGGGGCCGGGCGCCAAGCGGAGGCACGCAGCCCCGGAGTGTCCGGAGATGGCGGGCCGACAGGTGGAACAGGTTGAGCCTACACACCCGGAACTGCGGGGTTGGGGTCGGGGGTGGCGGTGGGGGTTGTCCCGTGCCACCGCGTCCGGAAGGGTAGGCGGGCGGGCGTCTGGGGCTTGAGAACCCTCGTGCGCGGGGCGGGACAGGGCGCATGGAGAGGGCAGCGAAACACCCTCCGCCAGACAGCATGGAGAAGCAGCTGCCCTCACCCCGCCCTCGGCGCCCCAACCCACTCTGATCCCTCCAAATGGCGCTCCGGCCCCCCATCCCGCACCCACGGCCCAGGGAGGGCCCCGGGGCGCAAGCTCCCCCGGGACGCAGGGGAGCGGGTCGGCACTGTTTCCTTGGAGGGAAGGAGGACGCAGAGGCCTGAGCCTGGGGGTTCGAGGAGCCGCGCGCGGCGCCCAGAGCGGCAGTGCTCCTCCTGCCACCGAAGCAAGGTCTCAGGGAGGATAACGCGTCCTGTGGACGGTCCGGGCGCGCCACTCCTGGCCAGCCAAGAGGACTTCGGCCGCAGCAATCCAGAACCTGCTCCCCGGGGCAGAGTCGGAAGAAGGGGGCCGACCGGCCCCTCACGTGGCCCCGCCCCAGTCCCTCTGGTCCCTCCCCCAAGTCCTGACCTCCCGCCCTCATCAGAGGCTTGGGAGGCCGGGCCGCCGCCTTCCAGGAGCCCAGAGGGGCCCAAACCCGGCAGAAAAGGATACGCGGCTGCGCTCTCGGTGCACAGACGCTGTGCCCGAGGTAAGGGGCGCAAGCCAGACGCGGGGAGGAACTCAGGGCCCAGCCGCCATAGTGAGCGCGGAGAAGCTTGGTTTCCGGGGTCTGGCTCGGCTGGTGCGGATCGCCTGCGGGGCAGCCGCACCCGGATCCCGCGAGTGCGGCCCGGCCCGCAAGCGGGAAGAGAGAAACTCCCTTGAGCGCGGGCTGCACCGCTCACGAAGCGGGCCGGTATCACGCGCGCTGGCGCCTCGCCCGGGACAGCACGGGGGTCGCACACGCAGGCAGTGGGGGCCACCTAACGCCCGCCCAGGCCCGGCGGCCAGTGGCTTTCTTAGAGGCGATCTGGCGTAGGGACTCGCAGCACCACACCCCTAGAACTGCCCAAAACGAAAATGGACCCCTGGAAATCTCGGTACCAGGGGACGCTGGGTTCCTGCCCAGAGCCGAGAGGGCTGCTGTCGTCTGTGCCACCGAAATCCTGGCGGCCCCGGTGAAACGGGGTAGTCGTTGCTAACCGGCCGCACCAGGCCCGAGAGAGGCCGGCTGGCAGACACCGCAACCCGCGCCCCCCACAACGAATCGGCGGCCGTCGGTTGGTACACGTTCCCAACGGGCAGCGAATAACAGTAAAAACCTTCACTTAATAATATGTG
Organism: Moschus berezovskii; assembly: GCF_049115385.1. NCBI lineage: Eukaryota > Metazoa > Chordata > Mammalia > Artiodactyla > Moschidae > Moschus > Moschus berezovskii. Next base: position 97,238,382 of record NC_142471.1, on the reverse strand, counting down.
ACACCACCCAAGAGAACCAAGGAGGCAACGTCCACGATTGTACTCGGCGCCTGTTTGGCGCCTGCTCTCCGCAGTTTACTGCGGTCTTATTTGAATCCCGCAGAACCATCTACGAGGTGGGAGGAGTTCTCATCCGAGGACGACACCAGGCGCCCGCCGTGCCCGTCAAAAGGCCGCGCTTCTGCCCGCGGCCCCACACGCCCCGTGACCCAGACTCAGTCTGCCTGGGTCCCAGACCCCAGGCTCCGGCCGCGCTTCGCGAGGGAGCGGCTGCGCGTAAGGTCCCGTGCGGCGTAGCCTCCCAGGAGTGAGGTGCCACCGCGCGACCGGGAAATGACCCAGCCCCGCGGGGCCGGGAGTGGACCGGGAGCCGGTCCCATACCCACCACCCGCGACCCGGCGGCCCCGGGACAGGCCTCGCCGAGGTGCCAGCCACTGGGTGGGGAAACAGAGCGGGTTCTCGCGGGCCAAGTCTAACCTTCGGCCCGTGGACGCTGACGTCCCGCTTCTCGCGCCCTCTGCGTCCTGGAGCAGGAGGTTCTCGGAAATGTTCTCGGTCCTCCCTCAAACCTGGGGCCGCGACCCCGAGAGTGCCTGCCGGCTTCCCACGCCCTCCCGCCGGCGCCTCTGCACCGAACAGGGCGCACCGCGTGTGCCGAGTGGATCCTCAAATCTGCATTCTCTCGATGATAAAATATGCTCTCGTATTTTTTCCTGATTTCCCATTAAAACCTTTGCCTAACTAAACTCCCATCCAACGGGATTTATTTCGTCCCGGGGGAGATAAATCAGGGGGCAAATTTACGGCCCGGGAGGGACCCGCCGCGCTAATGGGCGCTTCATGGAGTGCGCGGCGGGGGCGCGCGGACGGCGGGCGCTGGCCAATGGCCGGGCCGCGGGCGCCCACAGCCAATCAGCGCGCGCGCCGCGCCGGGGCCCCGCGGTTATCAGCGCGTCCGGCCCGCGCGGCGCCGCTCCGACCGGCCCCGGGGCTGCCGCCGCCGCCGCCTCCCGGAGCGCCCCCGCCGCCGCCCGTCCTGCGCCGGAGCCGCCACCCGCCCTCGCGCCCGCGCTCCGCGCCGTCGGCGCCCTCGCCCGGCGCTCCCCCGGGCCGCGCGCAAACTTCCCGGGCCGGCGGGCGGCGGCGGCGGCGGGGCCCGGATGGGCGCCCGGGCCGGCGGCGGCGGCGCCCATGGACGCTAACCGCCCGGGCGCGTTCGTGCTGAGCAGCGCCCCGCTGGCCGCGCTGCACAACATGGCCGAGATGAAGACGTCGCTGTTCCCATATGCGTTGCAGGGTCCGGCCGGCTTCAAGGCGCCCGCGCTGGGCGGCCTCGGCGCGCAGCTGCCCCTTGGAACCCCACACGGCATCAGCGACATCCTGGGGCGGCCGGTGGGTGCGGCGGGCGGCGGCCTCCTGGGCGGCCTGCCCCGGCTCAACGGGCTGGCCTCGTCGGCTGGCGTCTACTTCGGGCCTGCGGCCGCCGTGGCGCGCGGCTATCCCAAGCCCCTGGCCGAGCTTCCCGGGCGCCCGCCCATCTTCTGGCCCGGAGTGGTGCAGGGCTCGCCCTGGAGGGACCCCCGCCTGGCCGGCCCGGGTAAGTGGCCCGTGCGCGGGTTCGGCGTGGGGCGGCGGGCGGGCGCGGGCGGGACCGCCGGCCGCACTCACCGAGCCCCCTCTGCAGCCCAGGCCGGCGGGGTCCTGGACAAGGACGGCAAGAAGAAGCACTCGCGGCCGACCTTCTCGGGCCAGCAGATCTTCGCGCTGGAGAAGACTTTCGAGCAGACGAAGTACCTGGCGGGGCCTGAGCGCGCGCGCCTCGCCTACTCCTTGGGCATGACCGAGAGCCAGGTCAAGGTGAGGCGGCGCCTCGCGGGGCTTGCTTGGCTGCAGCCGCTCGCTCCCCCGCATCCTGCGAAAGGCGCGCGAGCGGCCGCCCCGCGGCTGGGGCCGGGGCTGAGGGGCGGCCCTCGGCGTCCGCGCCGGCTGCAGCATCTGGCCCGGGCCGCCGAGGGGCCGAGCTGCCGCCGGCGGGTGCTCCGGGGGGCCCCGCGTGATGGGCACCCTCCACCCCAGGTGTGGTTCCAGAACCGCCGGACCAAGTGGCGCAAGCGGCACGCGGCGGAGATGGCGTCGGCCAAGAAGAAGCAGGACTCGGACGCCGAGAAGCTGAAGGTGGGCGGCTCGGACGCGGAGGACGACGACGACGAGTACAACCGGCCCCTGGACCCCAACTCGGACGACGAGAAGATCACGCGGCTGCTCAAGAAGCACAGAGCCCCGAACTTGGCGCTGGTCAGCCCGTGCGGCGGCGGCGCGGGGGACGCCTCGTGAGGGCGCGGGGCCGGGCCGGACAACCAGGGTACGGACGCGGGCCGGCGCCCTCGCCAGCCACCCGCGCCGCAGTGTATATATTTTTACAGAATAAGTTATAGGCGGCCCGGCTCGGGCTTGGCGTCGGGGCCGCCGCCGCCCCGCGTCCCGGTGGAATCACTTTGTATAATCAATAAATTATTTAACACGTCCCGGTCGGAGCCACGGCTCCCTAGGCCCTTCGCCTGTTTCTTCCCATTCGGAAAGCCGCGGGCGAGGCGGCCTCAGTTGCTGCCCGGGACGCCGTGCCGGGCCGCTGTCCAGTGTCCAGGCCCGCGGAGCCCGCGCCTTCGGCTGGAAGGGCGCCTGGGGCTGGCGCGGGCCGGGCTCGGCTGCGGCCCGACGGAGTCCGGGTGCCCCGCGTCCCGGGCGCCCGGGCGGCAGCAGCTCGCAGGAGCGAGGGCGCCGAGAGGACCGGCGCGGGGGGAAGGCGCTCCGGCCCCGCGGACCCTCGGGCCGCCCGCCGAGGGAAGGGGAGACCCAGGCCGGGAGCCGCGAGGAGCCAAGACTCGGCGGGCTGGAGCGGAGCCGACGGCGCGGGGCGGAGCAGGGAGCAGGTAGGGCCTCTTGTTCCCCGCCCCACCCCGGGTACCCTGGGGCTAGGGCCCTCCTTTCGCGGCTCCGATGGATGAGGTTTGGGCAGGTTTAAACACATTCCCGGTGCCCGCCCCACCCTGTGCGGTAGCTGTGGGTGGGTGGGTGGTCGGTGAAGGGCGCTGTTGGGCCCCGGCTCCTGCCCACCGGCTCTGGTCTGATTATGTAGATTCAACCCGCCCAGCCTTAGTAGCTGCAGACTTCGGAAGTCGCGCTAAACTCAATATTGGGTGAAATAAATCAGGTTTTAAACTCATCAGCACCATAGCTGATCTGCTACTATTATTTAGATTTTTTTATGGGTAGAAAGTGCGACTTAATTCAAAGGACTACAAAGATACTTTATGGGTAGAAAGTGAGATTTAATTCAAAGGACTACAAAGAGAAGCCCAAACTAAGTAATTCTGCCAGCAGCTTGAAGTTCTCTGGGGGCCCTGGGCTTTGCAGCGGAAGCATGTCTGGAGGCCCCTTGAGCTCTGTCCCCCTCCCCAGCAGCATGGCCTGCACCCCAGGGTGCCCCCACCAGCCAGATCCCCCCCAGGCCTCACCACGGAGAGGCAGGGAAGCCCTCCTCTCTGGCCTGTTCTTCACCCCCGCCTGAGAGGCGAGGATTCTGGTGAACAGCCTGGATCTCTCTGGTTCACAGGAGAAGCCCCCGGCCCCAGACTGGATGCTCCCCATGGTTGCAGCTTCATGGGCATGACTGTGGTGTTAATTTTAAAAGTTAAATATAAAGGGTTACATTACTGTAAGATTTATCTTGGAAGTCATTACTGGAAATGTTAAAAGAGTAAAAGGCTGAGGTTTTATTTTTCCCACACAACTGCACCAATTTTAAAAACAGATGCTTTCCACTGACTGGTTTTCTTTTTAAAAGAGAACTTTAAAAAGAAATTTTTGTGCGTAAAAACTATTCTCTCAGCTCTAAGTTAGGAGCAAAGGAATTTCCAGTTTTAAAGTTTTGAGGAAAGCGATGCATTTATGTAATTTCATTTAAAAAATGCTGAGGGGTAAATCCCAGTAGGTACCTCTGCAGTAAACAGTCCAAAAGACGTTCTTTCTGCTCCCTGCTGCGGCTCAGCTCTATGACAGAATCCGACAGGACACGGGGCCCGGGTCGGGGACGAGGTGACCTGGACTGCAGCCTGCGAAGGGTCCGGAGCCCCGGAGGAGGGAACACAATCAAACGGTGTTTTCACCAAGATCAATTTTATTGCTTAGGGACCAGAGCGGTCATTTCCAAAGGCCTCCAGAGTGACCAACAGCTGAAACCCTGCTACACAGAGATCACCGTGGGCCGGAACGGCCGTCTGGCACACGGGCAGAGTGGCCACAGCGTGACACACGCCCCGATCCTTCTGTCCGGATGCGGACTCCGCCGGTGGACGCCAGACCGCCGGCAATGGTAGTGATTCACCTAAACCGAGCTTCCCCCAGCACCTGCACCCAGCCCGGGAGTTCTGTAGTGTGAAAGCAGATCAATAAACGCCATCTGTGCTTGATCCTCGGGCTGGGCGCCGCCTCTGACCGCCGCGCCAGGTGTCGGGGGCAGGGCGTGCGGCAGGGGCACGACGGGCCGTGGGAGGCGCGGCAGCCGGGGAGGCGTACAGTTAGTCTCTATAGTTTATACACAGCCCACGTTAAAAGCGGTTTCTATCGGAAGCAGACTAGGCTATTGTTATTTCTCCCATGATATTATTGTTTTATGTAGAATACTTGGCACCATAGAACAGTAACAAAAGACGGACAAAACGGTTTACAAAATTCTTGAAAGGTACACCCGAGCTAGCTATAGACTTCACATTCAGTTCTTAATATTACACAGCAGGAGGCCTAGAAGTCTGACTGCTCGCGTGAGAGCGGCGGGCTGTCTGAGCCCCACGGCGCCGCTGGGCACAGTCCTGGTTTGACAGCTCTGTGTGTGGACGTGCAGGTGACCAGCTCCTAGACTTGGTTCTACTGCTGATATGACACTCAAGCATTCATACTGGAAAGTATATTTAGCGTAAGTTTTGGTAAGGTTTATAAATTATTTTTAAAAAGTATATATTTATATATATTTATATATATAAAAATGGAAAGCAGCTGCAGTGTGATTCAAAAACCATGTAACATGGCAGTAGAGTGACTAACAGGGAGGGGCCTCCAGATGTGAAAGCGGGGGCCACGTGCCCCCAGGTTGTGGAGCCCGGCCGGCCCGCTCAGCCCCCGCTGCAGGGCGACTTCAAGCCCCGCAGGGTTTCTGTGCCCGAGAAGCTCCTCCACGCTGACAATGATTAAAAATTGAAAACCGTGACGTCTAAAATACAGATCTTTTTGCTGTCTATTAGAGTTTTGGCAACAGGACTGTGACTCGTTAAAAAAAACCCAATATTTCTACTTGACGCCACATGGACAGACACGACGGCGAGGTATGTGAGGCTTGTCCGGGGCTGAGGCAGACTGTGGGGCCGGCCGTCGAGCGGTGGCACTCGGGCGGGTCTGGACGCAGCTGTCGGAGGACGTGGGCCCGCGTGCTACGGGGCGGTCTCGCCGGGGGTCCCCTCGAGGCGCTGGCATCGCCCCCCTGCCGTGGGATCAGGCGTGGGTTGCGGGGACACACACCAGGGAAAAGCTCAGAAAGGTGAACTCGCGGGAAGGAGGCGCATTTACCACCACGTCACTGCACCACGCAACACTTGTGCACGCGTGCGCGAGGTTTACCTGCCCCGGGCGCGACGCGGAAGGCCAGGAACACGGGCTGCAGGGAGAAGAGAGGCCGTCAGGGCCGAGCGCCTAGCAGGCCCAGCGCCGGGCCCTGTCCTGGGCAGCTGGCCCTGGGCGACCCGAGGCGGGAGGCAGAGGCCCTTCGTGCTCCATAGAGACGGCATTATTTCCACATGGAAACTGGTGGAAAAGCTCACTTCAGAGCCGTGATTCAGGCCCCGAGAACACGGGGAAGGACATTGCCTGGCCTGGGATCCAGCCGCTGGGTTGTGTGGGTGGCCGGCCTGAGAAGGGGCAGTGGTGACCACCTCTCCTAGGCCGCCAGGGACACAGGACCCGTGGCCCCACTCCCCTCGGAGGGGCTGCAGGCTGGGGGCCAGGCAGAGTCACACGTCCAAGGTTGGTCCCAGAACACTGGGCGGTTCCCTGAAGCGGGGCGGTGACACAGACATCTTCCCCCTACCCGGGCGGCAGGCCAGCAGGATGCTCAGGTGCAGGCTTGGAAACACCTCCAGAGGGACCATGATACAGTCTCCTCTGGCAGACACGAACTCTGTCTCATTGAGACCAGTCTCTTCTGCCTTCCTACCTGCCTGCCTCACCACCCCGCTACCTACCTGCAGGCGCTTTACTGAAATTAAACACTGACTCGGCCATGTCTGTGAAGCCGGACCAGGAGGCGGAGAAGGGGGTCAGGAGAAGCATCCCGACAGCCCCTCGCCCACCACCGCCCCCACACCGGTCAGTCACCTTGTGATCTCCCACCGCCCACCACTGCCCCCCGCACCAGTCAGTCACCTTGTGGTCTCCCATGCAGACGTTGGGCCCGATGTGGTCGTAGGTGACAACCTTCTCCTCGCTCTCCGACTGGGAAAAGCAAACAGAGGAAGAGATGTGGAGGTGGAAATGGGGGGGCTTCCTGGGGAGCAGCGGAGACAGCCCCTGTGGCTGTGCCACCCTCCGCCACCCTGCCCACTCCTCCGTGGGGCTCCAGCCGGCTCAGAACCACCAGTGAGCGGCAGGCCCCCAGGAGGGAGCGGCTGCCCCCAGGAGGGAGTGGCTGGAGGCGGCCGGGCAGCACTTGGCCCCTGCTCGCAGGGTGGGAGGGCTGCGGCCTCGGGAGGGCGGCCCCCTTCCTGGGACGGGAGGCAGTGTTCCCCGGGTGTTGGCGGGGTCTCTGCTCACGGCCATAGGGCAGACGGGAGCTCTCTTTCCAGCTGTGCCCCTGGCACCAAGGAAGCCCACCGGGTCTCCCTTTTCCCCCTTGGCATTTGTTTTTGACCCAGAACTCCCTGTTCAGAGGAGAACAGACGCCCCTGAACGCCATGGGGCTGCACCCAGCAGCCACTCGAGCAGGGCCGTGTGCACAGGCCTTCTGCCTGCCAGCCTGCGGGCGCTGCCCAGGGTGTGCCGCTGGCGGTCAGTTCCGGCTCCAGCTGGGCAGGGCTTTCACTGCCGTGGCTGAAGCCTCTGAGACTATAAACTGAATTATCCTTAATGCAGCAGGAAGCGTAAGGTCAGCTTTACTTTCCAGAGTGGTCGCCTGCCAGGAACTGCGACAACAGACCCCCTGCACACCCGCGGCAGCCACAGCGCCTCCCTGGAGTGGGAAGCATTCATCAAACGCCACGTGGTAATTTACAAAGGCAGCATAAAATTGTGGATTTCCAAGTACATAATCACAAGACAGATAAACAGATCACAGCGGGCTCCGCACACCTCCCTGCGCATCCATCACGGGGGCCGCCCCCTCCGTGTTCGGGGCGGGAAGCAGAACCGACATGACGCCGAGCCGACCGAGCATGGCATGACAGATGACGCCTTGGAAACGCAGCGAGGCGGCTGCTGGGCCGGCGACGCCCACCACCACGGGGGCCCCAAGCCAGGAAGTCTCCGGGCCCGCCCCACGATGGGCCACCCAGCCAGGCTCCGTCTCTGCGAGTCTGCAGCATCAAACCTCCGGACCTGGAGTGGAGATGAGGCCACACTCTGCAGCCCCGGGCGCCTCCTGACGCCAGGCGCTCCGGCTGTCCTGGTGGCTTCACCACAAGGTGCCTTTTCCCTGGAAGACGACCCTCACCTCCTTTCTGCCCCGAGGTGCCTGCTCTGGCCGCAGCTCTGGGCTCCGCCGGCTCAGTGTGCTCAGAGCCAGCGGGTGCGGCCCACCGTGCCCACTGTTCACTCCGCTTCCTCACGTCCCATCGCGGAGCCCCGGGGGCAGGCCCAGCAGAGTGTGGGGCCGAGTCTGAGGCCACACGTGCGTGCAGCGTCTGTGCGGCCAGGGCCCGTCTGTCCCGTGTGCCTTACGTCGCGAAGCCTGTTTGTGGGAGACCCCAAGGCCCATCCTCTGTGCTGGGCTCTGGGGCTTGCCCGCCAGCTGTCCGGCTGGCCCCCAGGCCCCGTCACAACGTGCTTACTGCAGGCCCCATGCACCCAGCCTGGTCCAGGAGGTCTCTCCCCGGGAGCTGGCTCACAGCAGGGTGTCCAGGGCCGCCCGCCCCGGAAAGGCCAGCAGGATCTTCTGTAGGGGCGCCACTGGGCCACTGGTGAAGGTCGGCGTGCACCTGGCTCCTCCCCGAAGCTCCGCCCTCCCAGCTGCGTCTCTGGATGAGGGTCTGGGCCCCAGGGGGCAGACGGGACTCATAGCAAGTGCAGGGGCCGTGCAGGGTGGTGACCAGAGCCCTGGACGTCCTGGGTTGAGGTCGGAGGACCACCCGCCCTCTCCTGACTGGCTGCCCATGTCACTCAGAGGCTGGACTGCTGCCCTCATGAATCAATGCACTTCATTATCGTATTTTTTTACTGATGGCGTTGACAAAACCAGTGCAGATATTGATTCTTGAGAACAGCCCTTTTATGTTAAATGTGGGCATTGAAAAACCCCAGGAATCGAGCAGCTACAGAAACTGCAGCCCCCTGCCCCCCGCCCCAGCACTGCACACAGCCTCCAATTCCTAGCGCTTGTGGGACTCAGCTCAGATTTACAACTTAAGGAAATAGGGCGACTTCATAGATCAGGAGCTCTTTCGAGGACAAGAACCCGTTGACTTCTCCGAGCACGAAATAAACTGAAATGACTCCTGACGCCCCGGCGACCCACCACTGAAGCTGTTTTGACTCCAGAACCTGGGCTGCGTCTCAGCCCTAAGACGGACGGCAGGAGGGCGCCCTCAGCCCGGCCCGACCCCCAGTCAGCCCCACCCCCAGCCCGGGCCGCCCCCCACGCTTCACTCACCCTCAGGACCAGCTCCTTGGCCGATGGGGACATGAGGACGCGGTCACACCAGGCGGGGCAGCGGGTGTTCATGTACTGCCGGCCCTGGCTGCAGTCCTCACTGTACGGGTAGCTGGGGAGACAGGACGGCGGCGCGGTTAGCAGTCACCCACCAGACCCCCGCCAGCCCCTCCTCCACGCGGGTGAGGCCACGCGGGCCCCGCACCCCAGAAAGGCCCAGCCTGTCCAGGGGACGGAGAGGCGACAGAAGCTTCCAGAACCGAGTCCCGCACTGTCCCTCCCAGCACTTCAGATAAACCCCCAACTACGCAGCTCGTCTTCTCAACTTGGTTTTGCTTCTGGACGCAGCCTAAAGCACAAACCTGCACAGACGCCTATAGTCGGCCCCTGACAGACCATTCCTCCCCTCAGTACATGTCCTGTGCCCCGCTGTGTGGGAGCCTTGGACCAGCTGGACAGACAAGAGTCCTGGATGGGCACACAGCCTTCTTGGTCGAATGTCACCATTTTATATTTATCATCACAGACAAGAACCTACACATTGTCCAGCTCTGAATTAGGGACCACGGAGAAGTCCAAGAAGCGCTTCCTAACCTTCAGTATAAAGGTGGGCCTGTCCACCGCAGGGAGGCGGCCCCTGCTGCCCCAGCTGTGCGATGCATGCTGTCCCTGTGTTACACGCACTTTTGTTTTTCACAAAAGTGAACCCTGGAGCTTTTCCCTTAATAATTTGTCCTGTAAAAGCATCTCTCCCCACGTGGAGCACTCGTCCATACTTGGGGAGGGATGAGCCCCTCTGGGGAGTACACACTGCCTGGGCGGAGCCAGGAGGTGTGTGTCTGCCCGGCGTGTTGGTCACGGTCACCCCGAGGCACACACCTGGGCAGAGTCCTGCGCAGGGGGCTCAGGAGCCCGCTCCCAGCCCGGACGCCCGACCACAGCCAGCCGCCCGGGACCCTGCTTCCTATTTGCTCCCAGACCCGTTTCAGCAGCAAGCATCTATCCACTGTTGGAGGCGTTTTGGTTACTTCTAGGTTTGGGGAGCTCTTGGCTGTGATGAGTGGATCCCCCGGGACCCAAGACCCTGTTGGGGGCTGGAAGGTAAACTCCGTGTTCATGGTCACACAGACATGCTACCCGCTGTTGTCAACGGTGCTGGTGTGGCCCCGCCCCACACCACACAGGCAGAGGCCACAGGAATCATTCTTGGACTGGATCTCGAGCCTGTGAGACCCGGTTTAGGAGTCGGTGGGAGGAGTGGGGAGCATGTGGAAGGTGGGACCCTCAGACCTCAGGGAAGGGAGGTTTGGAAGGGGCTGTCCCAAGGGCAGGGCTCTGGACAGGGCTGCGTGCGGGGCGAGGAGAGCCTTCCGCGTCACGGGAAGCCACTGCCGCGCCTCGGTGGGAGCGCCCGCTAAGCTGTCTCACTCACACCCTTGGATCTTTATTTTCGAGCCAATGACAGTGTGACTTGGAGTGTGTTCACAGCTGGGATGATGAGGGCAGAGGTGCAGAGAGGCTCTGAAAACCAGGTGTGCCAGGCAGAGAATGCCACTTAGTAGCCCCTGCTGTCACAGCACCACCTGTCTGCTGGCAGCAGCAATGCCCATGGCACGTAATTCCCTGGTTGACAGGCTGGATGCCCTGGGATGGCCACTGTCCCTCAAACAGACACTGTCCACCACCCCCTGTCCCCAGGAGATGCTGAAGCTGGGCAGCCAGTGGAGCACAGGCTGTCTCCACAAATGCTGAGAGCCTGCAGCTCCGGAGGCCATGAGCCTCTGTCCTGACCACCTGGCCCAAGCAGGAGGAGGAGTCGTTTTCACAGAACAGTCAGGATGATGCCGGCCTGGGGAGTGTGGAGAGGAGTGGGCGCGGTCCTTTTCTGTGACAGGCCACGTGGACACACCCAGACGTGGTCTCCCTCCCTGGCCAGCACTGCTTCTGGACAGATCCCCCAAGGCTCAGCCACAACAGAGGCAACAGAGCCAGGAGGTTCCGCCTTTTAACCACAAAGAGGGCAGCGTGGTGGAGCCCAGGCACAGGGTGCCCTGAGCTGGCAGACGTGCCTGAGGACATCCCCGCACACCTGGCAGCACACCCAGCAGGTACACAGCCTCCGGGTACACACTCACCCAGGCACACATTTACTGGATACACTCCCAGGCAACACACTCACCCAGGTAATAATACACACCCAGGTACACAGCCACCCCGGTACACAGCCACCAGGTACATAGCCATCAGGCACACACACACACACCCAGGTACACCCCGCCAGGTACACAGCCTCCAGGTACACGCCCATCAGGTACACGCTCACCCAGGCACACATTCACCAGATACACTCCCAGGCAACACACTCACCCAGGTAATACACACACCCAGGTACACACCCTAGCCATACACCCAGGTAACACTCCCAGGGAATGCATACACCCAGGAAACACACATGTATACACAACACACATGACTTTTGTACCACATGCACAAAAACTCATGAACACATCATTCACACACCCCACATAAAAATCTACACCCATGCCAATACCTGTCTGCTCATATGTGAACATACCATGTACCTGTATACACGGAGCTCATGCACACACATGTACTCACATGCACACACCATACACAGGCCCAGGTATACATGCACCATGCACATGTGCGTACACAACCCACACCCCACACCCACAAGACACACTGCATACACCCCTGCACACATACCCACATATCCACACCTGTGCCTGTATAAGTGTGTCTGCATACACACCATGTACATACACTCACACCCGTGCACTATGGATGCCATATGCACACATGCAGACAAGCAGTTAGTCTGTAACCGGACTGCATGGATCCTGCACATGCACCCACACACGCACAGGCTGCACACGTGTGCACTCGCGCCCACGCGGGGCCACATCAGGCACACGTGCTGACACAGTGCACACAGTGAAACAGCATGCACGCACCCTACGCACGTGTGCACAGAGCTCACACCTGCACACACACAGGCAGCACTCCTGGGGTCACTTATGTCCTGGCAGTCAGAGAACACATCTGGGCACCAAACGGCCACCGTTTCTAACCACGTCCCCCCGCAGCTGCTCCTGCGGACACATCGCCAGTGTTGGGACAGCTCTCCAGACATGGGGCTGTGAGTGCCACCCAATGGTCAGGAACATGGTTTCAAACATGAGGGAACAAAATGGAGGGGATGGGTGTGACCCAGGCACTGGAAGAGGGGGAAGGTGGGTAGTGGGGGAGGGGCTGGTGACCCAGGATGTGGGGGAGGGGCGGGTGACCTGGAATCTGGGGAAGGGGTGGGGGAAGGGTGGGTGACCTGGGAAGTGGGGGAGGGGCGGGTGACCCGGGCACTGGGGGAGGGATTAATGACCCGTGATGTGGTGGGGGCTGGGTGAAACGGGCAATGGCCTGGATGGCCTTGCCTTGGAGACTCGGGCCTTGCATGCAGGCTGGGAGGTGAGGGGCTGTGAGCAGGGACCCTCAGCTCAGGGAGCCCACAGCTTAGTCTGTAAACCATGACCTTTCCCACCTCAGAAAACCTGAACTGCTACTTCCCAGTTAAACGGAGAAAGTCTGACCCCAGACCGAGGGCCTCCCAGTGGCCCCCACCCCCTGTCCCTCCCAGACTACCTCCCCTCAGGGGGCGGCCCCGCCTCCAGCCAGAGAAAGGCCTGCTTGCAGGGAGGAGACGCCGGTGCTGCAGAGCTGGCGCGGCCCTAACGCACAGGCCGGAAGTCCATGGCTCCAGGGTGAGGGCAGGACACCTCAGGCTGTTCTCCTGCCGCACGGGCCCGTCAGTCCCGAGGCAGGTGAGCCCCAGAGGGCAGGTGGCCTCCGGGTGCCCACAGCGTGGGCACCGCCCTGGAGCTCCTCCCACTTGGCACCAAAGTATCCCCACCCTCAACCTACTGGCAGGGTCTCACAGGCCAGGCCACGCCCCTCCTGGGGGCCACGCCCCTTCCCAGAGCCCACCCCTGGGGCCTGGCTGAACCCGAGGTCTGTGACGGGTCCCTCCCAGCCCTGACATGCCTGTCTCTCTGCTGTCCAGGGGATGCGAGCTCGTCCCTCGGCCACCCGAGCAGACCACAAGGTCCTAGGGCTCCTGGAGGGCCCGTCCCCCAGTGCCTTCTGCGCTCTGTGCCTGGCTGAACGTCCAGGCTGTGGGGTTTGGAGAAGCCCAGGGACGGCCACCTGCTCGGGCTGCTTGGGATGTGTATGTCCACAGGTCCTCCTCCTGGCCAGGCCGCAGCCCTGAGAGAGGCATGTGGACCCTGATCAAGCGGAAGAGATGCCCGGGACCCCGGCACCACCCACAGAGGGCGGGGGGAGGCCAGTCCCTCAGGACAGCCTCAGCTTCCAGCGGTCCCTGGCGGCACGAATCACCGCACACTTTATGTCGTTCCGGCAGCGTCAGAGCCCGAGGACGACGCGGCGGGGCAGCTCCTGGACTCGCTGCTTACCCCACCCACTCGGGCCCAGCTTCCGAGTCATGGGCTCCCGGGCGTCGGAGCTGCTGCTGGGCGCCCACCAGGCCCCCAGGGGCCACATCCCTGCCTCTCTGGCCCCTGCATCTCGAATCACTGGTCTGGGCGCTGACGGTGAGTGGCAGGTGCCCAGACACCTCAGTCAGAGTCTGGACTCATAGGGAGCCCCAGGTCAGCAGACGTCTGACCTCTGCAGTCAGGCTCAGGTGAGCGTCACCGGGAGCCGGGGGGACCTCTGACGGGATCTCACGTGTTTTCCTCCCGCAAAGCCTGGCTACATACGGGGGGCGGGGGTGCGGGGGGCTGCCGCCGCTCTCAGCCCCACCCACAGCGGCTCCCAGCGGCCCCGCTCCCTGTGGACGATTCCCCGAACCTGCCCAAGGCCCATTTTCTCCAAAGTGGTAAGAATTCCCACTTGGCTTCTGTAAGAAAACAGCTGTGGGGGCCATCCGTGTCCTCCAGATGGGCCTGGGGTGGCTGAGCGGGCTGGGTGTCCGAGGCAATTTCGTAATCGGCTCTCTTTCCCCACACCCCCACCCAGCCCCTCTGCGGCCCCAGGTGGGTCAGGGAGGAGCACGGTGCTACTGCTGTGGATTTCAAGATTCTGTAAACACCAGAGCAAAACACCACAAAAGCTCACGTACCCGAGAAAGACAGAACCAACACCCACGTCCCAACAGCCCCAGAAAGATCCAGAGCTCGGAGCTGCCTCAGCGGCCCCTCGCAGGCTCCTCTGGGAGGCCGTGTTGGCACCGAGGAGGGCAGCCCCTGCCATGCTCTCCAGGCTGGGGAGGGGGCGGGAGGAGGCACGGGGGGCACAGAAGCAGGGACAGGAGGCTCCCTGCGGGCCGGCAAGTGGGCGGTCCTTACCTGGGAGGGAATGCGATGTCCAGTTCATACAGTCTGTCCTTAAACACAGACAGCTCTTTGTCGAATTCTAAGAGCTGGGGAAAAGAAAGAAGGCAAGAGGCACTTGGGCGTGCGCTCCTCAGGGCACCGGGCAGCCTGGGCAGGGACCCAGCACCTGCCCTGCACACCACCCAGGCTGCGAGCAAGGGCCGCCCAGGCGTGTGACCGGACGGTCCTGCAGGCCCCGGGGTGAGGCCCTGGGGTGACCAGCCGGGGCCGCCTCGCCCCACTGAGCGCGCAGGGTATGGCCACAGCCGCGCTGGAGTCACTCCGAGGTGCCCTTGCCCGAAGGCAGAGTCCAGCTGCAGGGACACTGTTCTGCCCCAGTGGAGATACACTTGAGTGTGGGCCTCACCCGGAGGACCACAAACAGCACTGACCTGATGGGCTCCTCAGAGCCACACCCGCGACGCACTGCGCCTCCAGGAGGCAGGCCCTGCAGCCACGCGTGCCCTGGGCACATGGTCACTGCTTACGCCCTCGGCAGCCTGGGGGAGCATGGCATCACACAGGCCCCTGAGGCCACACGGCCCCCTCTCCTCCCGCCACCTCAGCCCTGCAATCCACATGCCGTGTGTGCAGCAACCCTGGGCGCTAGGCTCTACCTGAGCCACCCACACGGGCCACCAGCCAAGCCCGAGCAGGCCAGCCCTCAGCCAGGCTGCTCTCCTCGGGTGAGTCAGAGGGAAGCAGGCTGGACACACCTCCCAGCAGGAGGTCCTGGGGGTGATTACGGGGTGGGGGGACTGAGGCTCCTTTTGCATAAACAGGACGCTTCAGGCACAGCCACCTGATCCCAGTGGTCACCAAGCGCCGACCCTGCCTGGTGAGGCGGGAGGCTGGGCCCTACAGCTGCCGCCGTGAGCCCACATTGGCTGTTAAGAGGTGCCAGTAGCACCTCGCCCCACTAAGCTCCGTGACAGCCCTGCTGGGGCCTAGGAGTGCAGGGCCAGAGGGGGCACAGAGAGGGTGTCGGGGGAAGCGCAGGGCAGGGGCTGTGTAGGGTGGGGGCATGGGCCAGAGCTCCTCAGCTCCCAGGCACAAGCAACCTCCTGCCCCCACCTCCAGGGAGCAGCTGGGGCCAAACAGCTTCTGGAAGGTTCCAGAGTCGCTGTCTCAGGGTGCCTGGGGTGGGGAGCAAGTCTCCAGGGAGGACGAAGCATGAGCGTGGGGCCGGGGCCTGGACCAGCTCTGGGTTCACACAGGTTTGCACACACAGGTGCCTGGAGACACCCTCACAGCACCCTCGCAGGACGCGCCCCCACAGGGAGGCGGCAAGCGTGTCATCCACAGCCTCCCGAGCATGAATGCTCAGCCTTTGCAGTTCAGGAGGAGGACGGCCCTGACCCCCACGGAGTCTGCCACCATTGCTGGCTCATCTGCCCCGGAGGCCCGCCACCAGCCTCCTTCCGTGGGGGGTCCAGCGCTGGGATTGCTCTCAGTCTTGGCGTTTGGTGTCCTGCTTGGGATGCTCCGAGCTTCTGAGGAGTGCGCCTTCCACCCCCGCCAGCTCCAAGCATGCCTCCCGTGTCCCGCCCACGACCCGCCACACGAGCACCATGCTAGGCTCGCTCCGTCCGTCCGGGCACTCTGCTTCCCGGGGCAGACTCTCCTGTCCCTGGATGCTGCGAGAGCCGCTGTGTATCTTCATCCGCCTGGATTTTTCAGCGTATGGTGTTTATGTTTCTGATTCTTTCCTGTTTCCTTTATGGTCTCAGAGTTTTTATCAAGCGTTCCGTGCTCTGACCTCTTGGGCTCTCACTACTGTGGAGGGCTTCCTGCTCGTGCGCAGCTGCTGCCCTCGGGGCTCGCTGCCCCGCGTCAACGGGAGGCCGGCATGCCATGTTTCAGGAATGATATTGCATTTCTGTAGAAATGGTAATCTGTATCTCTTTGAGATTTTTCACAGCCTGATAACCAATTTCGCATGTATCTTAAACGTTCTTCTTGATTACAAAGTGAGGGACAGCAGGGTGTGTGTGGACAGTGATGGAGCGGCCGGCCGGCCGTGTCGCCAGGCGCGGTCCGGGCCGCGTGCCTTCCTCTGCTGCTGCAGCGGCGTGGTGCTGATGAAGGGAAGAGGCTGGAAAATCGATGTGGTGGAGCCGGAGCAGGTGCTACACACACAGAAAACATCTCTATCCGACGGGCCGAGCGCCGGGAACACTCCCGCGCCTGCCCTGGGACAGCCGTGGAGAATTTAATCTCTCCAAATCCTCACCAGGGCACTCCATCCTGCCGCCCTGACAGCCACACTTATAATTAATTATACAATTTCGATGGGAATATCGACTAAACAAAGCTATAAATCATAGAAAAAGTCAATAGGCATGGACACATTCAATCATGTCCCGACCAATGATTACTACTCTTAAAATACAATAATTATTTTCAGAGCCAGCTTGAATTAAATTTCTGTCAGGCGGGAACAAGACCAGTGGTTGATCAAGGATGCGATGGACCCGGGGCCGCGGCTGAGCCGCACATCCATCCTGGTGGGCGTCTCACCCTGAAGGTGAGCGCATGTCCGGAGGCCCCTGGGGGTCTGCATGCCCGCCTCCTGCAGGGGCCACAGTCACTATGGAGCCGGCCCTGCACCAGGAGGCATGCGGCCTCCACCCCTGAGCTTCCTGACCCGACCAGGGGCCCAGGGGCCCCCAGAAGCCCACGTGGAGGCCTCGTCTCTGCTTCGACTCCACCATGTCCTTTCATCTTAGGGGCAGACTCAAACCTCTCCCCGATATTCAAGTTAATTTACCTCCACATTGAAAGGGCACAGTTTCACAGGCTAAATTAATACGGAAATAAAAATGACATCTAAGGTGATGTCTGTTGTTTCCAGATGGTGACACACTTCCCAGGCAGTAAGGGTGGCCAGCGGGGCTCTGGGCCCAGGGGCGCCTTGCCTCTGCCCACCACCCACGCTGTGGGACGTAGGAAGAGCCCACTTCCCTGGGACCAGAGGGTCCCCGAGGAGCCATTTGTGCACAGGCCGTGGGCCGAGTGTCCAAGGACACCAGGTGCGTGGAAGCGGCAGAGGAGGCTCAGGAGTGCCTGGGGCTGGGATGCACCCATGAGGCGGGGGAGGCGGCCTTGCAGAAGAGGGCTGGGCTCCCCACGGTGGGCTCAAAGCTGGGCCTCAGCAGATGGCCTTGTGACTGGGCCTGGCTGAGCTCCAGGCTGGGTGGGGACAGAGGGGCTGGGGTGCAGGAAGGAGGCGGAGGCGGGGGCTGGGGGGCAGACTTGGGTGGTGGAGAGTCCAGGCCCCAAAGCCAATGGACAGGAGAGGTGAGGGGTCCCGGCGGGTGACGGGGGCTTCCCAGGGGCAGGCAGGCAGGCAGGGCGGGGGGCTCTGGGGGAGCCTCGGGACTGGCAGTGTCTGCCAGACAGCTGGACAGTCCCCCATCCAGACAGACGTGCCCTCCTCTGGGTGCAGATGGTGGACCCTGCTCAGAGAGCATGAAGCCCCCGCGGGGCCTGAGGAGATGCGATGCAGAGGAGCTGCCCAGACCCCGCAGGTGACCTGGCCGCCCAGGGCGCCCGAAGCACAGAGGGCTGAGCAGGGGCAGAGGGACAGACAGGGCCTGAATCTGCGCATGGTTCCGGCCTTTGGGATTAAGACAGCCCTGAGAGGTCACAGTGGTCTTGGTGGAGTAACCGGGAGCTAACAGTAGGGACCGTGGTACAGACAGCACCTCACCAGGGTGGGGGCAGCCAGGGCCGCTGGAAGTGGGGGCAAAGGGCACGGCTGGGCGGGGGAGGCTGCCTGCAGGCGTCGCTGACCTGCTGATAACACACAGGTGCCAGAGAAATGGGTCAAAGCAGGTGTGGCTGACACTCACAACGCGGGGCAGCCCCAGCCCAGCGTCCCGCTGCCCGTGTGCAGGCCGTCTGTGCAGGGACCTGCCCACCGGGGCGGGTGTGAGCTGCAGGGGTCTGTTCACATAAACTTCACTCTGCAAATGCACACATGCACACGTGTCCTTCACTCTGCACATACACGCGTGATTCACTACACATACACACACACACACACACACGGGTGCTGGTGGCACAGGATGCCCCTCAAATTCTCAAGACTGTCTCTCCTCTTTCCAAAGGAAGCCCAGGCCTCAGTGGGTGCACCCTGAAGAGAAGGTCTGCACCCAAAGCTGTCAGCCCTCTGCCTCTCACCTGGGGGGTCCCCAGGGCTAAGGGCCATGCTGCCCATCAAAGACAGTGAGGCAGGTGGCTTCAGCCTGGCCAGAGGCAGGAGACACACCAGGGAGCGCCCAGACGGAAGTGGTGGGAGGGCCGGGGGTCAGCCCTGCCCAGAGCAGCAGCGGGACACCCCCCACAGCGGGACTCACCGCGGTGCCGTTGTCGTCCCGGAAAACCTCCTGGTTGAAGTAGTCAAAGAGCTTCTTCTCCAGCTGGAGCATCACCTGTGGGCGGGGGGCGTCAGAGCAGGACCCTCCCCGGGAGCCACAGGGGCGTCAGAGCAGGACCCTCCCCGGGGCGGGGCCACAGGGACGTCAGAGCAGGGCGGGGCCACAGGGGGCGGGGCCACGGGGCGTCAGAGCAGGGCGGGGCCACAGGGGCGGGGCCACAGGGGCGGGGCCACAGGGGCGGGGCCACAGGGGCGGGGCCACAGGGGCGGGGCCACAGGGGCGGGGCCACAGGGGCGGGGCCACAGGGGCGGGGCCACAGGGGCGGGGCCACAGGGGCGTCAGAGCAGGGCCCTCCCCGGGAGCCTGCCGCCCCCTCCGCGCTCACCTTCCTGTCGTTGTCTGACTCACGAAATATCAGCTTCACGACTTCGTTGGTGTCCGCGGCCCGGACGGTCTGCATCGTGGCCTTTGTGCAGAGAGTCTAGGAAAGACATGGAAGAACTCGGTCCGAGACCTGCCGCCTGGCCACCCGAGCCAGTCCCTCCACCCTCGCTGTCCAGCTGGGCTGGGGGCTCACTACTCCCGAGCCCCCGGCCGGCCCCTCTGCCCTCCGTCCAGGCTGCTCTGTGGACCCAGGGGCCCAGGAGGCCCCCATGGCCATGACGGTGAAGGGCAACTAGGCAGGACCTGGAGGGCGGCAGGGAGGCAGAGGCCATGGTGGGGGCATTGGGAGGGGGCCAGGTCTCCCAGCAGGTACACCTGGTCCTGCTCCCCCCCCCCCCCATGGCATGGGGCAAGGACAGGCCACAGCAGGAAGGTAAACAGGGCCCCTCCCCAAAGTCAGGATGAACCCAGAGCCTGGCCTGGGGCGGCGGGGCAGCACTGGCCAGACCCACGTGTAGTGGAGAGAAAGAACCGCTCGGGAGGGGCTGAGAGACGGCTGGGCTTGGAGAAGGGCTGCCGAGGATCCGGGGCCACGGAGCTCCCTTTGAAAAAGTCCGTCCGCAGGGTCCAGAGAGGCTGCGGGGGCCACAACCGGGTTTTGCTTTGTGTGTAAGTTATACCTCGATAGAACCGTTTCTGTTTTTTTTTCTTTCATGGTTTTTATGAAAAAGAAAAGAAAGTGCCCTGACAGAACAACTAATGTTGGCGTGAAGGGCCCCACCCACCCGAGGAGCCCGCGGGAAGGAGCCATGCGGTGGGGCGCGGGCTCAGGCCGGCCCGGGGTGGCCTGCACTGTGCGAGGGGAGGCATTGACATTCAGGGCACACACAGCTAATCAGGTCAAGCCCCCAAACTGGCTTTTGGACTTATGTGTCACAAATCAGTCTGGCCGCCTTCAAATGGCCGGATTAGAACAAGGGCCCCAGCAACCCTGCCTGGGCACGCCCGCTGGCTGAGAGGAGGCCGCGCCATCCAGATGCTAATGCGCTAAGGGGCTTAAGAGCGGTGAATGGGGAGGCCCGGCGGGCAGACGGCTTACTCGGAGGAAGTGCATAGTCTTTGCCCAAAGGCGGCTGCTGCAAACTTCTTAAAAAACCGCTTTCTCTCTCCCCCTCGCATGGGCTCCCAGCGGACACACATCTGCCTGGCCGGCCCCTCGTGCTCAGCCGCTCCCACACCCACCGGAGGCCCTCATTCAGGGCACCCAGGCCGCCCCTTTCAGTCACAGCCGTGACCACTCGAGCAGAAAGCCCGGGGCAGCGCCTTTCCGGCTCGCCTTACAGAGACATTTTCCTCTTTTCAAAGGAGAAAAAAATCCCCCAAATGCTGCTTTTAAAGAGCCCTCTGAGGTTTATTTCACTATCAGTGGCCGCGTGGAGGCACTGGGGGGTGACGCAGGATGTCTTACTGGGACTTGGGGCCCCAGGCTTTTCGCTTGGAGTTTGGTGATGCAGCCACTGCCAAGGAGGGGCACCGTGAGGGCCCCCAGGACGGCGGGGCCGGAAAGGCAGCTTGCGGGGCTCTTCCTGTGCGCCTGGCCCGCTCCCCTCCCTGGCACAAATGCGTCCCCCACCCCACCACGGGTCCGAATTTCAGTGCAGGCGGAGCCCCTTCGGGCCCCAAGAGGTGAGCCCGTGAGTGTGGCCTTACAGAACCTGCTCTGATCTCTGCCAGACGGAGGCGAGGCGGCGAGAGACGGACAGCCAGCCCCGCACCCGAGGATGGGGGCCCACCACCCTGGGGTCAGCCAGGAGCTGGTCAGGGGCGTCCCGGTCAGAGTGACGTCTGACCTGGGGGGGTCTCTGTTCTGGGGGGATCTCTGTTACAGGTCGAGAAGCGCTTTTTGGGAAAAGTGTGCAGTAAGCTTCGGTGTGCGGAGGTCAGAGGCACACCAGCTGTTTCCTCACTGCAACTGCTGAGTTTCCCGGTGGTGAGGAAAAGCGGTGAGGCTTTCCTGCGTGCTCTCCAGGAGACAGCGGGCGTTGAAACAGCGTCTCCGTCTGTGTTTATGACAGCCTGCCAGGCTTTAGACCAGTTAAGGCTGTGATTCCGCAGGCCCTGCTTCTGTCTGCACCCAGCACACTGGACCGCAGGAGGGGGTCCTCCGTACCCCAAGTTTCCAAAGGACCCGCAGAGATCAGGCAGGCGGGCACCTGCGGTCGGCGTCCGGAACATGCAGCATGTACCAGGGGGCATGCCTGGGGCTGGGGTTGTCGGGGAGACCGTGATGGAGCTAACAGAGCAGGGAGCCTGGGAGGGGCCCCTCGCAGGCTGAGACCAGGGCGCTCACCCTGCCCCTGGGCCCTGCAGGACCGCACACCAGGGGGCTGGGCTCAGAGGACAGTTTTGTCCCCAACTTATCTTGACCAGACCGGTGTTAGAGCCAGAGGGAGGCTGTTTCAGGCTCGGGGGGCAGGGGGTGTGACTGCCCCCCCGCACCTGCTCAGGGTCCTCCCTGTGGCACCCCCCCACCCGGAGGGGGGCAAGGGCTTAAACGAACCAGAGCAGCCACCAAGCAGCCTGGCCCCAGAGCAGCCCCGGCTCCAGCTCCTTCCCCACACCTTCTCTGTTTGCTCGTGTGTGACCCAGAGGACATGGTGCGTGGGGACGCTGTCACCACAGACAGGGGCTGGCGCACCCACGGGTCCAGCACCCTCCCGGTGGGGCCCGCCTGCCGGTGATGGAGGCCTCTCCCTGTCAAGGGTGTGGGAGGCGCGCCCACAGGGTCCTCATCTCTGCCCAGATGACTCGGCTTCTAAGACTTTCGGGGATTAACCTTTCTCCCATTAAATGGAAAGTAAACTGGCCTTCAAACAAAAAGTTACCAGACAGTGGCTTCCTGAAGTTGTGAACCACAGCCCGGCAGGGCCTCGGGTGCTCCCCCTGGATGTGGACGCACAGGAAGGTCAGCAGCAGCCCCCCTGGGAGGCCAGTCGCACTCTGCGGCCCACGGACTGGACATAGCTCCACAGAGCTGCCCTCCACTGCCCGAAACGGAGCTGTGTGTCCAGAGAATGCAGGGCTGCCGTGTCCTGCCCTGCCCCGCCCCACTCTGCTCTGCTCTGGCTCCAGCTCTGTGGAGAGCGGGCGAGCCCCTCTAGACGGTTCAGCCACGGAGGGACGGCTCTCCTGCTCGCCCAGGGAAGAGGAAGACGCTGGTCTGAAGAAAGCACAGGTCCCTACTGCAGGCCGGTCCTCTGGACACTCAGAGGCGGGGGCCGGGGCAGGGGGAGGCTGCTGCGGGGCCGGGGCAGGGGGAGGCTGCTGCGGGGCTGGGCAGGGGGAGGCTGCTGCGGGGCTGGGCTGGTGGGTGGGCTCTGTGCGCCCCACTCTGGGGCTTTCATCCCCTGACAACCTCACGCAGGAAACATGCAGACCCCCTGATGGCGTGAAATTGGAAACAAAGCCAGGACACAAAGAGGCCGACTGGCCGTGGCCGCGTCCCCTCTCCAGCAGCCAGCACGCTCCAGGGCCGGCCCGAGGGGCTGCAGGAGACAGAACTCGGACAGGAGGCCCGTCCCGAGGGCGCTAAAGGGGGTGCCCGCAGCGTGAGGACCCTCAGCGGGCCGCCCACCGCATGGCCACTGGCATCTGGGGGCCGCTGCACAGGGAGGCCTGTCCCCACCCCACCTGGGTAAGGACAGCAACCTCGCTCTGGGAGCTGCTCTGGGAGCGAGCGGCTGCTCTGGGCAGCATTCCAGGCGCAGGGAGTGAAGCTGCAGAGGTCCAGACCTCAGAAGACATTCTGTGTTCCTCTCGGGTCCAAGCGGCCTGGTCGGCGCCCAGCCCCCACCCGCCTCGAGCCCCCTGACACAGGTGTGCACACGCGGCCTTCTCGCAGGCCCCGGGCTCCGGCCGCTCACGTGGGCCTTGGCTCTGGAGGACCGGCCCCTGCGCCCCACGAGCCTGCCACCCAGACCCACCTCTCAGGGTGGAGGGCGAAGGCCGGCCTGTGGGGGCTCAGGGCCTGACACTGGTTACAGACGCCTCACAGAGCACAAAGTGCCGGACGCCGACGGCCAGCGGCCCCGCGGGTCAGGGACACCGGCACAGCCTTGCCCAGCAGGGAGGGCCCGGGTCCCGGCCGCCAGCGTCCACGGATGTCCTGTCAGCCTCCTTCCCCACCGCACGGACGCACACATGTGCACACGGACGCACAGCACACAGCACACGTGGACACGGCTTATAAGGCAGGAGCCCTCGTGGGCCTCGCCTGCTGGCGCAGGGCCCCCTGGGTGGCTGGACCGGCCTGAGGCCCAGGAGGCCACCATGCTGGTGGGGGCAGGGGCGGGTGATCTGTGGCCTGGGGGCCGGGGGGACTCACACTGTGAAGACTGACATCCCTGGGCAGCGTCCACCGCTCAGCTGCACAGTGGGGCCCAGAGCAGGCGCCCCAGGAACAAGGATGTGACACAATCCCTTTCTCCTCCACGGTGCGGGCTGGGGTGTGAGGCTGCAAGAGGGGCCTGGCAGGGACCCCGCCTGCAGGGATCGCCTCTGGTGACAAATCCCTGGCTATCAGGGTCCAGCCGCTTGCCCGACAGACAGAGGGCACCGTCCCGGAACGGCCGAGGATCAGAGGCCGAGCGGCGCCCACGTGGTCCTCACTGGACAGCACCGGCGGGGGGCGGTGGTCGCCCTGCGTCTGGAGGGAGCCGCCTCCTCACATGCCCACACCATCACTCTGATCCTCACAGTGAACACCATCTTTCCAGAGGTTTTCCTGGCAGAGCCCTGGGTCCTGGGAGGAGGGACAGCTCTTGACTACTGAGAGCCGCAGACTCCGAGGGCCCGAAGCCACGGACCCCGCAGGCGAGAGCGGCTGGCCGGTCCGCGGAGGCCCCGCTATGCGGCCGTGCCCACGTCAGAGTTGCCTGCACCCTCTTTGTTCTGTGCTGTCAGCTGTTCAAGAAAACAACCCCCATAAAGACCCTTTCATCTCTGCCCCAAGATGCTGGCTGACTCCCTACCTGCCCGCTGCGAGGGGACAGTGCCCGCATGCAGCCGGCAGGGCAAACCAGGGGGGAGCAGCTGTCCTTTCTGGAGGGAAGCAGCTTGGGCTCGTGTCCAGGACTGGGCGGCCGTGAGTCCGGCCGGGGGGCCTGCCACATGCCTGGTGCGGCCTTCCCCAGACGGCAGGGCTCAGGCCTGCGGGGCAGCAGGGGCAGGACAGGGCAGGAGGGAGAGCAAGACCCTCACCGTCTCCTTCTGTGACCGAGCAGGATGCCCCAGGGCCTCCCGGGACAGACCCCAGCCACGTCCTCCACCTGCCTCTAGTTTGCATAAAAACAGCCTCCTACGCCCTCCCCGAGTTCCAGAGAATGAATTTAACCAGAGAAGTAAGAATATGCAGCCAGGCTGGTTGGGCTCGCGGGGCCTTGCAAAGGGCCAGCCTGGCTGATGACCAGGGGTGACACCCCTCCCGGCCGCGTGGGAACCTGCCCTGGCTGCTGGGGCGAGGCCTGGGGCCCCGGGACTGTGAGTGCCGGGAAGGATGCAGTCTCTGAAGAGCCGGGTGTTAAAAACCGCCGCCAGCCTCCGAAAACGCACCCGCCACTGGGGCTGTCAGCGCGGCAGGTGGGAGCGGCCGGGCTGGCGGAGACGGGAGTGCCTGGCGCTGCTGTCTCTCTCTCTGTCACTGGCCGGCTGGGCGCCCAGCTGCCAGCTGCCACCACGCAAGGCACGGAACATGCTTTCTGAGCAATCTCGCCGGCAGGGCTGAGTGTCATTAATTAGTTCGAGACGCACAGCCCATTAGATGGTGCGTGATCACTGCGTTTACTTTCGTGTATGTTTTAATTACAGCTTCGGCGGTGCCAAGCTTGATCGCTGGACCATCTCCTCGGTTCTGCTCTGTGAGCTTGTTCGTATTAATTTGCATCTGAGATGCGAAGCTCTAGTTCCAGGGGGGGGACAGCCTTTCACTTTGCACGTCTTTCTGAGGCTGGTGCCCAGCAAGGCGCCTGAAACCCCATGCTGCAGAGGCCAGTGGGGCTCCACCTCCCTGGAGCCCCCGGCCGGCCAGTCTTCCTAGAGGCCCTGCCCGCTGCAGCCCAGGGCAGCCAGCTGCTGCCCCCGCCTCACTGCTGCCTGGGACCCTCGCTGCTCTGGGAAGGATCTGATTCACCTCGGGGCTCCCCTAGGAGTTGGTGGGGTAAGCGCCCAGGAGCAGGACACCCTGGGCACGCCAGGATGCACCTGCCGCTCCAGGGCCAGGGATCAGCAATGGAAACCAGAGCCACGACCAGCGGGCTTCTGTTGGGCCGGCAGAGGGCGCCCAGGGTGTCCCTCTTGGGGGGGGTCCACCTGTCGCGTCCAGGCGAGAAGATGCTGGAGGCCCCGTGTGGTCCGCCCGTGTCTCCTCTGCCCTTCTTATCTGCAGGGCTGCAGTGCGGTCTGGGCTGCTCGGGGTTGCCTCGGGCGCTACGCTGACCTTGGTTCATCTGGAAACCGTCTGTGGGGTGACCCGCCAGCTGTGGGCACAGGCCTTTCCCGGAACATGGGTTGAGGCCAGCGTGGTCTCTGCTGCTCCAGGACCTGGTCTGCAGACCAGACCCGGGCGTCTCTCGGGGGTTGCCGCTGGGGCCGCCCACACCTGGGGGGAGGGTCAGTCCCGGGCCAGGGTCCCGGGTCAAGCACTGTGCCTGCCGTCTGGAGGCGAAGGGCCGGGGCCACACCTCCTGGGCTCAGTCCTCAGCGAGGCACTCTAGCCCCGCCCCCTCCTCCTGGAGCCCCATTCCCCGGGGCTGTGTGAGCCCCAAGCAGAGGCCCCCACCCTCACTCGGCTCCCCGGTAACAGCCGCGGCCCTGAGGCAGCGAAGTCCCGGCAGTCTTGCCTGGCACCTGGTTCTCATGCTGCTGCTCACGTCGGGAAGCCCTCCCCTCTGCCCAGTGGCCTTTCGGGAAAACCTGGGGAAGCTTGCTATGGTTTCTACAAGTTTCTCCAAGTGGCTTCCACAACTAGAAATCCTTTCAAAACAGCCTGCCAGCCAGCAGACGCCATCAGTCCACGAGACGCTAACACGGCAGGTGGAAGTTGAAGATCTTAGTAGGAAAGCTGTTGAAGTTAACCCAAAAGAGGGAGCTTGGTCGTCTTCAGCTAACTGTTTAGATCCAGGCATGCCCACAAGCATGTTTTCTGAGTTACCGATGGCATCAGCTCGGGCGGGAAGAGCAAGCCCACTCCGGCAGGAGGGCGGCAGCTCCACCAGACTCAGCGGCAGCCTCGCTGTGCACCCAGCCTTGGCAGGTGTGACTGGTCACGGCCCTCCCGCCAAGCTCCCCCTGGATTCGGGGTGGCCCGCATCCGCTTGGACTGTCCGCACAAGGGCAGGGGGGCCAGCAGGCTGGGAGCCTGCGAGGACCAGCGGAGGCTGAGGGGTGCCGGGGCCCCCGGAGCTGATGAGGCGGGAGGAGCCCCCGAGTTCAGAACCCCTAGACGCCGCTGCAGGGGCCTGGGGCTGCGCCCAGGAGGTGCCACCAGGCAAAGCCGTCTTCAGCAGGAACTTCAGGACACACGGGGTCGCTCTGACATTCCTGACCGGCTGGCTGCACGCATCTGGGGCCAAAGGCGGCATGGCGACTGGATGGGACACAGGGGCGGGCCTGACGCCACGCGCCATGCTATGCGTTCTCGATACCCCATGGGACCCCTGCTTCTCCAAGGCCAGGGCACCCAGCTGCACCGTCTGGAACCAGGCACCGCTGCAAAGAGCTGTCGCTCAAACAACCACGTCTGGCCAGGGAGCAGGGGGACCCCGACCACGCCCCTCCGGACCTTCCTTGGCCCTAAGATGGTCCTGGCCACGCCCCTCACTGGGCGACCTCGGCCCCCGCCTCCCTGCGCCGGGCAGCCCCTCGGCCCTCGTGGCCCCAGATCTGTCACTGCGTGGGTCCCTCCGGAGCCCCACCACCACAGACATGGGTCCGCAGCGCAGTCAGCGGGGCTTCTGATGAAGACATAAAATGCCTAACTTGCAGCTCACAGCTGATTCACTGCCTGTCAACTGACCTCCCGAGGAAGGGGCATGGGCGGGCAGGGTGTCTACGACTCAGCGGCCGAGCTCCTGCCCTGCACCCGTCTCGTGTGGCCGCGGTGGGAAAGAGGCAGGCAGGGTGGGGTGCTCAGCGTCCTCGGCCTCCGCCTTCCTGGGGTGCCTGGCCGGCACTGGGTCTGTCTCACAGGGCAGGGCACCGGGGTCGGGGGCAGTCCCTGGGGCGGCCGGGCCACGGAGGCTGAGGGTGGGGAGGCCGGGGGGACCCGCGGGGCCGGGAGGGGAGGTCTGTACGTGTGCCTCTGCTCCACCGAGAACTCGGCCGTCGGTGAGAGCTGTGCACAGAGAGCAGCGTTTCGGGTCGCTTCTCGTCCAAGTCAGCTGGGATGGCACCCAAGATGAAGACCCCCGGGCCTTCTGGGAAGGAGAGGAGGAGCAGGCTGGGGGCCTCCTGAAACCCAGGGCCTGCGGCCTTAGAGACCGCGGGGGCTTCGGGGGCCTTTAGAACAGCGTACCGGTGCTCAGGGTCTCACTGCAGATGCCCAGAGCAGGCAGCCGTCTGAACATGGGGGGGCCCACTTCAATCCCACAGCGCGGCTTTCACGACCCCCACGCCGGCCGAGCCGCCTGGTCCCTGCCCCCCTCTCCCTCATGGTCAGGGACGTGGGGCCCCGATGTCCCGAGGGTGCCGGGCTGGGCAGGCCAGGCTGCCTGCTCAGGGCAGACACAGGAGGGCAGAGCAGCCCTGCCATGGGCAGCACCTGCCCGCCCCTAGCCACAGCCCACTGCGACCCCGGCCAGAGTCCCCCGTGACCCCATCCAGAGCCCCCCGGGACCGGGGCCAGAGCCCCCCGTGACCCCATCCAGAGTCCCCTGTAGCCCCATCCAGAGTCCCCTGTAACCCCATCCAGAGACCCTTGCGACCCCATCCAGAGTCCCCCGTGACCCCATCCAGAGCCCCCCGTGACCCCATCCAGAGTCCCCCGTAACGCCATCCAGAGCCCCCCGTGACCCCATCCAGAGTCCCCCGTGACCCCATCCAGAGACCCCCGTGACCCCATCCAGAGTCCCCCGTAACCCCATCCAGAGACCCCCGTGACCCCATCCAGAGTCCCCTGTGACCCCATCCAGAGACCCCCGTGACCCCATCCAGAGTCCCCTGTAACCCCATCCAGAGCCCCCCGGGACCCCGGCCAGCACCAGCCATCCGGGTGGTCACTATGTGGTGGGAGCCTCTCCTCTATGGTGACAGGCGGGTCCCTGAGATCAAGCCAAGGTCTGAAGACAACAGGAGAAGTGGCTCTGGGGAGGGGGAGGGTCGCGCATTTTATGGGGGTGTGGTCGGCCCGGCCCCACACGCCTGCTCACGCCCAGGGCCGTGTCCTCCGCTTCCCACTTGGTAAGAAAGGGGACGGCGCTGCAGGAGTCCCTAACTGTGCTGCCCGCCACCCCTGCCCCCGGGCTGGCGCCGTCCCCTCCCCCTGGGGGCCACGCACCGACACAGGTGCCTGTGTCCCTGCAAAGTCCCGCCCGGTCCTGGAGCTGCTGCCCTTTCTGTGGGGTCTGCCCTTCTGGGGAAGAGAAGGCCATTCTGGAAACCTCCTGACCCTTCCCAGCACCCAGCTCAGTGGTCCCCGGGCACCAGCCCTGGTCTGGCCACAGCCTCACATGGGGCCTCGGGCCAGCAGAGGGGCTGTTCCGGGCACAGCAGGCTCCTCGGGCCCAAGTACCGGCCAGACATGCCCTGGTTTGGGGGCTCAAGTTGGGATAGTGTGGCTTTTCAACCCACAAAGAGGCTTTGCGGGCGAGGGTGCAGCTGTGGGCACCGGGGCCCGAGCTCCTCCCAGCGCCGCATGCACACGGGGCACGCCCGGGGATCACGGGTCCTGCCGCTGACTGAGCCAACGCGGCTTTCATTCATCGGAAGATGCCGGAGGGGAGGATGGCCGCTCACCACACCCACGTGCCTGCTGCCCCCACAGCGCTCAGATTTCAGAGGAAGCCTTCTGCAAGGGGGGGCCACTGACACCCAAGAGGCCAGAGGGCGACGGCGGGGGCACGGCCACCCACATGCTTGCTCGGTGGGCCCATGCTGGGCAGGCTCTGTGACTTGCAGAGTCCCCACTTCGAGGCCCCGTGGGTGCTGCCGTCAGCCTGCAGACCCACGAGTCGGGAAACATGGCAGCTGAGGACCAGCTCCCCCAGCCGGGACCTGACGGACCCGGGCACCTCCCGGCTGGTCTGACCTGGTTCCATCAGTGCCTGCTGCTTAACCAGGTCCTCACCAGGGCCCCAGGGCTCAGGAGATGCTCGGGGAAGCGGGGGCGCTGGGCGTGAGCCGCTGACCAGGAGCCGCGTCTTCACTGCAGCCTCCTGCCCCCGCTTCATAACGGCCCCCCCAATGACACTACGGTGTTCTTCAGGAGGCGTTTCTGCCATAACCAAACCAGCGAGCGGGAGGGCTGGAATGTGCCCGTGGAGGACCACGGGCTCTGCTGTTTACACAACACGACCGAACGCGGGCGAGCTGCCCACGCAACCTACCTCCACCACGGACTTGGAATCTAGTCGGAAGTTGAAATCGCCGAAGACGAAGTAGGATGCCTTCTCGAACCGCTGGTCGACAATCCTGGGAGGAGAGGAGGGAAGGCGTCACTGAGATGCAGCCCGCCCGCCACGCCTGACCTCAGCCCTGTGCCCCAGAGGCCACGATCCCGTCGGCGGAGCTGGTACGGGAGGCGTCCTGGCCACGCTGGCCTTGCCGGTGAAGGAAGCCTGCGCCAGTCACCTCGGGCTCCAAGCAGGACGAGAAATGTCTCTCACAGGACTGCCCGAGGACGGATGTGTGTCCAGAAGAAGGGAAGGGCAGCTCGGTGACCAGGTCCCCAGGCTTGCTGCCCAGCCATGGCTGCACGGACACCCCCACTGAGAGGGGACAGCGGGGCCCCTGGGCCCGGGGTCGGGGCGCCCCCTGGGCCCGCGGTGGACTCTGAGAAAGCACGTGTCTCGGCAGGCAGAGCCAGGGAGCACCACTCACCCCCAACCAACTCAAAAACGTCCACCCTGTTGCCCCGCAACCGGGCTGCCAGCCCTGCGGGCCCCAGCGTGCAGGATGAGGGCAGCCCCCAGGAGCGGCCCCTCCCAGGGACTCGTTAGCTGAGAAAGAAGGGGTGACAGGAGCAGTGTTACCGCCGTTTCATGGCGCTGGGCGGGGGCCATCACCTAGTGGGCGGCCCCACCTGTCCCCTCTGCCCATCTCCCCCAACCCCGTCCATCCGCCCCACCCCCCTGCCAGGAAGGCTGACCGGTGGTGGCCTCTCTCACACGGGCCCACGCTCTCCCTGCCACGGCTCCTGCCTGGCCCCTTGCCTCCTGCGTTGAGTCCCAGGAGTTTCCCTGTAAAGTGCACCGTGAGCCCTGTGCTCCCAGCACTGCCTGGGGGGGAACCTTGAGTTCTTCGCATGAAATACGCCCACCTCCCCCTGCTGGACCTCGGGCATTCTCCCCCAGGCTGGCTCCTCTCCGGGCAGAGTCGGCGGCCTTTAATCCATCTGGAATTGCTCTGGAGGACGGGATCTGAGTCCATTGGTCTCTCCAGCTGCGACTGACCCTAACCCTTCAGTAAATGCTCAGCCCTCCCCGCCCGAGTCTGTGCAGAGTCCCCGACGGCCGGGTCTTCTGAGACTCTGCTCTCCTGCACGTCTTTGCCCTGTTCCTGTCACTTTAAGTAACAGCACTTCGTGACAGATGCGCTTCTCACTGAAATTCTTCTAAAAAAACCTTCTCAGCTGTTGCCACGTTTTTCTTGCACATTAACTGCTGTATCATGTTGCTGAATTCCACGAAAAGTCTTGTTTTCCAGTTTAACTGGATTGATTCTCACACATACGAGTTTGAAGAGAGAGGACATATTTTAACAGATTGTTACTAACAGTGCAGATGAGCAGTAATGTCGCTTCTCGCGTTAAAGTTAAATCTTCTGTGGAGGAGACACCCTCCAGGGATGAAAACCCGGGGAGGCCAGAGGGTCAGCCCCGGGTAGCCCTGCGCCCGGGACCAGACTCACCCCTTGCTCCACCCACACGGCGGGCACCCACAGACTGTCGGCAGGAGCTGACCTGAGCCATCTTGAAACGGTTAATCTTCGTTTGCTGTTAAACGCCTTCAGAAGAACACCCTCAGAGAACCTCTGTGGTGTCCCCTTCAGGACGTGGGGTGTGCCCCTCGGGTCGCTCACCTCCGGGGGGGTCCTGAGCTCAGCCCGCCCTCCCCAGGAAAGGAGAGGTGGCGAGGCCCCCCCAGCCCTGCCTCCAGAGCCAGCTGGCGGCTGGTAGCGACGCCCACGGGAAACAGCACCTTGCTCTTTAAAAAGCCCCTAACCTGCTCCACTCACGGCAGCGCCCCCCCCAGTCCCTGCCTCGACCACTGGCTGCACGAGGCTGGGGGGAGACAGGGGCTTCCCGTGCCCTCCAGCCTCGCATTGGGCAGCCCCACCACCCCGCAGAGGCCCCGAGGCCCCCAGGGTAAGCTTCTGGCCTCTGACCCCCGCCCCGCCCAGGGGGGCTGCCTCCAAAGGGAGACCTGGGGGCGACCCTCAGTGCCCTGGTCAGGGTGTCCGGGTCAGGGTCCCAGATCAGGGGGCCGGCAGCGAGCTGGGACCCCCGCAGGGACCTGGGACCACCTCCCGCCAACACACGACCTCATGCCACTTTTATTAACTTTTTAAGGAAAACCGAGCCGAGGCAAAGCTTCCGCTTGGTCTGCTGAAGGGAGGAGGCAGACACACCTTAATGTCACACCGACATGCGCTGTCCTGATGGTCTGTCACCCTGTTCATTAAGAAGCCCAGGAGCAGGGTCCCCGAGAAAAGCCCTGAACTCAGGCAAACCCGCTGCCCTCGGGTGTCGCCCCGCCGCCGGGTCAGTTTGCGCGTCACACACGAGCACAGCGACGGACACGGCTCAGACGCAGGGACATGGGCAGGGCACCCGGATCCTACATGCCCTCCAGCCAGTGTTTCTGCTCAGTCTTGTTTGTAAAGAACCTGCCCTGTTCCCTGCAGTGGGAAAGGCCAGGCTGCCATGCTTCCTGGGACCCCCGCGCTCCGGAAGAGGCCTGGTGGCACTGGGGGGCCACAGCCCGCTCCTGCTCCCGGGGGCGGGAGGCGGCCACGGCCGGGGTCAGAGGAACGTGCAGGTTGGCCCGGGTGTGGGCTCCGGTCCCCATGGGGGCTTCCCCGGAGGCCCCAGGTGCGGAGCAGATGACGGAAGGGCTGGTGAAGCAGGAGCCTGGCCGACGGCCCTCGCCACCCGGGGACAGACGGGCCTGGGGGTCGCCACCGGGGGACAGACGGGCCCGGGACCAAGAAGTGGATTAAACGGCAGACACAGAACCGGGCAGGCGGATGGCCAGCCCATTTGGGGGTAATTTCCTTTTATACAAAATAACAGATTTCAGATTTACTATCGGACTGAATCAACTTTGAGAAGCTCGGGGGTCTGCAGGGAGAGAGGCTGCGTCGGGCAGCCTTCCTGGAACCCAGCCCCGCGGCTTCTCTCCTGACAGCCGTGGTGACTGGTGACAGATTTCATCAGCTTGTCTCGTCGTGTAATTCCATCATTAAAACCCTAAACTTTATCATATTTCCGTGCCCCGCTCTTTCTGCCATAATGGCCTGCGCCCATCAATAATCGCAGCGTGGGCACGAGATGGAGCGGCTGTCTGCCGAGGCAATCGCCGGGGAGCGAGCGAGGCCTGCGCTTTTAATCTCAATATAGCACCGTTCGGACCAGCAAGAAAAAGAGTTGTTTTAAAATTAATTACCTTGTCAGTAGCTATTATGATTAAAAAGTGTGCCCACATCAATACCGTGTGCCTAATTCAGAAGCAGAGTCACAAGAAAGGCCATAAAAATCAATGGCTTAGGCCTTGAAGATGGAGGCTTTCTCTGCTGACGGGTGAGCTCACTGCGTGATACTCAGGCCGCGGGCAGGGTGCTGGGTGGGGCAGGGGGGTGCTGGGCCCACCAGCTCAGCTGGACGCTGGGGCCTCTTTTGTTAGTTTTAGCTGCTGAACATGGTAGAAACCAACCTTGGGCTCGTCTCAGATTTGGGGGAGGCCACATGCTCGGATAGAACAACCTGAACAGCAAAACACCACAGTGGGAGCTTCTGACAACCAGGCTTCCCTCTGAGCCGCCTTCAACAGACTGACCTTCCTGGAAGCCACTCTCGGGACTGCACGCTGACTCTGCCCTGTGTGGGTGTGCCGGCCCCCGGCGTGGGCTGGGGGGCCGCAGCCCTGGAGATGGTCTCTGGCGTGGGCTGGGGGGAGCCTCAGCCCTGGGGGATGGTCCCCGGCATGGGCTGGGGGGCCGCAGCCTTGGGGGACGGTCCCCAGCGTGGGCTGGGGGGTCCTCAGCCCCGGGGATGGTCTCTGGCATGGGCTGGGGGGGCTGCAGCCCCAGGGATTGTCCCTGGTGTGCCAGCTGCTGGCACACAGAGCCTGGGGTGGGGGCAGGGAAGGGGGGCACGGTGACTGGGGAAGGACCCTCCCGTTGGCAGAGCAGAGCCGGGCGGGCGAGCTCCCCCCACACGCCCACCCCTGGGTGTCTGCCAGGTCCCTGCAGTTCACAGGCCCGAGGGGCCCCAGGGACCTGCCCGCCACACCAGCTCCCCCAGGCAGTGTCTCCCGGGCCAGGCGCCCCGGGAAGCCATGAGGGGTGCACACCTTGCGCAGCGGGCAGCCAGGCCGAGCCATCGCTGCAGCCCCGGGGCCGCGCTTAGGGTCCCGGCACTGGAGATACCCAAGCCCCTGGTCCTCGTGTGGGGCGGACCCGGAGAGGCCACGGCCCAGAGTAGCAGGACAAAGAGTGCTGGGCCAGCCGCTGAGCTCCCGGGAGGCTGCACCCCATTCTGACACGCCCCCTCTAGACTCAGTCAGCTGGTGGCCAGCACGAGGCCTGAGGCCCTGCCAGGTGCTGGGCTGTCACCCCAGTTTGTATGTTGAGGCCCCAGTCCCCTCAAGATGGTACTGGAGAAAATTAAGGTCAAATGGGGTCATGAAGGTGGGCCCAGATTCAACAGGACAGCTATCCATGAGAGAAGAGGCCCGTGGCTGCTTCTGTCCTGAGGATGTGGCAAGAAGGTGGCCAGCGCCGTCCAACCAGGACGCGGGCCTCCTCAGAGCCGGCCACCCTGACTGAGCCCACAGCCGCAGGGATGCACACAGCGCTCCAGCTCCTGGCCTGAGCTCCACCTGTGCACAGACCGGCTCAGCCACGGGGCTGCCTCGGGGGCTGCAGGCCCTTCTCAGTCAGATCCCTGCGGGGTGTCCGCATCTCTGGGGCGGGCTGCTCCAGGCCTCCTGTGGGCCTCCCGGGCGTACTGCCCACTCGCATTCTCTGTCACTCACCCTTTGAACAGCACGGTGACATCACACGCGCCTTTCTGCTCGGACGCCACCACGGGCAAGGAGCAGGGACACTCCCCTGCCTCCATGGGCCGCTGGGCTCCACATGCGCAGCCCAGGAAAGAAGCACTGGGGGTTCAGGAAGGGGACCTTTCAGACCTTCAACACCCACGAACGTGGGCAGCAAGTCTGCACCTCATCGGCCCTTGGGAAATGCAGACTGCCGTGCGGCCCAGCCTGGCTGAGCACGCGGGCTGGCAGGGCCCCAGTCCAGCAGAGAAAGAGGGCTCGAGCATCCTAAATGGCGGCAAAGTAAGCAAGGCTGGCGGGTGGATGAGCACGGAGGGCGCCGCCCGAGGAGCACTGAGCTGCAGGCGGACCTGCCGGAGCCCGGACATGCACAGAGAGAGGGTTGTGCACCGTTCATGTGGCGGTCCAGGACGTTACCAAGGATGCACGTGGAAGCCCGCACCCCACAAACACAGACGATGCAAATACACCACGGGGACGCACAACGCTGCACAGTGTGAATGCTCACGGCCGCACCAGAACATGCAGGGGGTCCCTGGATGGGGTGGAACGACCCTGCACCAGGACGGGAGGGCAGCGCAGGACGAGAGTTCAGAGCGCGAGCACAAGCCCTGGCGGCACCCTCAACTCCGTCTGAGCAGAAGGACACGGAAATGGCGGCACAGGCGTGCTGAGCAGGGGCCCTGACTTCGCCTCCGCTGGCACTGTGCTCGGCTCTTGTGACGCACGGGCTCACAGCCCCACGCTGTCAGGACAGCAGCTCGTTCCTGGATGGCCGGGGACCTCGCACGCCATCCTGCCCGACACCAGGAACGTGCAGGGAACCTGCCCTCCAGCCAAGGAGGAGCTGGGGCGGTGAGGAGGCTGCCTGTCAGGCCTGGGACGCCCTCATCTGCGCTGGGCTCTGACACGGGGACAGCGGCCGCCCGGGGGGCCCACCGTGCATGGCGTCCCAGTGACCCGCATCCTTAGCAAGGGCCTGCCTCTGCCTGGAGACCAGAGGCTTTCTTTTCTGCTGGCTGGCTGGTGGGGTGAGCTCTGGGAACGGCCCGGAGAGAAGCCCCAGGACGCGGGCCTTTGAGCAGCTGACAGCTGACGGATGGCCGCCCGCAGGGCAACAAAGGCGGCTGTGTGGCTGCGCGTCACACCGCCGCTCCCTGGGAACTAATTGCTCGAAGTCGCCCTGGGCAGCTTTGTTTTTCTGGCAATCATTTTCTCTGAATGCCCCAAAATGAGCATGAAACAACTCTTTTGACCGGACATAAAAGTTAAATGTCCCAATGTTGACCAAATTAACTTCAGCACTGGGACAATGGACTGTATCTGTGAGAAGACGCTTGGGACAAAGGCACGCTTTCTGCCCGGATTTCACAGTTGTGATGTAAGGTTGTTCCTGCGGACCTGGCCAGGCCGCGCTGCAAAGGGAGACACAGGAGCCCTGTCAC
This sequence comes from Moschus berezovskii, assembly GCF_049115385.1. Lineage (NCBI taxonomy): Eukaryota > Metazoa > Chordata > Mammalia > Artiodactyla > Moschidae > Moschus > Moschus berezovskii. The sequence continues at coordinate 97,202,357 of NC_142471.1, read as the reverse complement.
TTGTGGGAAAAACCTCATTTCATGGCCGAGAGCTCAGAGAGGCCAGGAAGGGCTGTGTGGGTGGGTCTGCCGCTGGATTGGCGCCCTGAGCACTCCACAGCACGGTGCAGCTGTGCGCCTGACGGGGACCCCCACGGGTACAAAGGCGCACGCAGCCCCCAGAGACCCGGGCGGGTCCGAGCCACCCCCCAGCGGATGGGACCCCAGCCCCACATGGTGCAGCTGTGCGCTTGACAGGGACCCCTACGGGTATAAGGCGCATGCAGCCCCCAGAGACCCGGGCGGGTCCGAGCCACCCCCCAGCGGATGGGACCCCAGCCCCACGCAGAGGCCCCAACACCGCCATGCCTGCATCTCAGAGCCTGGTACGCTTCCCTAACTGGAGGTTTGTCTCCTCCTAACCTTTCAGAACAAGAGATTTCAAGCAAGAAATTACTGGGCAAAACATCAGTTAGTATTTGCCATAAAACCCACCCTCTAGTAACACTGGAAACCCTATTTTCTGGTCTCTGGTCTCTGGGTGACTCCTCCCCACAGAGCCCCTCGCAGAGAGGAGAGCAGACGCGTCTGCAAGTTCACACACTTCGGACCAGTCTTCGTCTTGGGCGTTTTCTTCATAAGTTAGCTTTTCACTTAGAAACCATCTTAGAGTCCAGGAAAGTTGCAAGGATGGCACGAGGTGCCTCTCGGTCTCAACCCAGGTCCCCCAGCCCAGCCTGCGGGGGGCAGGATGTGGGTCCCGGGCCGCCCTCCCCGGGCCTGACACCGCGCCCGGGTAGAAACACGGGCCTCTGAGGCCCTCCGGGGAGGTTAAGCCAGGACCCCCGCGCTGCCTCTCTGCGTCCATGTCGGCCGCAGACAATGTTCCCAGAGGTTCCCAACGCCCTGAATGGGGCCCCCTTGGTGGCAGCGTCCATTCAGGGGCCAGCGTGGCATTGTGCTCCCGTCGGCAGAGCAGAATGCAGTCTGCTGGTGGCTGCCAAAAGGTTAGCAGTCCCGATGAAAGGGCGTCCGTCACTCACCGCCACAGAGCAGCCCTTTGTGCGGGCGCCGGGCGCACCGGGAGGTCTGGACGCGGCTGGCTGGGCGCCCCACGGACGCCATCCATGGGAACGCAGAGGCCGCTTCCCGGGGGCTGCGGAGCAGCAGCAGTTCAGGCCCTGAGGCCACTCGCCTCTGCCGACTGACTGCAGCCTCCAAGAGCATCCCATTCCCCAGCCAGCTCGGCCCTGCCCTGAAGGCAGCCTGGGAGGCCTGTCCAGCCGCTCCAGAGTCTGCCGTGGCCGCACGCGCCCGTCCCCCTTCCCCTGGACCAAGCAGCCTGTTCCAGCTGGGCTGCAGGCCGATGCCCCTGTGGGGTGACAGGCCAGACCCTCGGCACCAACTCAGCCGTGCTAACACCCAGCTACCCCGGCCCTGAGCGGCGAAGGCTCGGGTCCAGCCTGCTGTCCCTGCTTCCGGTGACCGACAACCAGCTCAGCCCACAGCTGGACACCCAGCCCCAAGGAGTGCCCGCTGTGGATGTGGCAAGGGCAGGCAGATCCCCGTGCGGGGTCTCAGACCGGGTGACGGATGGACCTCGGGGACCCTGAAAGTGAGCTGGTGACCACTGCCTCATCCCAGGGCACAGGCCCCTGGCCTACCGCTCCATCCAGGACGCGTCCCAGCAGAGCACGACTTGGGGTCCGGGCTGGCCAGCAGGGCCCTGGGGAAATCGGAGATGCTTCCCCAAGGCCAGGCAGACCGGGCCCCCTGAGAGCGGGGGCTGTGTGGGGGAGGTTAACAGGCCGGGCCCAAATGGCCAATTAACCGGGGAGACCACCTCTCCCGCCCAGACGACAGCGTGTCAGTGCCGACGCGGTGGAGGTCACGGGAGATCACTGCGGACAGAGGAGGACCAGAGGGCCCAGGTGGGGGCCCTGCGCACCGGCTCTGACGGGGCCGAGAGCCAGGGCAGGAGGTGGAGCCCCCCGGCCTGAAGACCACCGACGTGGCCTCGCCTCAGGTCAGGGGCCCAAAGCTCTGACCGGGAAGCAGGGGCAGAGCGGGGAGGGAGGTGGCACTCGGCAGGCAGGGGTCAGGGGTCAGCGTGCAGGGGACAGGGGTTGGGGCTTGTGCTTTATCCTTGGGTTGACATGTGTCAGTTTCGTATTTTTGGTAAACAGGGCAAAGCAAGCTAGGACAGGGTGAAAAGCCAGCCTCGATCCTCTGCTGGGCGGGCAGGCGGGGCCCTCAGCACCCACCTCGATCCTCTGCAGAGGCGGGGCCTCAGCACCCACCTGTCGAGCACGTAGCCCAGGGCCTTGTGTCGGATCCCCGAGTACACGGAGGGGCTGGTCTCCCAGGCAACCAGGTTGGACGCATCGTGGAAAAGGTGGATGTTCACCAAGTCGAAGGCACTGCAGGACAGACACAGGAAGCTCAGGCTGCGGCTGCAGCTGCTGGGTCCCCTGGGCGGCCCCTGCCACCACACCCAGCTCCCCGAGCAGGTGCGGCCAGGCTGCGGCTGCAGCTGCTGGGTCCCCTGGGCGGCCCCTGCCACCACACCCAGCTCCCCGGGCAGGTGCGGCCAGGCTGCGGCTGCAGCTGCTGGGTCCCCTGGGCGGCCCCTGCCACCACACCCAGCTCCCCGGGCAGGTGCGGCCAGGCTGCGGCTGCAGCTGCTGGGTCCCCTGGGCGGCCCCTGCCACCACATCCAGCTCCCCGGGCAGGTGCGGCCAGGCTGCGGCTGCAGCTGCTGGGTCCCCTGGGCGGCCCCCTGCTACCACACCCAGCTCCCCGGGCAGGTGTGGCCAGGCTGCGGCTGCAGCTGCTGGGTCCCCTGGGCGGCCCCCTGCTACCACACCCAGCTCCCCGGGCAGGTGCGGCCAGGCTGCGGCTGCAGCTGCTGGGCCCCCTGGGCGGCCCCCTGCTACCACACCCAGCTCCCCGGGCAGGTGCGGCCAGGCTGCGGCTGCAGCTGCTGGGTCCCCTGTGCGGCCAGGCTGCCCGGGGCAAGTCCTCCTCTGAGGTGTGGTCGGAGGGGACACACTGGACTCACGCGTGCGAGTCCTCACGCAGGAAGGACCCACACACAAAGGTCACCACCAGTGGCAAAGGGACCCACAGAGGATGCTGGGACCTCTCCTCAGGACAGAGGAGCAGGGGAGGGCGGGGGGAGCTGGGCGCTCGCCCAGGCCTCAGCTCCCCACGCAGCTGGCCGTGCAGCCTGAAGCCCCCGTGTGGGTCAGGGCTCTGTGGGGTCCCCGTGCTGGGGGCACTGGGAGTTCAGTTCACTCTGCAGAAGCAGCCCCAAGCTCACAGCCCCTGGAAAGCCTTGGGGAAGTACGCGGCCCATGCCTCCTGTGGGCTTGCAGGGGCGTGGGGAGGCTGGGAGACCCGTCACCCACAGGAGCCCTGGGGCGTCACTGGGGCCTGTCTGGTTCACAGCAGAGCAGGTGGGAGGGCTCCATGCCCCCTGCGGAGTTGGGGCCACCAGGCCCTAAGACCCAGCCTGACAGCATGAACCCCCTGCCCGAGCACATGGAGAAAGCTTTAGCTCTGCTCTGGCCGCAAGGTGACCATTGAACCCCTCCCTGGTCCGTGGGCAGCAGCCGGGGGCCAGGTCAGGAGGCTGTGACAGTCTCGGCTCCTCCCGCCCCAGAGCTCTGGGACCCCCACCCAGGGGACGCCCGAACCGCATGCGGCCCCAGCGAGGGGGTTTTGTGGACGTGGAGGGCAGTCCCAAGAACGGGCCACAGCGGTCACCCAGTGGAGCACTCGCAGTGCAGAGCCAGGTGGGCGAGCACACGCTGGGGTCGGAGCGTGGGCTCCTCGAGGTGCCCCGTTCCAGCAGAGGGGCGGGCGCGCCCGATTTCCCGAGGGTCCCCCCACCCGCGCTTAGAGTGCTGCTGGCGGTGGCCAAGGGGGCCACCAGTGAGGGCCGGGATGCAGCCGGGGCCCCTTGGCCACGCTCGGGGTCCCTGGCATCGCAGGGCCCACCAGCCCTGTTCTGCCTGGGGGGGCGCCACGGCTGGCAGCAGGGGCTGTGGGGGACGTACCAGTCCGCGAGGCACCACCGCGTCCGCAGAAAGCCTTTCCTCGACCACTTGCACTGAAAGGCAAACAGGCCGTGGTCAGCAGCGGTGACGACACTGTGCAGGGACCGTGGGCCACAGCAGCGGCGTCAGCTCTGACCCACACGGCCACGCAGGGTCCTTCCTGACCCCCAGGCCACAGCCTCACGCCGGCACGGCCTCCTGGGACGTCTGCCCTCCCAGGGAAGCCAGGGCTGGTGCCCAGGAGGGGTGTGGGGAGAGCCCATGGGGACAGATCGGGGTGGGGGCTCGTGTGGTCCCGACACTGCGTCCAGGGCGGTCAGGGACTCCGGCCTGGCCATGGGCTCGCTGAGCGTGGATGCCCAGCCCAAGGGCCTCCCTTCACCAGCCCTGTCCCCGCCCACCCCCCTAATAGCCAGACTTGACAAGGGGCTCCTCCCACGCCCACTCCAGCTGCCCCTGCCCTCTGCACAGCCTGGGCTGGCCGAGTCACAGCAGCCTGGAGTCTGCACGAGCCCTTGTCAGGACGCCGTCTCACTGGCCTTCTCTCTGACCACAGCTGGTTAGAACCAACTCACCGGTCAGCGCGGCTGCTGCGGGACCCGGGAGACCCTGAGGCTGAGAATGGCACCCAGGGTCACACGGGAGTGGTCACCCGTGGGGGCCGGGGGGCCAGGGCACGTCCTCGGGGGGCCCCTAGTCCTCTCCTAGCATCAGAGCGGGAGGCCGAGGTGGGTCTCCAGGTGCACCAGAGGTTGGTACCTCCCCTGCCCTCCGGCGGCCTCTCCGGAGAACCAGTGACTGACCCTCCGCCTGGGACCACCGCCCCTGCAGAGAATGGGAGGTGGTCACTGCCACCCTGCTGCCCTCAGGCACGCTGGGAAACCAGAAGCCGCAGTGCAGAGTGGCCCTGCCTCAGAGACCCGGCTTCTGGGCTCAGGGCGAGCCTTCGGAAGTGGAGCCAGGGTCCGGGCCCCTGGAGTGGCCTGCGGTCCGCACGCACGTGGAGGTGGCCGGGGCATCCGCGCACGAGCTTCTAGACTCAGATGCTTATTACACACGGAGGCTGGGCGCACGGGCGGGACTGGGGTCTCCCCTGCCTGCACTGTCCCGTCCACCCTGCTGGGCGCCCTGGCCATTGCCGCCTTCTCCAGCCCCCGAGGCGTCCGGGGGTGGCTGGCTGTTCGCCGGTGCCCACCCTGGCTCTCGGAGAGGCCCTCGCCCCTGGAGAGGAGACCACGGCGGTCAGGGGTGGGGGCACGTCATTCAGCTGACAATATCAGGTCCCCGCTCAGATGCTCTATTAATAGGATTCCTTTACCAGCAGATGGATTGGAAGCAGAGGCGGCTTCATCTACTAAAAGACGGCATAAATCTTGGTGAGAAAAGGGAGGCTGCAGGAGGTTATCAGCACACAGCCCCCGTGAAAGGCCCGCCTCGGAGCATTAGCGGAATTAATTCATCTTTCATAAGAGCTCGGAGCGGGCTCCGTGATCTATGGCAACAACCAATTTCTCACTACGAGCTTGAGGGAAAAAAAATGCCTCAGCCCCAATCGACTACACAAATCTGCTTTTTAAAAATGGTCTCGCATTATCTGAAGTGCTGCTCCCAGAGGTAGTGTTTGAAGCGCGTGTCGAGCCAAAAGAACGCGTAAATCAGTGGGAGAGTTCTGTTAGTTTTAGATGTGGAGGGCTGTAATTATTTGGAGTGGCATTATGCCTCCATCGTGGTAATTACATTTAGATTATCCTTAAGCGGTGGTAATAAAAGAAAGAGAAATCAGTCTTACACTGATTCCCTCCCCCAAAGTGTGTGAGAACAGAGTGGCGGGGCTGGCCTACCCGCACAGCAGGAGCGCCTGCCGGGGGCTGGCTGACCCCACGGGAGGGGGCCTCCACTAGACACGTGGCCCTGGGGTTTCTCACACCTGAGAAATCCCAGACTATCGACAGAACAGTAGAAGCACATGTGTTTTCCTCAATAAGATTTTCCTCCCACGAATTCATCAAGAAGAAAGGAAAACGAACAAGTCCTGGAAACTCAGACGTCAGGCCCAGCAGACCACACACATGGGCGATTCTGTGGGGTGGAACGGGGGCCCCGGGCTGGGGTCACCTCGTCCCAGCGACACAGAGCCGCGGTGCAGATATCTGGGTCCCCACAGAGGCACCCAGCCTCCTTCCTCCAGAGACGCTCTGCCCTCTGCCTGTGGCGGGCAGGGGGGCCCCGCGGAGCCTGCAGCCCTGCCAGCCCCTCCCTCAGAGGGTGTGTGTGTGCGGGACCACGGCTTAACCCCTGACGCGCCCACCCATCCACCCGCCCGCCTTAGCCCCCGTCACGCCCCCGGGGCCTGGTGGTAGAGAGACAGGGGGACCCCAGGCACACTGGGGCCTGGAAAGGGTGCCCCATAGAGCAGAACCCGAGGGTAAGGGGTGCAGGCACCCTCGGAAGAGGCCACAGTCCCGGGAGGGGTGCAGGCCAGGGGGCGGGCTGGGCTCGCAGGGGCTCTGGGTCAGGTGCCGGGCCTCCCTGCAGGGAGTGGTCTTGTCTGTGGGGCTCCTCGGCCCACCTAGGAGGACACGGTGACCGTCACGGATGACCTTCTCTGAGGACTGCCACAGTCCCCGGCTGTAAGCCTCCGGCGACCTGGCTCCAAGGCCACAGGGCAGTGAGAGGGCCCCAACCTCCGAGTCAGCTGCGAGCGACGGGGGCGAGGGGCTCTGGGGGTTCAGCTGAGTCTCCGGGGTGACGGGGACGTACCACGCACGTCCGCTTCGGGCCGGGTCACCAAGTGCATCCCGGCCCTGGTGGGTGTGGAGTGGGATGACATCCTGGACACCGGGCAGCCCCCATGGGGCAGCGGCTGGGGCAGTGGCGCCGCGAGGGAACCGGCGGGCTGGGCACCAGCAGAGGCTGCCTGCCGGCCTGGGTGCCCACCAGTCAGGGGCCACACTCGCCTCAGCCCGTCACGATTCAGGGCTCGAGGGCTGATTAAAGGAGAAAGTTGCAAACAAAGAAACCGAGCTGCTTGGGTGGGGAAAAGGCTCCCCACCCGGCCCTCGAGTCCTCGCCCCATGAGGCCCTGGGCCCAGCACTGCCTGCGGGCCGTCCAGCCCCTGCCCTGACCAGGCGAGGTGCCCTGCCTTCCCTGCTGGGTGCACGGACCCCGGACATTGCCAGGGGTGTCAGGGTCCCCCCTGCAGAGAAGCGGCTGAAATACCAGAGCCTCCTACTTGGCCAGTTCAGGGCTGTCCCTTAACTGCCCCCCGGACCCCTGCAAGCTGGCCCTCCTGCTGTCAGAGGCCAGGACCTTCCCTGTGGTCCTGCAGACCCCTTCCAGCCTCCCTTGTGCTGGCATCATTTCCACTGCGGTCCCCGGTCACTCTCAGGCCAGGGCCAATGCTGGCTGTGGGGGAGCCAGGGGGAGTCTGGATGGGGGTGATGCCAGGAGATGACCCGACCTCTCCAGCTGACTTCTCAGCCCCTGCCCTGTTCCCGGGAAGCTCAACCACCCTCCTGCTGAATGCAGCTCTGGCCAGCAGCCCGGGGGGTCTGCGGGGTCCACCAGCTGGGTTTCAGGGGGAGTCGGGGTCAGGGGAGGGGGTGCCAAGGAAGGAAGCTTCTGGAGCTCCCCTGCCATGCACTCTCCAACCCGCAGGGCAGAAGGGACAGTCCCTGGGGCAGGGACTGCGGCGGGTGGGGCAGCGGGCTGGGAGGCAGTCCCTGACATCAAGTCCTTGGTGGGGACAATGGATGGGGAAGCTGTGCCTGGCGGACGAGGGGCTCATCCTTCATGGAAGCGGCCACAATTCCTTCACTGCAGGAGCGGGTCATAAAGCAAGTTAATAAAGCCATGGCCTTGCTGAAATCAAGTGCCGGGTGCGGTGCAGGGCAGGGGGGTGCGGGGGTGATGCTCTTCCAGAGTCGGGGGAGGGGGAGGGGCGGTGCCCAGCTCTCCACACCCGCCCAAGCTTCACCGGGTCATGTCCCATCTGTGTCCACAGGCCCCCAGGGAAGGTGATCGTCTGGGTCAACCTGTGGATTTCACCGTGAGGAGGCTCCAGAGACGCTGGTTATTACAACATTCTCTAAAAGTACTGGGATCCAAAATTGTGTGCGCAGTGTAATGGCAGCATAAAAACAACAAAACTGTACAAAGGTGGCTGAAACCCACAGGAACCGCACCCAGGCTTTCTGTGTCCGAGCAGCGGTGAGGAACAACCCACGGCTCCCTGTGCTTCCGGAGCTCTACGGAGCAGGCACCCGGGGTGGGGGGAACCACACCCCAGGGCTCTCCCTGTGGAAGCGTGGGGGCTGGTCAGCACCCTGGGGACGGGGAGAGCCCCCACACCCCAGCGCTCCGTCCGGGGTGTCACTGGCAGACCCACACGCACAGCGAGGTTTGCTGGGAGCCCCGAGGGGCAGTCCTCCTGCACGCTTGGGGGAGCGTCTTCTGATGCCTGGAGGACTCACCTGCTGGTGCCAACCACAGGTCCTCCAGCCCCCGCCCGAGGCCGCCCCGCCAAACCCACCCGGGTCAGGACCTCCAGCAGAGCAGGACGCCGGGGCATGGCAGCGTGGGGATGGGGTGGGGGGGTCCTGTCGCGAAGTGTGACGCGTTCACGGCTGGCCAGGGCGGGCTGCCCTGGTGGTGACCCACCTCGGGGAAGTAGTCCTGTGGGAACTTCTCCTTCTCCAGCATGGGCGTGCTCTCCAGCGTGTCTGAGTAGATCTCCTTGCCAGTCACCTTCTTGTACTTCTTGGCTGGAAGAAGGCCCAGAGTGACTGCAGTTCTGCACCCCACCCCCGGCTCAGGGCCACGGGGTCCCGCGTCCCACCCGGGCAGCCCTGTGCGGGCCGACGGCCGTGACCCCGGATAAATTCCCATCCCTGCAGCTGGACCCTGACCCTGGACTTCATCACCCTCGGAGTAGCTGGCCTAAGGTTTACAGGAGCTAATTGGCTCCTCTGAGAAAAATGGTTGCATTTAAAAGGGCTGTGGCGCTACTGTCCACTCACGCTCAAGGCAAATTTATTTAATAACATTGATTTCCTCCTGTGAGACTGGGAGCGGGGCGCAGGCAAGGCGGCAGGGAGCTCTGGGCCCGCTCCCCTCTACCCCGTATCTGGCTGACCCCACACACAGGGCGTCTGCTCCTACACACCCGGGCCAGGATCACTCCCTTCACAGACCACTGTCCCTGCGTCCACCGTGGGGCTAAACGCACACTCTCACTGGGTTGGTGGGGCAGAAGGCTGTGTGCCCCCCCACACGCCAGCAGGGAGCCTGGCAGCAAGAGAGCCTGCTGAGACCACCCCGGGGAGCCCCCACCGGCTGCAGGGGCATCACGATTTCCCTGCTCCGGGGGGGACGGGGGGAGGGCCCTGGGGTGCTCGGATGAAGGACGAGCCGTCCTGCCAGAGGGCCCCTGGGGTCGGGGTCCGGCCCCGTGTCCTGCGAGCAGCCCCAGCTGTGCTTTGTGGAGCAGTGCCCGCCCCGCGAGCCCAGGGAGCAGAGACAGGACGTGACAAGAGCCCCCCTCCCAGGGCAGGGCTGCGCAGGGCCCGCCACGCCTCTGACCTTGTCCCCAAACCAGCGAGCTGGGCCCCTGCAGACGGGCGCCTCTGCACCTCAACTGACCCCCCAGCTCCCCACACCGCCACCTCCCAAGGCCCACGAGCTGGCACCTGGGGGAGGCTAAACGGACAAGAGCCCAGAGAGGCCCGAGCCGCCAGGACGGAGGAGTTTGCTCCAGAATGGGAGCACGGCAGCCAGTGAGCAGGACGGGTGGGGTCAGAGTGGGGGAGGTCGGGGAGCCCGCGGAGCAGGGTGGGGCTGAGCCGGCTGGGGGGCCAGGGGCGGCCTGGGCCTCCACGCCACCTGCGGAGGGCACAGGCCACGTGGAGGTCCAGCCCCGAGGCTCGCAGGAAGGCGGGCGGGGCTGGGGCCGTGGCAGGAGGCAGTTCTGCTGAGATGAAACCGGGGTCCCTCGAGGAAAGAGACTGGGGAGGGGTGGGTAGGAGAAGGCCTTGTCTTTCTTAAACAAGTAAGACTTTATTGTTAGAGCAGCTTGCCATTCCGTTCCGTTCCGTCACTCAGTCGTGTCCGACTCTTTGTGACCCCGTGGACTGTAGCCTACCAGGCTTCTCCGTCCATGGGATTCTCCAGGCAAGAATACTGGAGTGGGTTACCGTTTCCTTCTCCAGGGGATCTTCCCGACCCAGGGATCAAACCAGGGTCTCCTGCATTGGAGGCAGACGCTTTAACCTCTGAGCCACCAGGGAAGCCCCTTGGGGATTACAAAAATTCAGCTGAAAGTGGAGCGTCCCATCCTCCTGGTGGCTCAGATAGGGAAGAATCCGCCTGCACTGCAGGAGACCCAGGATCAGTCCTTGGGTCAGGAAGATCCCCCAGAGAAGGGCATGGCCACCCACTCCAGTCTTCTTGCCCGGAGAATCCCAAGGACAGAGGAGCCTGGTGGGCTACAGTTCCCGGGGTCACAAAGAGTCAGACACGGCTGAGTGACTAACTCACTTTCATACCTTCCCAACAGCCTGCGTTGGTGGGCTCGCCCGCGCTGGGGGTCCCGACAAACGCAGACATCACAAATGCACGTATCCACCGCTGCAGCCTCTCAGAGCACTTCCGTGGCCCTGAAACCATGCCCCATCCAACCCGGGTCAGCCAGCCTCACTTCTGCTGCCTCCACTGTGGGTGGCCTTCCCCAGCGGGCCACGATCCCTCAGGAACACATGTTTGAGCTCCGTGAGTGTCTGTGTCTTGACAGTCATTTCGTTTTGCTGCTGGAAGATATTCCGAGTCTGGACGGCCCCCAGTCTGTGCCTTCCTCCGTCTATGAAGGACACACTCTGCTCACTTCCAGTTTTTGCTAATTATGAGAAGACATGCCATAAACACTTCTGTACAAGTTTATGCGTTGTCATTAAGCTCTCCACTTGGGCAAATGCCAAGAAATATAAGAGTGTGCACAGCTTTGCAAGAAACTGTCGAGCTGTAAACCACAGAGGCCGGACCGTTTTGCTTCCCCACCAGCAAAGAGGGAGACTTCCTGCTGCCGCACATCCCGCCAGCATGCCGGCAGATTTCAGGCATTCTCACAGGGTGTGGGGTTCAACCCGCATCTCCCTGACAGCGTATGAGGTTGGATAGCTTTTCATCATATCTGTGGATCTTCTTGGGTGAGATTCTGTTCAAATCTTTTGCTGCTCAGTCACTCAGTCTCGTCCGACTCTTCGCGACCCCATGGACTGCAGCACACCAGGCTTCCCTGTCCATCACCTACTCCCGGAGCCTGCTCAAACTCACGTCCATCGATTTGGTGATGCCGTCCAACCATCTCATCCTCTGTCGTCCCCTTCTCCTCCTGCCTTTAACCTTTCCCAGCATCAGGGTCTTTTCCAATGAGTCAGTTCTTCATATCAAGTGAACAAACTATTGGAGCTTCAGCTTCACCATCAGTCCTTCCAATGAATATTCAGGCTTGATTTTCTTCAGGACTGACTGGTTTGATCTCCTTGCAGTCCAGGGGACTCTCAAGAGTCTTCTCCAACACCACAGTTGAAAAGCACCATTTCTTCGATGCTCAGCCTTCTTAATAGTCAACTCTCACATCCATATATGACTACTGAAAAAACCATAGTTTTGACTATACAGACCTTTGTTGGCAAAGTAATGTCTCAGCTTTTTTTTAATAATGCTGTCTGCTGCTGCTGCTAAGTCACTTCAGTTGTGTCCGACTCTGTGTGACCCCATAGACGGAAGCCCACCAGGCTCCCCCGTCCCTGGGATTCTCCAGGCAAGAACACTGGAGTGGGCTGCCATTTCCTTCTCCAATGTGTGAAAGTGAAAAGTGAAAGTGAAGTCACTCAGTCGTGTCCGACCCTTAGCGACCCCACGAACTGCAGCCTACCAGGCTGCTCCATCCATGGGATTTTCTAGGCAAGAGTACTGGAGTGGCTTGCCATTGCCTTCTCCAATAATGCTGTCTCGATAGCATATTAAAAAGCAGAGACATTACTTTGCCAACAAAGGTCCGTCTAGTCAAGGCTATGGTCTTTCCAGTGGTCATGTATGGATGTGAGAGTTGGACTGTGAAGAAAGCTGAGCGCCGAAGAATTGATGCTTTTGAACTGTGGTGCTGGAGAAGCCTCTTGAGAGTCCCTTGGACTGCAAGGAGATCCAACCAGTTCATTCTAAAGGAGATCAGTCCTGGGTGTTCATTGGAAGGACTGATGCTGAAGCTGAAGCTCCAATACTTTGGCCACCTCACGCGAAGGGTTGACTCACTGGAAAAGACTCTGATGCTGGGAGCGACTGGGGGTAGGAGGAGACGGGGACGACAGAGAATGAGATGGCTGGATGGCATCACCGACTCGATGGACACGAGTTTGAGTGAACTCCGGGAGTTGGTGATGGACAGGGAAGCCTGGTGTGCTGCGATTCATGGGGTTGTAAAGAGTTGGACATGACTGAGCGACTGAACTGAACTGAACTGAACTGAGGTTGGTCATAGCTTTTCTTCCAAGGAGCAAGCATCTTTTAATTTCGTGGCTGCAGTCACCATCTGCAGTGATTTGGTAGTCCAAGAAAATAATGCCTGTTACTATTCCCATTGTTTCCCCATCTGTTTGCCATAAAATGGTGGGGCCAGATGCCATGATCTTCATTCTTTGAATGCTGAATTTGAAGCCAACTTTTTCATTCTCCTCTTTCACTTTCATCAAAAGGTTCTTTAGTTCCTCTTCACTTTCTGCCATAAGGGTGGTGTCATCTGCGTATCTGAGGTTATTGATATTTCTCCTGGCAGTCTTGATTCCAGCTTGTGCTTCATCCAGCCCAGCACTTCTCATGATGTACTCTGCATAGAAGTTAAATAAGCAGAGTGACAATATACAGCCTTGATGTACTCCTTTCCCGATTTGGAACCAGTCTGTTGTTTGATGTTTGATTCTAACTGTTGCTTCTTGACGTGCACACGGGCTTCTCAGGAGGAAGGTGAGATGGTCTGGTATTCCTATCTCGTTAAGAATTTTCCAGAGTTCGTTGTGATCCACACAGTCAAAGGCTTTGGCATATTCAGTGAGGCAAAAGTAGATGTTTTTTTGGAATTCTCTTGCTTTTTCTATGATCCAACGAATGTTGGCAATTTGATCTCTGGTTCCTCTGCCTTTTCTAAATCCAGCTTGAACGTCTGGAAGTTCCTGGTTCACATACTGTTGAAGCCTGGCTTGGAGAATTTTGAGCATGACTTTGCTAGTGTGTGAGATGAGTGCAATTGTGTGGTAGTTTGAATATTCTTTGGCTCACTTTTAAACTGTGTTGTTTTCTTATTACTGAGTTTTAAAGGGTTCTTTTTTATTTGGATCACAGTCCTTCTGTGCCTTTTCTAATATTTTCTCGCAGCCTGTGGCTGGTTTTCTCTTAACAGGGAGAGCACATGTTTTTCACTCCAATAAAGTCCAGCTGACCATGATTCCTTTCACGGATCATGCTCTTAGATCTAAAGAGGCGTCACTAAACCCCAGGTCACCTACGTTTGCTCCTGCATTATTGTCCAGGAGCGTTAAGAGTTTTACGCTTCACAGTTGGGTCTCTGATTCATTTTGAGTTAATATTTGTGAAGGTACAAGGTCTGGGACTAGATTCATTTTCCTTGCATGTGGGCAGATTCCAGCACCGCTTGTTGAGAAGACTGTCTTTGCGCTATTTTATCACTCCTGTTCCTTTGTCAAACATCAGTTGACTTTGTACGTAAGGATCCATTTCTGCCCCCACTATTTCGTTTGATCTATTTGTCTGTTCTTCCATCAGCATCATGCTGTTCTGATTGCTGTAACTTTACAGAAAGTCTTGAAGTTGAGTAGTGTCCAATCTTGTTTTCCTCCTTCAATACTGGGTTGGCTATTCTGGGTCTTTTGCCTCCTCTCCGTATAAACTTTAGGATAAATTGGTCAGTTCCCACAAAACAACTTTCTGGGACTTAGAACAAGCTTGTGTTGAATCTATGGATCACGCTGGGAAGAACGTGACAATGCTGGACCTTCCTATAAATGAACACAGACTGTCCACTTAGTCGGGTCTTCTCTGATTCCTTTAAGCAGATTTCATAGTTTTTCTCATGGAGATACTGCACGTATTTCTTTAAAATAATCTATTTACTGATGGCCGTGCTGGGTGTCCATTGCGGCATGGGCTTTTCCCCAGTTGCAGTGAGTGGGGGCTGCTCTGGTTGAGGGGCACAGGCCTCTTGTGGCTGTGGAGCGTGGGCTCTAGGGTGTGTGGGTTCCAGCAGCTGCAGCACAGGGGCTCAGCAGTTGCACCTCCCGGGCTGTGGAGCGTGGGCTTGGCAGGTGTGGCGTTTAGGCTTTGCTGCTCCGTGACGTGTGGGACCTCAGGCCGGGGGTTGAGCTTGTGTCTCCTGCATTGTTAGGAGGACTCTTCACCACTGAGCCACTAGGAAACCCCAATATTGCACATATTTTGTTGGATTTATCCCCAAGTACTTCTTTTTGGTATGTGTGCTAATGTAAACGATATTATGTTCTTAATTTCGAATTTTACCTGTTAAATGCTATCAGTGAAAGCCCTTAACTTGTGCTTATTAACCTCATATCCTGCAACCCTGCTTACTGGTGCTAGCTTCTGCTGCTACCGCTGTTGATGTTACTTCCTTAGGATTTTCTATATAAACAAGTCACACCTTCCTATCAATTAGACTTTACGTCCTTTTCTTGTCATATTACACCAGCCAAGCTTTCTAGTGTGATGTGGAAGAGAAGCGGCGAGAGTGGACACCCCAGCCCAGCTACTGGCCTTCGGGGAAAGGCATCTAGATCTAGTTTTTCACTATTAAGTGTGATTAAGTGCGGAAGCTCCGCAGCTGTTCTTTATCAAGTTGAGGACGGTCTCCTCCATCCCTAGCTTCCTAACTTTTTATTATAAACGGGCATTGGATTTTATCAATTGTTTTCTCCATCTATTGATATAATCATGTGATTTTCTTTTTTAGCCTATTGATGTGATGGATTACATTGATTGATTTTTGAATGCTGAATCAGGCTTGCATACCTAGGATAAATCTGAATTGGTCACACTGTGTAATTTTTCTTATATGTTGTTGGTTTTGAGTTGCTAATACTATCAATGTCAAGAATTTTGCTTTGTATGTTCATGAGACATACTGGCCTGTAGTTTTCCTTTTTAGTAATATCTTTATCTAGTTTTGGTTTCAGGGTAATGCTAGCCACGTAGAATGAATTAGAAAGTTTTCCCTCTGCTTTTACTTTCTGGGAGAGATTCTAAAGAACTGGTACAATTTCTTCCTTGAATGTTTAGTAGAATTCACCAGTGACATCATTTGGGCCTGATGCTTTCTTGTTTAGAAGGTTATTAAGTACTGACTGAATTTCCTTTAACAGATAATTCATATTATCTACTCCTCCTTGAATGAGTTTTGATAGACTGTATCTTTCAAGGAAGTGGGCCATCTGAGTCTCAAATCTGCAGGTGCAGACTTGTTCACAGTATTCCTGCGTTATCCGTTTAACACCCGTTGGGTCAGCAGTGATGGCCCCTCTTGTTTCTGACACGGACCCGTGCCTTCCTTTGCCAGCCTGGCTAAAGGTCTGCGTGCTGTCCACCCTCAGTCCCACTGCTCTGTGCTCCGAGTGGCGCTGCTTCTCCTCTTGTACTTACTTTGGGTTTAACGTGCTCCTCTTGCGTGCCCAGGTGTGACAGGCAGCTGAGGGGAGGCTGGGACTGTCTATCTCCCTCCCCGTTGGTTGGGCCTTGATCAGACCCCAGCGGGCTGGACTCTAGTCAAGGGTTTTCCTTGAGGTCAGGCCTCTGGGAGGAACAGAATGCTCTGGGCGTTTCAGAACTGCTACTGTCCCCTCCCCTGCCAGAGGCAAGCAGGGATTTCCCTTGATCTTCATCCTGAGAACCTGGTGGGGATCCTGGAGGCCAACCCACGAAGGGGGGCCCTAAGAATGACCACGCGTGGCCTCCCAGCTGTGACCTGACTGCACAGTGGTCTCTGCTCAGTGGCTCTGATTCTCTGGCCTGCCTGGCCAACTCCCCAGCTCGAGGGGCAGGAGTCTGTCCTGTGACCTTGCTCCTCTGAGGGGTCTACGGAGAGTCACCTATTTTCAGCTGGTCTGGACTGTCTCTTCTGCAAGGCCGAAGTGACTACTTCCTCACTCGTCACGTGTCGGACCAGAAACCGAAACCCCTTTCATCTGTCTCATCTCAACTTTCTAAGTAGGAAAGTATCTGTTAAAATCCAGCCTGTTTGTTCTTTAAAGTGTGTTCAAACTGCACAGGTCTGGATTGTTTTTGCTGAAGCTCAATTTCAGGAAGAAATGCAAAGCTTGAAGAGCAGGGAGTGGGGGCCGGTGGCCACGCCTGCCCGAGACTCCGGCTGCACCTGCCGCTGTGGGTTGGCAGGAACACCGGCTGCACGGCGCCAGGCTTGTCTGCTCAGGACAGGACCACCGCCCGTGTTATCACAGTTCTTGTCGCTGATAATGTGGAGGTCTTGCTGGAGTCGAGCATACATCTAAGGTACAGCCGTAAACAGACTGGGCTGGCCAGGCGCTTCATGATGACTTTGCTGTCGTAATACAGCATTTCTGCAAAGGCTTTTACTTGAAAAGAGAAGCTCAACAGAGACGGCGCCTGCAGGGCCAGAGGCAAAGCCCGTCTGTGGCAGCTGCGCCGGGAGCTGCTGTGTTTGCATCCTCCCACCACCCCACTCGCGGCCGCAGACTCCACACAATGTCCAGAGTCTGCCTCCCACCAGGCTGCTAGGCCGCTCTCAGTCCCTTGGCGGGGCAGAGAATCCGCAGGCAATGGCCTGGTGAACACCTGCTGCTGGGACCCTGTTCTCAGGCTGATGGAATCACTGCTTCTCAGCCTGTGGGTGCGCCCTGTCTCCGGAGTGAGCAGAGAGGACTCCTCTGAACAGACTGCGAGGCAGGCGGCTCCCACAGTCCTCATACCTGGGAAGCATCGCAGAGGCCTGTGATCCGGCTCCACGGCCCTGGTGCAGCTCAAGAGCTCTCGATACTCAATGTGCGGAGTCGAGCCCACCCAAATGGTCAACGCACACGCATCCTGCGGGCGGCCAGGGTGGCAGGCCCTCAGACCCGGGCAGATGCATGGCCTCAGCGCGTGAGCACTTGGGGCCCTTGGGAGAGGCACGGGGTTTGCCCGGTGAGCACGGCCTCAGCACGTGAGTGCTCGGGGCCCTCGGGAAAGGCACGGGGTTTGCCCAGTGAGCACAGGCGGTGTTGTCCGCTCCGCCACAGACACGCTCTCGCCTGCTCTTTCCTGAAACACGCTGTCCGGCTGTGTTTTCCATTTGTTTCCCACTTTCTCACATTGGACAGGCACACAGATACGAACCATCCCCTTCTCCTCTTAACTCTACCACAGGAAAACCAGAGTCCCCGCCTTAGCCGTGAGGGGTGGCAGGGCTGTGGCCCAGGCCTGGGCTGGCCGGGGCCAGAGGGGAAGCCGTCCGGGGTGGGCTGACCATCTAGGCTTCAGAGAAGACACAAAGCAGGCGTCCTCCCAAGTCCCTGCCTAGTCACCGCAGCAAAGCCTCGATCGAACCGGACCTGTGGTCCTCTCACAGGGACACTGGGCGGAAGGGGCAGGGAGAAGCCAGACCATAGGGCAGCGGGCAGGGTCCAGCAGGACAGAAAATCCCAGAGGACGTAAAGGACAGCGTGGCGTCTTACCTTTAAAGTCAAATTGGTAGATGTTTTTTAAGGATTCGTGAAGAAAGTAAAAGCTTCCTAGCGCCTGCAGAGCAAAAAGAGAAACCAAGTGAGCGGTGTGAGACGCGCCTACAGCGGTTTTTTTGCACGACTCCAGCTCGTGGTGGCCAGGCACGGCCCCTGAGCCTCAGCGGCCAGCGCCGACACCTCCCGACCCGGACACCCTGCGCTCCTGCCTTAAGCCAGGCCCCTGTGCCCGCCCCGCTACCCACGTCCGCTGCGGGGCCCACCCTGCAGGACGGAGCTGCAGCCACCCTGCCCCTGAGCCGCCGGCCATGAGCAGCACCACCAGCCACCCGCCGGCGCCAGGAGCGGCTCTGGGCGACCAGCTCGGCCCAGCGCCCCGCTCAGGAGGCCAAGTGCGGGCCTGGGCGGGGCGGGACGGGGCACCCAAAGCCAGAAGTCATTTGTTTACCTGGAATTCAAACTTCACTTGGGATGTGTGAGTGCACGCGTGCGTGTGTCCGTGTGTGTGACGGGGACTCAGGCATGTGGTCAGTGGCTGGGGCTCGGCAGGCACAGAACAAACAGCCCACGTGCCACTCGCCCGACCCCAGCCGTCACCAGCTGCCCTGCACCCTCCCCTCCATGCGCACGCCCGAGGCCCGGCCTCTGCTTTCTGTTCTGAACTCGGACAGCCGTGGCCCCTCCAAGAAGCGGACTCGGGCAGCGCGGGGACCCCAGGAGCATGAGGACCACACCCGCCGGTGAATCTAACAGCCGTTCCGCTCACTGGGCCTGCAAATGGGCACCCTTTCATCTCTGTGCGGAGAGTGAGCACTCAGAAAAAGCCTGAGTAAAGAAACGTGATTGCAAACATTCGAACTACTGCCTCACTGAATGCAATAAAGCTAATATAATATTAAGAAGTTTATGATAAATGGAAAATAAATTGCCAATGAGGGACAGAAACTGTAACTCAGAGTCAGAAAATCCATAATTAGCTCTAATGAGTATTTCAAGTCAAAGTGCCACCCAACTTTTCTGACACCTGACTGACCCCATCGATGCCGTTCAGGGCCCGTTTGTCAGCAGCTGCGAGGATGTCTGGAGGGAAGCGAGCAGCGCCGGGCGCCGGCCCGTGGGTCCTCTGACCCCGCAACTGTCAGAACAGTGTTCATCATGTCGGAGAGTATTGACTCCTTGCCTGCTTTGCTAGAAACAATTAAAATATTTTTTACATATTTATAAACCTGACTGTCAGGAGTGCTTATTTTCTCCATTAGTGAAAAGCAGGCCAGCTGCTGCTGTGTCCACCGGAGCTCAGGCATGGGGCAGGAGCCCTGACCGACAGCAGCAGCATGGTCTTGGGGGCAGACTTGCCCCGAGGGTACGGGGATCCAGCGGCCGGAGTTCTCGGGGCAGGGCTCTGAACGGATGCAGTGTGAGCCTGGATCCAGGGCCGTGCGACCCCCACATGAGCACCAGGGGTGAGCACGGCAGGAGACGTGGTCCAGGGCCCCGGTTACACCCGCTTGGCAGCGCAAGATCCCTCAAGGATCTGCAAATGCTGCGAAGACAGTCTCTCCCATAGCGACTGAGTCGGCTGACAGCTGATGGGACCAGGGCCACACCTAGGTGCTCGTCTGCCTTTGGGGGGCTGAGGGCTGTGGACCACGAGCCTCTCTCCCCAGGTCAGGGGACGGGGAGACCGCTCCCCACACTGGACAAGAAGCCACGCGTCTGCAGACGTCCAGCAGACGCAAAGCGCAGGCTTGCCAAGGGTCCCGCAGATAAGCCGCTGCCCACTCGCTGTGCAAGCCGACGTGGCCGCAGGGGCCAGCCCGCGGATGTGCATCCACCGCCTCTTATTGGCAAACGAATCGGCTGCTCCAGGACCCGCCATCTCGGGGTGACGCCCTTGCCTCTGTGTCGGATCGCTGGCTTTCCTGGGGAAGAGACGGCCCCTAGCGCTGGAGTCACAGGGGCATGTTTGCCTCCAGACACACGGAAGAGGGAAACACACACGTCTCCTCACACACTGATGTGTCCAAGGCGTTCACCACGAGCGCTGATGCTACAGGGAACACTGCGCGGCGTTCTTGAGCACACACGAGAGACATGCCATCCCTGCACGCGTGTATTAAGTGCACGTGAGTGGGACACGTGGCTGGAGTTTCTGGGTCACACTGTGTAGGCCCCTTCCACGCAGGTTTCTACACAGTGCCGTGACGACCCCGCTCCTTGCCCAGCGGTGCCCACTGCCCACCCCCTTGCCCGGACCTGGTACCGGCAGACCAGCTGGTCACCCTCAGTGGCTGCAGGCCCGCAGGGCGGCCCCCCAGGCATCTCAGCTGTGTTTCCCTTACTCTGGAGCAGCTGAGCACCTCCCTCCAGGACAGCGGCCGTGCGGGCTTCTCCTGAGCACCTTGCTCTCACCCTGTGTCCGTTTCCTATCCCCCGTGTCTGTTACCTGCACAGCAAGGAACTTCTCCCATGCCTCGGCTCACCTCGTCGGTTTTTTGTAAAGCTTTTATTTTTAAGGAAGTCAAATGAGGCGACATCTCCTTCACGGTTTTAGGCTTCCATGTTTTGTTTGGCAAGAGTTCTCTCTGACTCCATGACGAGTCTCGGCGCTCCCTGATACCCGGGCTGCTCAGAGGAGGCAGCCTTTCCCTGGAAACCGGCAGCATCCAGGTCCACGTGAGGACAGGTTGGCCAAGCAGGTAATGCCCACGATGGCCGAGCATGGCCGTCCTCGGGCTGGAGGCCAGCGCAGCCAAAGAGGCTGTGGTGAGGGGGTGACCGGAGCGCGGGGGCAGGGCTGGGCTGACAGGGGAGAGGCGTAAGGCTGCCTTTTCCAAGGCCGGGGATGTGTCTGCGGGCAGAGCACAGGCGCCCCTCCACCCACGTGGTTCCCCGTCGTTCACGTGAAGGCCGCACTCCCATCTCTTCAGGGCTCTGTTCTCTGGGCTCTCGACTCTTCCCATCGGTCTATTTCTAACAGCACTTTTTCCTAGCTTAGCTTTATAATAAGTCTTCATATTCAGTAGCAGAGATAAATGCCCCGCTTTGCTTTTCTTCACAACTGCTTTCGTTATTTTTGGCCCTCTGTACTTCAAAGTGAAACTCCCCCAACAGCTGCCAAATTACACGCAGACATCCTGCTGGGGAGAAGACCGCACACAGACTGCCCTGGGGACAGCGGGCGTCTTCAAGGCACGCGGCCTTCCTTCGCATAAACGCGACACGCCTTGAACCACACTCAGGTCTGGTCTATAGGGCGTTAAAGCGGAGCGCTGCTCTAAGAGGGTTTAAAAAGTCAGGCCAGCCTTGCACTCCTGGCCCCAGGCTGGCTTGATCAAGACACACGTGCTCACACTCGGGTCCTGGCGGCTGGACTGCGTCCAGGGCCTTCGACTGCTCCCCGCCTGGTCCTCATCCTCACCACCTGGTGACTTCGCTGAGCAGAGTCTGTGACGGCCCACCTGTGAGTTAGAGCGAGACTTCCCTGGACCCTCGGCTTCCCCACAGCGTGGACACCTGACCCCGCAGGACGCCACTCTCAGCCCCTCCGGGGGCCCGCTCTGACTCCACGGGCGGCTGCACAGGCTCTGTCTCCTAGACACCAGCTCAAGTGTGGTGCCCCGCCGGGGTCAGCCTCGGGTGTGGGACACGCAGTTCTGCGCGCACGTCCCACGGGGGCCGGCCTCCTGGACTCGGGACCCTGCAGCATCGCCCCGTCTCCTGCTAGAACCCTGGTCCTCCCTGGATGGGGCATGCCCACCACCACGCCCTCCCCAAACGGCCCCTTCCCGCACGACTGATGCTCATGGCACTGCACACCCTCCGTTCCCCCCGTCTGCTGCGGGGCCACCAGAAGCCTGGTCCTGTCCCCCGGTCACCCCCTCACCACAGACCCCCGGCTCGCAAAGCTCTGGCCACACTGGCCTCCAGCCTGAGGACAGCCACGCTCCGCCACCACAGGCACTCCTGCTTTGCCACCATCCTCTCACGCAAGCCCTGATGCTGACATTCCCATGGAGACGCTGCCTCCTCTGAGCAGCCCTCCCAGACTGCAGCCCCCGCACAGCCCCGCCCTTCTGCGGTGCTGCCCACTCTGGCTGTGTGCTTATTTTCTTCTCTACCAGGAGGGGAGGGCTTCCCTGGTGGCTCAGACGGTAAGTGTCTGCCTGAAGTGCGGGAGACCCGGGTTCGATCCCTGGGTTGGGAAGATCTCCTGGAGAAGGAAATGGCGACCCACTCCAGTACTCTTGCCTGGAAAATCCCATGGATGGAGGAGCCTGGTAGGCGACAGTCCATGGGGTTGCAAAGAGTCGGACATGACTGAGCGACTTCACTTCACTTCACCAGGAGGGGAGGGAGCTCCTGGAGGGGGCCTGGTCACCTCTGAGTCCCCAGCACAAGGCCTGGCACGTGGCAGGAATCACTGCACGGTGAGACTCAGAGGCGTATCCCCCACCTCCCCAGGAGATGGGTCCATGGCTCGGAGCCAGTGCGCCACAGGTCTCGGAGGACAAGCAACCCCGGCCTCACCGCAGCTCCGAGAAGCCAAGCACGATGCACGGAGTCACACGCCTTTACCAACAAGAGGAACGGCCCTCTCTCTCACAAGGGGAAGCTCCCAGGCTCCTGGTTTTAAAACAATTTAACAGATTGAGTAATAAATCAAAGCAAAGTTACTGCAACATTCATTAGATTATAAACTATAATAAATGAAACAAGGCTTCTGCTTCAATCAGTGCAGAGCTTCATTGATCTCCGGCATAATAAACTCGAGGATGGCCAGCCTAATTGGATGGGGCATCCTGACTGCCCATGCTGGCCTGCGTCACCGGGGGGCGGCCTGCAGGAGAGGCTGCACACAGGTGTCACTGTCACAGGCGCCCGGCCCCGCAGAGCTGGTCTGTGACCCTCGCAAATGAGAACTGACTTGTTCACAAAGTACCGACTGTCCAGGTCAGCCCCTGGAGCGATGGCCGGGCCCCCGCTGACCTCCGAGCCCCGCTCCCCGCGGCCCGCCCACGCCAGGGACGCATGTGATTTCATTTTGTCTCCTGCCCAACGGCCAGCATCAGAAGTTAATCAAATTGGCTGTCCATTGTATTCATCTATGTACAAAGCTAATGATATTCTGCTGCTGAATTAAAAAGCATTTTATAAAGCGTGCGCCGTGCGCTGAACCCTGTCACAGCCCGGCCCCGCTGTCCCCACTCAGGCTGCCCAGAAGGGGCAACAGCCACTCAGCATCCGCTGCCCCTGGCAGGTCCCTCGAGGTTAACGCGCCGTTGACATGCCTGATCACTGCGGCAAGGAGGCCGACATGTCACCAGGCCCTGCAGACACGGACCACGGAGAGGGCTTGTCACTGGGTCCCCAGACTGCGGGACAGTGGTCTCAACCTGCCTGGGCAAGGCCCCCTCGGGCCAGGATGGCCCTGCCAAGGCACCCGCCCTGCAAACCACCGGGGCCCACTCGGGCAGCGAGGAGTCCAGCCTGAGAGCCTGTGGGCTGGGTGAGGCCCGGGACGGCGACCAGGACTCTGGACGGAAGGCCAGCTTCTGAGCAGGGGCACTGTCCCCGGGACGTCCTGAGAGCAGACGGGGCCTGAGCGACGAGCCCAGGGTTCCTGCTGGCAGCTGCAAGTGGACGCTGCATGGTCTGAGGTGGGGACGGCTCAGAGGGGATGCATCCAGCTTTGGACGAGCTGAGGCTGAAATGGCCCCAGGATGCCTTGCAGGCCCGGAGTCCAGGAGAGAGGTCTGGCCCCAATGCAGACGCAGTGGTTGGCATGTGCAGAGTCCTCAGCAAAGGTGCTGCACTGCCGGGGCAAAGGGCAGGGTCGGTGAGGGCCCAGGGGGCGGGGGCGGGCAGGGGTGACGGGCGGCCCTCAGGGACATGCAGGGGTCAGCGGGGGTCAGGCACGGTGGGCAAGAGGCAGGACGGGGCAGGAGGTGCCCTGGAGCAGAGTCTCCAGGGTGCAGGGACACTGAGGGCTTGGGGAGGGGCACCAACTCTGGGCCCAGCTCGGGGGCAGGGGCAGCGTACGGGAAGTTCCGGCTCGAGAAGCTCCTCGCAGCCCGTGGCCCAGGCTGGGGACTTGGGACTCCCCAGGCCCATGCGGCACCCGGGGACACCTCAGCTGTCCTGTCCATGGCCCAGCCCGCCCCCTGCAGAATCACTCGCTTTACTCAGCACAGTATCTTGGACCTTCCTTTTCAGAAGGGAAAGGCTCCTGACTCTGCCTGACTTAACAGGTTCCAGGGGCTGCCGCCCGGCCACAGGTGGGAAAGTAAACCTGTCCACGAGACAGAATTCCCTCCCAGGCGACGGAACACTGCAGACCCGGAGCCCCTCGGCGAGCACCCCAGACCCCCTTCAACCCCGCATCACCATCTTATCCTCTCGAGATGAGAGTTCTTTGCAGGATGAATGCTCTTTTCAGTATTACTGGGCAAACGGAAAGCTTGGATAATAAGCAAAGAAAAACATCAGACTTATTTAAAATGACTAGTCTTGTTTATGAGATTCGTTGTCATATTCCCCATGTCTAAATGATCAGCAAAGCAAATCGATAAACTTTTATGCCAATTAAATTACGCAGAGAGTTTCCATCATAATTAAAGCAGCTCGGACTTCATCTTTCGTCTTCTGAAAATCATTAGCTTTTCAATTACAATTTCATTCTTAACGAGTGCTCTGGAGAAACAGGCTACGGGCATCACAGACAGAGGACGGTTAAGGGAAAACGCGCCTCAGGGCCACCTGCACCAGGCAACGCTGTTTACAAGATGCGTGTGCCGTGGAGACACCTGCGCGGTAAACGCGACCAGGAAGGTTTAACCGATTCTCAAACTCCGACCCCACTGGAAACTGCCAACCTCTGCTTCAAATAACCTAACACCGCGCCCATTCCACAGAGATGCTAACACAGCAGCACCCGCAGAGGGCACGGCTCACGGCCCCAGCCCCTCAGCCCTCCTCACCCTGGCAGTCGGGGGCACCACCGTCCCTACTGCTGGTGGGTCTCGCGCCTCCGTCGACACCGCAGGC